>NC_133654.1:49702754-50020648 GCF_009905375.1 Apium graveolens
TAAACTTATCATCTAGATTAATTTATTATTTCAAAATAGATGTTATCGGTGTTGTCGAGGACTTGGAACCCAAGCGAACAATCCTGAGCAGATGTGGTTCAAGGATATGATCCGCTTTAGACAAATTGAGAGTAAGATATTTTGTATTTTATTTATATAATCCAGATGAGTACAATCATAATGCGTAGATTATCATGTCGTTACTTTGATTTCAGGACATCACATCGAATTTATTTTGTTGGCAATTACCACAAATATTAAGTTTTTATATCAGGATATAGGAACAGACCTGAAAATTGTCATTCTTGCATCTTTCCGCATTAACATTTACCAAGGTGAAATTCTTGCTTTCCTGCATGTACTAATTGTTTTTATAAAAGTGAACAATTGCACTATCAAATTTCATGTCAAGCATTCCTAAAGTAATATTCTTTTTCTATTGAAAAAGGCTTAATTCGTATAGGTAATCTGCCTTCAACAAATATCTTTATCAATATTGACTATCCTAATGTCGTTACATTGAGACATGTATGCACAAATCAACTCATATTTATAATAGTATATAATTTAGTATTCGTACTCTAACTTTGTGTTCCTTGTGTCATGTAAGTTAATGAATACCGATAATTAAGGAGTTACTGCAGCTGGAGTTTTTTATGATATTTAAGAAATTATGATATTACCTAAAATAAAGTTGTATAGATTTATGGAATAAGCATGCACATTTTTCTAGAGAAAATGTTATTATTGTTTTCCAAGTGTATTTGTCATAATTTTGGATTTTTATATTATCTATTTAAACCTTTTGGTTGCATTATGTCGGAGTTACTTTGCGCAATTTTTAACTTGGTACTTCTTTGTTCAGACTATGCTAATAATACATTTAATACAAACATGACATATTTACTATATTTAAATTATTTTCAGACATACTGAATTTGAAAGATAAGTTTAATATGTATTGCCATGTGAAACTCAATAGTAATGACTGTGTCTTAGTAAGTGGAACAATTGATTTACAACCAAATAAAAATTACTATTAAAGTTATTCAAACAAAAATAGAAGGAGCCAATAAATTGACATTAAAAATTTAACATTAATCTTATACCACCGTCGTATTCGTGTCAATATTAAAGTGTTACATATCATCCACACAGAAATTATATTAATAAAAAGAATGTATTATAGCACAACCAGATGGACAAACTTACAATTTCAACAGCAATAATTCGACATGATCTTAGTACTAGAACAAATAATTATAAAATATTAATCAATGCGTAGAAATGTAGCAAGTTGCGGACAACACATACTAATACACATGATTAACTTCAATGTCAAATGTAGGAACATCATTGTTTCCTCGCAAAGTGAATTACAGAACATCATCTTCCTTGATGTCATGATCCCTGATGAATTTACTCCATCCACCTGAAAATATCACCGTCATATGGTTACGAATTATTCCAATCTTCCAAACTCCATGGCGTGTTCTAAACCTTGCAATATCACCACTTTGCCAATCCTGATTCCTACATCTCACAGCCCTGGGAAGATGCTGCATAAAATGTGTTATTTCAGGATCGGTAGCACTATTTTCTTCTCAAAACAAATATTTACAAAGCTAATATTAGAATTCTTCTATTACATGCTAATGTTTATGAAATTACCACTCCGTGGCATCTATTAGTCAGGTTGCTTTTGGAAAATCTTTTAGAGAATTGGAGATGGTTCTATGCAGGCACATTATCCTCATTGTTGTTTTCATTCATGACCACATCGGCCATTCCAGCATTAGCCTCATCCATGGCAGCATCGTCCCCTTGCTTTTCAGCATCCAATACCACTTAATCTTCGCTTGTCTATAAATATACATATATACACTGTCATCCTATTGATTTGAAAGGATTCTAGAATTATGACTGAATTTAAAATCTATAATTACATACCCACTTCAGCGGGTCATCTCCACTCTGGTGTCCATCAACATGAGAATACAGGCCAGCTCTCATACTTTCGCTGCTACTTTCTGCTTTCAGAGATGTTATTTTCATTCCTCAGGCTTAAAAAGATTTCCAGACAACTCACCATTCACATCAATACTAAAAATATCATATCGTTGTCCGACAGACTAAAGAAATTAAACACTGCTTTTAATCGATGACTAATTCAATTTTGATCATTGTATCTGATTTCCCACTTAATGCCATTACAATAATATGTTTAATACCAGGAAAGTTTCTTCATGGTCTCTTGTCTGATAAATGTCAGGACTGTCTGATATGATTTCAAAACATTGAACAGTTAATTACTGTTAAAAAATGAAAGAAGTGCATAACACAAATAATTAGTTTACTCACAATATAACCGTATCTTAAAGTGCCCGTACAAAGATGTTTATAAAACAATCTCCTTCCATTCGTATCACCTGAATTTTAATTAGGAAATTTGATTTTGGTAAGGTTCTAAATTTCCAAATATACATGATAACAGTTTTAAAAAACACTTAGGGTACCAACATAATACCAAATAGGAGAAATTGAATTAGTACCTGCAATTATATCGGATTCGATATCTTTTTTTTGAAAATAAAGAGTAAAAACATTTTGTGGGGGGATCTGCTTCCATGCTCAGAGCAAGCACATCACCGGCGGAATATCTAGTTCCTTCACAAGCTCATACCATCCATTTCCAAGAACACACCTATCTTCAACCCAATTTAGCATTACTTTCCCATTTTCTACATCCATGGTTTAAATAAATTGTAGCCAATCATTTCTATTTATTGTACAATTTTTCCATGCCAGTAGGCAATTCATGTCGCAGTTAATACATATGTGAGTACATTAAAAAACTTGAGATTCATGTTACTGAATTAAGCATTTATAACCAATTTGTACAGGTTTTGACAAATCACCATATGTGTTAAGTCCTCTGTTATTCACTATCCATGATCACCAGGAAAAATGCTCGAGGTCAGCTTTCAGAGCATTATAGTCAACACAAGAAAGGTATCTTTCTCTCCATAATGATACGGTCAATATAAAACTCAACCAATCCAAGAAGTACAGTATTCTTCTCGGAAGAAATCAACTGGGCAATTTTTGGATAATTAATTGGAAACTCCATATGGTTATACAGGTGAACAGTAAAGTTACCATTTCCATAATACTAAAAAACCACAACTGAGTACATTTTCAGGTCATAAAATCTTATAAAATTCAAACAGTCACGTAACTTCTTTCAAATTATTATCATATACTGCATTCCAGACTTTTGTCCTACACTTGAGATGTACAGAATAAGGAAGTTTATGTCTGAATTTGTCAATAAAAGATTATGGAACTCTCTGCACATGTAATTTAATTTTGAAGTAATCAAAAAATTAACCATAATTGTAATCAGGAAATTTAATAAAAGAATATGACATCTTACAAATGCAATATCCTCATCAGTTTCGACATTCTGTGACATAAGGTCGCTAACTGTTTCCGTCCTCTACCTACATTGAACATATTTTTTAATATAACCCTATATATCGTGATCAGTAGACACTAATTCATTACAAAATTAATTAAAATAATTGAAGTATTACCCATATGTCAATCAACGTCCCATGAGATGTGCTTCTTTTCAGTTCTTGCAAATACCCATTACAAACTCAAACATAATCTGGATTATTGTAGTGTTAGTTGATACAATGAAAAATATATAGTCCTATGTTCGTCCTACTGTAACGATACATCAATCTATTCCGTACATATAAATCATTTTCCTGCACATGCAATCAATATTATTACTTCATATACTAATTTAAATATCTCATCAATCGTCATATACAACCTAATAACAAATTGGGATGTTGCATAAATTTCAAACCAAACTGAATACTACAGACCTCTAAAAATAATGTACTATCATGTTCATTCTGGATTAACATCTATATATTAAATTCCAAAAACTTCAAGTAATCTTCGGATTGACATCGATTGACTGCTTTCTCCTCTGCATTGCTCATCATGATTCTAGCCGGGTAGTGATAAATTAATCAGTTATAATTTAATAACCCTTTTATGAGTCTCTTACAAGTGGAGTTTTGCCCTATAAATGTTAGGTAGTTAATTAACTGCCATTGTTTGGATTAAGATAGATTAGGCCCAAAATTAGAAAATATTATTTATTATCTCCATAAATTATTAATTTATCCTGAGAAATTACTCATGAATATATTGATAATTTACGTATCACTATCTACGGAGTTTCCAATATATAATTTTATACAACAAGCACAAATAAAGTACAAAAATTCAATTCTATGACAATATTGTATCTTACTATCTCTTAAATTTTCATATAATTTGTTGGTTTTAAAAAAACCAGAAATTTACTGCACAAAAAATAACTCATTTACTATTTAAAATTGGAAATAGTGTATATTTAAAATAGAATTATTAAACGAATAATGAAAAAAATTATAAATGAAATACAAAACTTATACCAGAAAGATTCGGGTAACGCGTACCAAACATAACACGGTACTCTATTAATTTAATACAAGATAAATAATTTTTTACCAGAGTTGCTAACATACATAAAACAACGAATTAAAAATAAACAAGTTTTGAATATTTACACTTTCTCGCCACAATCACTAGAGAAACAATTGTTTTTTACTAAAATTTAATGCAAATTTTTTTAAGTATACATGATACATGTTTTTACATGATATTGTTTTATTAAAATATGGTATTAGGAATAATTAACTATCGACTCTTTATTTTTAAAGAATAAATAAATTTATTTAAGAATTTAGGATATAGTTTTAAAATTTAAATTATTTTAAATATGACACAAAATCTGTATTTATAATTAAAAATTTCAAAGAAAAAACATGTTTCCAATTACAATGTAAATGCCTATATTTATTGAAGCAAACATGTAAGAAAAATATAGAAATTATATAGTTATATTTTTTTCCCTCCGGACAATAAAAATATATTACAAATAGAAGATGAAACGTTCAATAGTTTTTCTATAGTTTTGTCTAAGACAGGTGCACGTTATTGCTGTCCATTAAGACTTTACGCATTCCCTCTCTTCAAACTAAAAAATTCCAAGTGAACTCCATTCTTCACCAAATATTTCTCAAATGGAAGAACAAAGTGTTTTAACGATTTTACTTGAGTTGATCACCCTTATTTTTTCTCACCTCATATTCCAAACCGGAAGCTTTAGTTTGTTTGTTAAGCTTCTGTTAGTGTGGGAGCGTAAACAACCGAGGAAACATATCAAGCATGTTCTTAAGTCTCTTAAATGGGTATTCTATATGACTTTCATCAGTATGAGATGGAGGTTACACAAGACCAGTTTTATGGATTCGTTTCTTATTGTGTAAGACACAATGATCATCAGGAAAGCTTTTTTAACTCATCTGTCAGATTGTTTATGAGGGATAGTGTTCAATTCAATCTTGATATTCTATTGAATCTATCTTCTACATATTTCCCAGCCAGATTTGCTTACATTTTCTTTTAGGCCTTATATAGACTAGCTGAAATAGATAGCACCGCTAATGAAATGTATATGATGGTGAGCAATACTGACATGAGAGGAAGATTGAAAGATATGATTACTCTGTTCTCATATATATATGGTAACATCTCCGGAAATGATATTCTACTACCAGCCAAAAATATTGTCCAAATGCACGGAGCAGTAGACCCTCACACTTGCTTGATGGACCTCCGTTTGCGGTAGACATGTGGAATTCCCTTTGCACTAGAGCATTCCATATAAATTATCAGGAACTATGGCCAGAGGGTTTGAAGATGGCACATCTTTGTAGTTCAAAATGTCAGAAATGCACCCTTCACCTGATGATTCTCAAGATTTTAGTTTCTGCTATGAATTATTAGGTTATGCATTGTATAGGTATTATGTTAAATTGAACTTATTCATCTTCAATTTAAATCTATCTTTATTTCATGTCTGAAAAACATATGTTTATTTCAAGCTTCTTGACATTTACATTCTGCATGACATGTTTTAGGTTTCCGGAAAAGTTAAATAACTTAAAACAATGCACATTCTTAGCTTATAGCGGTAGATTGAATCTTATAAATCTTTTAAAGTTAAAATTTCTAAAGGGAAACTAATGAATATGCTTTCTATCCGGATGATTATGCTATCAACGTGCACATTTTATACCTATATCGTTATCATGACCCTCAAATGCAAGTTACGCGTGACCTATAAGATTGTTTAGTTTCTAACTGTCTTAGACACTATATTCAACAGGCAAGTTTTTGAAATTCTAAAATATATTGCCTGTTATTACAATTCACACAGAAAGTTGTGGCATAAGAATATGATTATGTTAGATAGTGAGTTGTGATTTAATTGAATCAGTTGCATTCAAATCATTGCTCACATATGTTGGAGCATACTGTGCATATTCACATACTCATTATAATCCGCATGCTGAGAGATCATCACTTTTACTGCAAGAGGATATGAATCAGGATCATTATAAGCTTTTGGATTACTCATGCATCGGCCTATGAATGCGGATAAAGGTATGCATCAGAGTTTCTCAGCATCAGGAATTTAATTAGTATGTGAATATGCATCCTATTATATGCATCCTACTATTTTTGTCAATTATCTATTATGGTTTGATCTATTATATTCTGAAAATTGTATTTAAATACTATATCCGCTTTAACCTTTAGTAGCACAGTATCAAGAATTGGAGTGGATTTTTTTACATTTCTTACATTATTGTACTTCTTGAATCTGTCTATCTATACATTTTTCAAGTTATATAGAAAATAAAGAGGCTTGATTTTTCACTTTATCTGTAGTAATCATCTATTGTCACAGAACAATATATTGCGTTTGCAAAAAAAATATCCATACATTGTAGTTTAACAATATTCATGTTGTAATTAACGTTAAAATGCATTTCATAACTTTGTAGCTACTATGATTTACCTAAGAAAGATACGTTCCAACTAAAGAAAATAAAAAAAAAGATGTAATAATTACTTGAAATCGAATTTCAACAGGAAGTGATTTCCAAAAAAATGTTTCTACATTACAATATCCAAATCATTTCAAACATACAGAGGTTTATAAGAAAAATACAAAGTCACATTAAACATAAAAACGAAAGAGGTTCTGCAGAGCTCTATTATATGTTCTTTTGGCCGTTATCGGCTGTTATCGGTACGTTTAATAGGCTTAAACCCAATAATTTGTTAAAGATAAGTTGGGTATGAATTACCTACTCTTAAAATAAAAATTTAAATTATTTTTAATAAATATTACAATATACGTATTATTAAAATTTTATAAAGAATATTAAATTAAATTTTACAATATATCATCAAAATAATATCAAAATTAAATATAATTTCATCTAAATCCTTATATAGTTATAAATTAATAATTATCACACTTTATAAATAACCAACAAATATTGAAAATACATATGCTGAGATTAGTTTAATTTTTTCTTAATTAAATATTTTTTTTGATAATTTTCTTCATAAAACTGTAACATACCTTCAAAAAATCTAAGTCATATGAAAAAAGTGAAACATGTGTTGTTTTTATTACGAACAAAATATAAAATTAGTTAATTATGTTTAAATAAAAAATCTTATGTCAACATTACATTAAATTTAAAATTATTTTTAGAAAAAAAATTAAATTTGTTCAGGGCGCGTAGCGCGGGCAAAAATCCATAGTTATTTTCAAAACTTTAAATACTAATATATAGTTGTGGACGAAACCTTATTAAATATACTTATTCTACTTAAATCATAAACTTATTATCCTTACATTATAAGTTATCTTGAAAATATTGGCTCCTTAAAAAGTCGTATTTCAAATTTGATAAATGTTAACAGTTGAAACATTAACGCATTCAACTATGTTTATTTCATTTACAACTCCTGTAGTGACAATATATATCTGGAAATAATTTCACACTTGAACGCATGAATAAAGGAGCAGTGGCCATTCTAATTATCTTTGAAGGATTAAGGACACTTGGTCTATATACGTTAATGTAGTTTATTAGTAAAACCACTCGTGATATATTCAATCATAATTAGAGGATAGTATTTCAAACTACATAACGATTGATTCTGTACCTCATGCTCTTGAACATAAGATATAAAAATAGGAGTATAATGTTTTAAAACATGGGCTGCATTTTAGCTTGATATGATGGTAAAAAGAGACCACTTATCTTTTCATTGACACTTTATGACTTAAGCTGATGAATTTAAGGTCTCAACGTTACTGATAACTTTTGTAGCTTGGTTCCAGATGGTTTAATTTTTGCTGACTGATAATTATGTTAGCTATATCAGTTGATACTCTAATATATATATAAGTGTTTGATTCAAAACTAGAAAAAAAAAAGTAGGTATACACCAAGGAAAGTGTTATTTTATTTCATCAGATGCAATACAAATATAAAGGAAACCAAAAGCTAACGTACTAACAATACACGCCTAAAAACAAGGACTGCAACACCTACTCTCCTAACATAACTCTGACTTCTTCAATGCACTCCTACGCGATCTCCACAACTACATGTCCTGGTCTACAGCTTATTTATCCAAAGAAACTCACAAAATACTTATTTAAATAATCAAACTTATATTAAAATTCCAAGCATATTCTCCCTTAATCTAAGTTTGTTCAGAAAGCTCCTTTACTCCCAACAAACGACACATTCTTTCAAACTTCACTGTGGCAAGAGACTTCATTAATATATCAGCCTTTTGATTCTCCGTGCGTACATGTTTAATGATAATTTCACCCCTCTCAATACATTCATGAATGTAGTGATAACGAATGTCGATGTGCTTACTACGTCCATAAATACTAGATTTTTGGCTAGATCAATAGTTGACCTATTATCGATATAAATGATCATTGGAGCAACATTTTAATTCATCACCTGACTAAGCAATTTGCATAACCAGACAGCTTGACAGGCAGCAGATGTGGCTGCCATGAATTCTGCTTCACCGGAAGATAGCGCCACGCATCTTTGTATCTTTGTTTCTGGGACACCCAAGTCAAAAAACTTTCGTTTAAGTAAAACACCATGCCCCTTGTGCTTCTTCTGTCATCGACAAAACCCCCCAAGTCACTGTCACAGTAGCCAATTAGAACATAATTGCCACTATTTTTAGAGTAGATTAAACCGTACTCGAGAGTGTTGGGAACCACGGACTTAGGGTGTTACTACGTTTTACGATAAAGATTACGAAAAGAGGATTACCTTATTAATGGTTGATTCCACGCTCTTCTATTGTATTCTCAAATTCCCTTGAGCGAAGTGTGGCCTCCGTCTTCTCAAGTTATCCTCTCTTCTTGCTCGTTGGTGGCTACAATATGTTTTCACACAATTTCCAAGCAAGAAGAGAATAAGAATATATATAGGCTACAATAGGGACCATGGATAATTAGGTTGGGCCTTCTAATTACATCTTGAGCCTAGCCCAATGTAATTAAATATTAATTCAATCCACTAAAGAATTAATATTTGCACCACCTTTCCTCATACCGTAATTTAATTAATTCGGTTCCTCAACCTTTATTTAATTATGCCAGAATAAATTCCACCTGCAGGGTTTCACATAATTAAATCTTTTTGAGCTTTCAAGGGGACATCATTAACCCGAATATTATCAGGACATGGATTCCTTCAATAAATAATATCCACCATGATTAGACATAATTATAACAATATAGGGCCCCTTTTAATTTTAAAATTCCTCAATTTTAATAAAAAAAAATCTAAGTGGGAGAGGGAATTAATATGAAATTAAATCCCATGGTCTCCATTATTGGTTGTAGGTAATTTAACATAAAGACGAATATAAATTATATATACGTCACCCATCGTGGCATGTAATTTGTGGTGTCTAGAATGTTATAGAAATTACTAGAACAAACTTCTTAAATTAATAAATTTTGAAAGGAATAAATACGGATTTTCTTTATTTCTGATTTGGGGCGATTTTGTCAAAAACGGGTTCATCGAACTTGTAAGGCTGTGGGTTTTATTTCTGTTTTATTCTGGCATAATATTGGAATCAAATTAATTAAATTACGGTATTAGGAAAGGTAGTGCAAATATTAATTCTTTAGTGGATTGAATTAATATTTAATTACATGGGGCTAGGCTCAAGATGTAATTAGAAGGCCCAACCTAATTATCCATGGTCCCTATTATAGCCTATATATATTCTTATTCTCTTCTTGCTTGGAAATTGTGTGAAAACATATTGTAGCCACCAAGGAGCAAGAAGAGAGGATAACTTGAGAAGACGGAGGCCACACTTCGCTCAAGGGAATTTGGGAATACAATAGAAGAGCGTGGAATCAACCATTAACAAGGTAATCCTCTTTTCGTAATCTTTATCATAAAACGTAGTAACACCCTAAGTCTGTGGTTCCCAACAATTGGTATCAAGAGCCTGGTAATGGGTTCTACGTTTTATTATATAATGTCCATGTCGTAATTATATATGCATGTATATAGTGTTTTGCTTGTATTGGTTTTGATGCAGGTTGTTAATCCACTATTATAGCCATGTATATTTTAATTATGTGTTTGGATCCCACGTGGTTTAATCGTGGTTAATTTTTGTTTTGGTTTCCACGTGGTTTAATCGTGGTTGTAATTTACACGAGGGTTGATCGTGTTAGAATAGATTTTACAAAATTAGTTTTATATTAGATCTATTTTTTTTATAATTGTTCCGGGTATTTTGTAATAGTTATGTGCGATTGGAAATCAATTCCGGTAGTTTTTTGTTCCGCTGTGCGATTACAAGGGGCTGCTGTTGATGTTTGGATCAAACAAAATCAAAACAAAACTCACAGAAAAGCAACAGGCGCGCGCGCTGCGGCCGCTGCGGCAGCTGGGACTGCTGGGGCAGCTGGGACTGCTGGGGCTGCTGGGGCTGCTGAGACTGCTGGGGCTGCTGGGGCTGCTGGGGGCGTCGGGGCGCGCTTGGGGCAGATTTTTTTTGATAGCTGGATTTTCTTTCAAGGGGACATCATTAACCCGAATATTATCAGGACATGGATTCCTTCAATAAATAATATTGTTAGGAATATATGTGCATTAGTTTGATGATATGTTTAACAAAACACTTAAGTAGAAATTCAGTGTCTGTAGCCTCAACGGATAAGACCACTTTGGCTATCCGTTGATGGTGTAGCTTTACTTAGAAATAAGTCTAGTGTTGTAGCATATTTCAGTCTCTGTATTTAAGATGTAATTCTTAGAAGTTGAGAGAAACTATGAGTCATGTTGACTACTAGAAGATATGCAGATAGGAAGGCCAATTGTAAATATTTCATGCCTTGTAATTTTGTATAAATGAAGTGGTATCAACGGATGACTTAAAGACCTTCAACGGATGAGAAGCTAAGCTTCAACGGATGTCTCTAAAGCTTCAACGGATAACATCCTTCAACGGATGAGTGCATCAACGGATGAAAGCTTCAACGGATGTTCTGTTGATTAACCGTTGATAAGTGGTAGTTGTACCTACAAACAGAGGCACGTGGGTGAACAGAGATAACTGAAATGTGGCAGCCTAATTTCAGGAACATCAGAAAAAGCAGCCGTTCTACTCTAGTATAAAGAAACTTTAAGTCAACAAAGTACTGGAGTGAACTGGAGAAGAAACAAGTGGAGATCTTACTTTATTATTTTATTATATCCTTGTCTTCACTTGTAAACTTGGTAATATATAAACCAAGTAGTAGCTAGTAATTAGATAAGAATTTTTCCAGAGCTGTTTAGAAAAATCTTGAGAGAAAAATTATCTAGTTTGTACTAGGATGCAGCTGTGATCAAATTCTTAGATCACAGAATTTCTGAAATACCATCTCTGGTGGAACAACAAATCCACCAGAAAAGTTTTTAAAGGTTTATTGTGTTCTTTACATTTGTGTTTGAATATATATCTGTCTGTATCAGCTTAAAGCAATTCACACACTTGTTCATCTTGAACACACAGTCTTTATAAACTGCTCAAAACTTGAAAAAGTTTTGAGATTTACATTCAACCCTCCTTCTGTAAATCTCATTGTTAGTTCTCTAGAAATAACAATTGGTATCAGAGCAGGCTCTTGACAAACAAAGAGTTTAAAGATCTTGGAATCTAACAAAGATGAGTAAGAAGGATATTGGAGTAAAAATCCCAGTTCTTGACAGAGACAGTTATCACCACTGGAAGGTGAAAATGCACCTTCATCTACTCTCCCAAGATGAAGGTTATGTAAACTGTATTGAGAATGGTCCTCACATTCCCCACAAAGTAGCCACAGTTGCTACGGCCACAATTGTTGTTGGTCAATCCATTCCAAAACCTAGAGCAGAATGGACAATGGAAGACACAGAAGAAGTCCACAAGGATAAGAAGGCTATGAACATTTTGTTTAATGGTCTTGACAAGGATATGTTTGATAATATGATAAATTGCTCAACTGCCAAAGAGGTTTGGGACACAGTTCAGCTGCTGTGTGAAGGTACAGAACAAGTAAAAGAGAACAAGATGCAGCTTCTCATTCAACAGTATGAGTATTTTCATTTTGAAGAAAATGAATCTTTAAATGACACATTTAACAGATTCCAAAAGCTGTTGAATGGATTGAAGCTGTATGGTAGAGTGTACCAGGTGAAGGATTCAAATCTTAAATTCTTAAGATCCTTGCCAAAGGAATGGAAACCCATGACTGTCTCCTTAAGAAACTCTCAGGATTATAAGGACTTCACTCTTGAAAGATTATATGGAATCTTGAAGACTTATGAACTAGAGTTGGAACAGGATGAGGTATTGGAGAAGGGGAGAAAGAAAGGAAGTTCAGTTGCATTGGTAGCTGAAAATGAGAGGGAATGCAGACAAGAAACTGTGAGATCTACATCAAACTCCAAAGATGGTACAAGATATCAGGAATCAAGCAAAGGAAAAGAGCAAGTTGCTGAGAATGAAGACAACTCCAGTCAAGATGACTCTGATAGTGTTGATGAGCATCTTGCATTTCTGTCCAGGAGATTTGCAAAGATGAAGTTTAAGAAAAACACTAGAGCCACTAAACCTCATAAGAACATGGTGGACAAATCAAAGTTCAAGTGTTTCAATTGTGGTATAAGTGGACACTTTGCAAGTGAGTGCAGAAAGCCAACCTCTGAAAAGAAGAAATTTGACCAAGTAGATTACAAGAAGAAATATTTTGATCTGCTCAAGCAAAAGGAAAGGGCTTTCATTACTCAAGAAAAAGATTGGGCAGCTGATGGAGAGGAAGAGAATGAAGATGTGGAGTATGTCAACTTAGCTCTCATGGTTGATTCTGAGGAAAATGAAGTTAGTTCATCAAGCAATCATGTAACAACTCAGGTAATCACTACTGATGTAACACAACTTACTAAAGAAGAGTGCAATGATGCTTTTAATGACATGTCTACTGAATTGTATCATTTGCGTGTGTCTCTTAAATCTCTTGCTAAAGAAAATAGTAGGATTAAAGAGAACAATCTGTTTTTAAGTAATAGAAATGCTATGTTAGAAGATAAGTTGATTGACCTAGAGAAAACCAAGCTGCATTGTATATCTGTTGAGAATGAACTAGCTGAATCTATTAAGAAAGTAGAAATACTTTCTAATCAATTAAAGAGAGAGCAAGAGGTGATTAAAGCCTGGAAAACATCTAGGGATGTTAGTGCTCAAATTGCCAAGGTCCAAGGAATTGAATCATTCTGTGAAACTGCCTGGGATAAAAACAAAAAGAAACTGGAATTAATTGATGGGCTGTCAACGGATGTGGAATCAACGGATGATGAAGGTTATCCGTTGAAGGAAGAAAATGAGCATCCGTTGAAGGTTCCTCAATTAAAACAGGCAGATGTTTCTATTAGTGAAAATCTAAAGAAACTCAACAAAAAGTTTGGTTCAACTTCCAAGAACTTTGTTAAAGAAGAAGCAAGCACATCCAAAGATGTCAGTAAGGTGAATATAGGGCACATGACCTTAGAACAGTTAAATAATAGGCTCAAGATGGTTGAGGATAAAAAGGAAACTAAAAGAAAATCTAACAGAAATGGGAAGGTAGGTGTTAACAAACATAACAATTACACACCTGATAGGTATGCTCCTAGAAAAAGCTGTGTGCATTGTAGTAGTGTTAATCATCTATCTGCTAATTGCAAATCTATTAAGAAAACCCCCATAACTGTACCCTCTTCCATGCCTAACATGTCTGCATCATCTCTACATGCTATGCCTACTATGTCTCAACAGAATCCTTATGCACATTTTGCAAACATGCCATATTTTAACAATCCTTATCTTGCTGCATTTAGTATGCCTCAAATGCCATACAATATGCCTATGTGGAATAACATGTATGCACAATCCATGCCTTATCATATTCCAAATGTGCTAAATGATTCTGTGACTAATCCTACACCTCAACCAACTACATCTAAGACCAAGGTTGACTCAAAGTTACCTAAGTCTAGAGATGCAGGAGGAATGAAGTCTAGGAGAAAGGCTAACAAGAATGGACCCAAGGAAACTTGGGTACCAAAATCAAATTGATTGATTTTATGGTGTGCAGGGAAATAGAAGAAATCTATGGTACTTGGACAGTGGTTGTTCAAGACACATGACAGGAGATTTCTCCCTGCTCACAGAGTTTAAGGAAAGAGCTGGCCCTAGCATAACCTTTGGAGATGACAGCAAAGGGTTTACTATGGGATATGGCTTGATTTCAACAAGGAATGTCATCATTGATGAAGTTGCATTAGTTGATGGTCTCAAACATAACTTACTGAGCATCAGTCAACTATGTGATAAAGGGAATATAGTTTCCTTCAATTCTGAAGCCTGTGTTGTCACTAGTAAGAAAGACAACAAAGTGGTTCTAACTGGAGTTAGAAAAGGAAATGTGTACTTAGCTGACTTCAAGTCTGCAAATGCAGAATCTATTACTTGTCTCTTCAGCAAAGCAAGTTCAGTTGATAGTTGGCTATGGCACAAGAAGCTATCCCATTTGAATTTCAAGACAATGAATGATCTAGTCAAAGAGGACCTAGTAAGAGGAATTCCTCTTGTTGAATTCTCAAGGGATGGTTTGTGTGATGCTTGTCAGAAAGGCAAACAAAGGAAAGCATCATTCAAAAAGAAGCTTGAAACAACAATTGATGAACCATTACAGCTGCTACATATGGATTTGTTTGGACCAGTCAATGTATTGTCAATTGCAAGAAAAAGATATTGCTTAGTGATTGTAGATGATTTCTCAAAGTTTTCATGGGTCTATTTTCTTGGATCAAAGAATGAAGCAAGTGAAATCATTATCAATCACATCAGGCAAGTCAATAATCATCCTGACCTGAAGGTTAGGAATATCAGGAGTGACAATGGAACTGAGTTCAAGAATTTATCAATGAGGCTGTTCTGTGAAGAAAATGGAATCATGCATGAGTTCTCAGCTCCAAGAACACCTCAGCAAAATGGGGTAGTTGAAAGAAAGAACATATCTTTAATTGAGGCTGCCAGAACAATGCTTGAAGAATCAAAGTTACCAACATATTTCTGGGCTGAAGCTGTTAATTGTGCCTGTTTCACTCAAAATATCTCTTTGATCAATCAAGCTAAAGGCATGACTCCTTATCAGTTGTTCAAGAGAAGAAAACCAACTCTAAACTTTCTTCATGTCTTTGGATGTAAATGCTTTATACTAAGGAATCAATCTGACCATAAAGGGAAGTTTGATGCAAAGGCTGATGAAGGGATATTTGTTGGTTATTCAGCTGGAAAATATTATAGGGTCTACAATCTAAGAACCAACATTGTTATGGAATCTGTGCATGTTATGTTTGATGATAAAAAGATTGATGGACTAACAGATGAGGGACAATATGAGAGACTCAAATTTGACAACATTGAGATATATTGTGATGATAGTGAAGAGGAGACTGATGGAGATAACACTTCAAAAGGGATTCAAAACATGCCCTTGGATAATGCACAAAATACTGCATCCGTTGAAAGTCAGAATTCTGCATCCGTTGATAGAGGCAATGCAGTATCCGTTGAAAGACATGGTGTATCATCCGTTGAAGTACTAAATGAAGCATCCGTTGATCATAGTTTATCAACGGATAATCGATTTACATCATCAGTTGATAGAACTCCAAGTTCCCTGCAAAGGACCAACAACTCAGGGGGGGTTTCAACTAGTCAACACTCTGTCTCACATCATGACAATACTGAGGCCACCTCATCTAGAGCACATCTTCCACTTCAAAGGAAATGGACCAAGAATCATCCCTTTGAACTGATCATCGGTGATGCATCATCTAAAGTGCAAACAAGAAGAGCTACTCAAGATGAATGTCTGTATAGTAGTTTTCTATCTCAGGAGGAACCTAAGAAAGTGGAAGAAGCCTTATTGGATCCAGATTGGATATTAGCTATGCAGGAAGAGCTAAACCAATTTGAGAGAAACCAAGTTTGGAAGCTGGTACCCAAACCAAAGAACAAGAGTCCTATTGACACAAAATGGGTATTCAGAAACAAGATGGATGAAAATGGCATTATCATAAGGAATAAAGCCAGATTGGTTGCTAAAGGCTATTCTCAGCAAGAGGGAATAGATTTTGATGAGACATATGCTCCTGTTGCAAGACTTGAAGCCATCAGAATTTTTCTAGCCTATGCAGCTCATGCCAATTTCAAAGTCTATCAAATGGATGTCAAGAGTGCATTTCTAAATGGGAAATTAGAGGAAGAAGTCTATGTAAGTCAACCTCCAGGATTTGAAGATCCAAATTTTCCAGACTATGTATATTATCTGTTGAAAGCACTCTATGGACTGAAGCAAGCACCTAGAGCCTGGTATGAAACCTTATCAAAATTTCTTTTGGAGAATCACTTCACTAGAGGTACTGTTGATAAAACTCTCTTCTTTAGGAATGTTAATGGCTCTAGTATACTTGTTCAAATTTATGTAGATGACATAATATTTGGTTCTAAAGATGATAAACTTTGTAAAAAGTTTGCTAAGCTAATGCAAAGTAATTATGAAATGAGCCTTATGGGAGAACTAACCTATTTTCTTGGTTTACAAATTAAACAAGTTAGTAATGGAATTTTCATTAGTCAAACTAAATATATTCATGATCTTTTAAAGAAGTTTGACTTAATGGAATGTTCATCTGCAAAAACTCCCATGGCCACTGCCACCAAACTTGAATTAAATAAGACTGAAAGGTGTGTGGACATTACAAGTTATAGAGGCATGGTTGGTTCACTTTTATATTTAACTGCTAGCAGACCAGATATAATGTTTGCTACATGTCTGTGTGCTAGATTTCAAGCTGATCCTAGGGAGTCTCACTTAATAACTATCAAAAGGATTTTCAGATATCTCAAGGGTACACCAAATTTAGGTATTTGGTATCCTAGAGAATCTGGCTTTGATCTAATTGGTTATTCAGATGCAGACTATGCAGGTTGCAAAATAGACAGGAAAAGTACAACAGGCTCCTGCCAATTCCTGGGAAACAAGCTTGTATCATGGTTTAGCAAAAAGCAAAATTCAGTCTCTACTTCTACAGCTGAGGCTGAATACATTGCTGCTGGAAGTTGCTGCTCTCAAGTGTTATGGATGAGAAATCAACTCCTTGACTATGGACTTCATGTTGATAGAATTCCTATCTTTTGTGACAACACAAGTGCCATAGCCATAACAGAGAATCCTGTACAGCACTCAAGAACCAAGCACATTGATATCAAGTACCACTTCATTAGGGAGCATGTCATGAATGGTACAGTGGAACTACATTTTGTTCCAAGTGAACAACAAATTGCAGACATATTTACCAAGCCACTTGATGAATCAACATTCACAAGATTAGTAAGTGAGCTAGGTATGCTTAATTACTCTTAAAATTCATGTCCTTATTGCAATTTGAATTGAAGCTTGAAATATATTAGTTGCTAGAACAAATTTGACTTTTAACAAAGTTTATACCATCAACGGATGTTTCCTATCCGTTGAAAGTCAAAATTGCTCTATCAACGGATATTCATTATCCGTTGAAAGACAAATACATTTCTGGAATTTTTATCCGTCAACGGATAAAACTGAAGTACCTTTCAACGGATGACAATTTGCCTTATCCGTTGAAATGTCACATCAGTCGATTCAGGTGTTTCACAGCCGTTGATTCTATTTTCTTAACCGTTAATACTCATACATACATCTGTATGTATTGGTTTTAAAGGTAGTTGTTAGAATACTTACAGTTTATTCTTAAACGGCTGAAATTCACTAACATATACTTATTGATTAATTTTTTTACTAATTTTTTTTTGAAAGCATATAAGCCCTTCTGATTTTTCATTTTTACTTTACGCTTTCTTAAAATTTCAAGCATTTACCATTTTCTCTCTGCAAAACCTTCAAGTTATTCTCTGCAATTTCTACTCACAACAATGGCACCAGTCGTGAAAATTATGTCTCAATCTGGGTTCATCTATGAGAAGAACAATTTCATAGCTTTGGTAGAAAAGAATGAAGCCCATTCAGACTATCACAAAATGATGGACTTCATCAAAAACTGTAAACTTAGCTATGCAATGCTGGAAGCCCCAACGATTTACTGTGAAGTAGTTGAGGAGATTTGGACAACTGCTGAGTTCAACTCCATATATATGACTATCTCCTTCACTCTCAAAGGTAAAAATCACTGTATTAACTGTGATGATTTACAAGCATGTTTTAAATTACCTGAGAACAATGCCATGACACCACACACTGATAATGATGTATCCAGCATGTTAGATTCCATAGGTTATTCTCTTAACTCTGCTAGTTTAGGGAGTATTAGAAGAAAAGGCCTTAGGAAAGAATGGAGTTTTCTTGGGGATGCCTTTATAAAGGTTTTCTCTGGGAAAATTAGTAATTTTGATGCCATAACTTCATCTCTTGTTAATATGCTCTATATGCTTGTTTCTGATAGGTATTTTAACCTTAGCAACTATGTGATGCTAGAATTGGGTACTAGATTAGGTAACAAAGCTAATAGACCTAATAACATCTATTATGCTAGATTCTTTATGTTATTGGCTAACCATGTTGCTGAAGGTTTGGTCATAATCAATGAGAATAATAAACTCAAGTGCTGGGCACAAGAGAAAAGAGTTCTTGCAGATTTATTGAGAATGGATCTCAACAGCAGTGTGCCATTGGTATATTTACCAATCATGAATGCACCTCAGGTAGGTGAGGTAATTGCTTCTACAACTCCTACTTCTTCCAACCCCTCTATTTCTTTATCTTCTAGTGTGGCCATGAAATCTGTGACAATGCCCCAACAGATTTCTACCAAGGTCACCAAAACTAAACTTTCAAAATCAAAGACAAAGAAAACCACCTCTGTTGTTTCTTAAAAGACAACAGTTGTAACACCAACCATTAACCCTGAGGGGAGTGAACAGGGTGTGAGTGGTGAGGGGAGGGGTGAACATCAAAGAAACCCCCAGGATAAGGAAGGAGAGTTAAGTGCTTCCCAAGCTAGCCAAGCCACAGTTTCTCAAAAAGCTGTGGTGGTTGAAAAGGTATCTAGCACATCCCTAGTTGCATCCTCCCAAAAGGATGTTACTATTGAAAATAGTTCCCAACCAGGAACACAGAACAAACGAGGGAGGGACACTGAAGCCAAACACTCACCAATAAAAGCTTTTATTAGAAGAAAGAAGGCTAGAACCCAATCTTCTACACAGGGTGCACACACTGCACAGATACATCCATCTGTATCTATGCCTTCTCAAACTCAGTTTGATGTGGCTCCAATAAATGTGGAGTCACAGCCCCATTCTCTCACAATAATCACACATCAATCACCAAATACTTCATCACCATCTCTGGATGTGGATATGTTATTCCCATCAATTCCTGATTCTCCCTCTTTACAACTCAGGGAGGAGCCCCACTCAAATACAGGTGATCATCATCTCTTAGATGATTTGTTGGATCACCCGCAAATTCTTTCAGATATAATTGAAGGATCTGTGTCACCACATCTCAAATCAATCTACACAGATTCAACAGTTATATCACTTTCAATTTCAACTTCTTTTCCTTCTTCAACGGATATCACTCATCCGTTGACAAGTGGTTGCTCTTCAACGGATAAGCTTAACAGCAGTTATCCGTTGATAACATCAGTTTCACCTTCAACGGATATTCCACATCCGTTGATAGTCTCTCCACACATAACTGAATCAATTCCAAGTGTAGAAGACATGAATACTGTGCAATCACTCTTAGGATTGAGGGAAGGGAGTGAAAATTTGAGTGAGAGGCTGGGTTGCTCCCAGGCAAAAGGAGAGATTGAGAGCTCAAAAATGCATGCTATTTCTTCCAGCATGGCAAAAGTAAGTGAGAGGAGTACCACCTTAGTAGGTGAAGGTGAGGGAGTGAGTTGTGTGAGCCAGGGGGAGCCCCTGATGCAAGAAAATAGAGAAAAAGAGAGAAAGGCAGGTACAGTAGATATAAGGGTGGAACCAGCCATTGCTAGTGAGTCAATGATTGTGGATGATGCTGAAAAGGAAAGACAATTTCAGCAACATTACAAAGCTGTAATTGATAACATTTCCTTGGATGCTGACACTTTTACTCATCCTGTGTCAGCCTATCAAATGTTGGCTGCTCAGGGCAATGAGGAGGCAGAAAAGACACTACATCTAGTACACACAACAGAATCTCTTCAAAGGGATAAAGCTGCTATTAACAAGATGCCTTCTACAGCTGGTGAGCCATCTGAGGAATTTGGAGTAAATTCTGATGATGATGACTCTGTTTCTTTTGATGGAAGCATGAACTTAGGGGGAGATGAAGGCCCTAGTTCAATTCCAAATCTACCTGAATGGGCTTTGACAAAGGAGTATAGATCAGGGGAATTCAATGTCTCCTTAGTCAAACAAATCAAAACTATTCAACAGGCCATTCAGAACACTTCACATGCAAGTATCAAGGCTATCCTTCAAGCTCACCTGGACTCACTGCATCTCATGAAGTTGCAGCAAGTAAAGCAGAATCTGAGTATGGATGATCTCAGGAAGGATATTGCTGACTTGAAATCCTACAGTTCTGAAAAATTGGATTCAGTCATGCCCTATGGTACATTGCAGGACTTGGTTTTGAGATTGAAAAAGGAATCAGTTACTGAGAAAAGGCTGGCCAAGTTGGAAGACAGAGTTCAAGTTATTGAAGATTCTGTGGCCACCATTCTTCACAACCAACAATCTCAAACCAGTCTCCTAATGCAGCTGGCAAAAGCACAAGGCTTGACCCCTCTCCTTGATGATAATAAAAAGGGGGAGAGTAAAAGGGAAGGGGAAGGAGAACCATCTACAAAAATCAAAATATCTAAAGTGCTAGTTCCTGCCATCACTACTTCTCCAATCATTCAAATCAAAGGAAAGCCTGATGGAATTGATTTGATTCAGCTAGCAGCAGCTGAAATTCAAGTGAAAGAGCAAAGGAGGAGAATTGATGAAAGGTTGCAACTGTTGTTTGGCTCTACACAAGATAAATCAACATCTGTGAAATATAGCACAAAGATTGAACCAATCAACATGGAGCTCAAGCCAGTAGGGAGACATAAGGATGGAGAAGCTTCTTCCAAAGAACTACAAGCTATAATTCTCAAGCCCAATAAAAGATCCAATAAGGACTCTACAAAGAATCCTTTAAAAGAAGTGGACTTTCCTCCTCCAAAAGCTGATGAGAACAAGCTTTTAGGTAGGAGTATTGCTTATCTCAAAGAGACCATGGATGAGGCTGTAAGGAGAAATAGGGCTATTATCTCTAGAGAGGGAAAAAGCATATGTGTGATGCAAGGACATCCCAAATTCTCAATAGCCAAGAAGGAAGAAGTCAAGCAACTAAAGGCTGACAAAAGAGCACAAGCAAAGCTTGAACAACAGCTAAAGTCAAGTCAAGTTGAAGAAGAGAAAGGAATTGAAGTCAGGGGTGAAGACAAGATTGCAAACCTAGATGAGGTTTTTGGGAGTATATTTGGTTAGAGTATGGAAGAAAGAGAGGAATGGCAGAACGGAAACAGAAGAAAGGCCAAGGCACATAGAAGGAGTGAAGATAATACTGAAGTAACCAAATCTATATCTAAACCACTACCTTCCATACCTGAACCTCTTGTTGCTAATCCCACTATAAACATCCATGGTGAACCAATCATTCCAAAAGAGGAACCTATTGATTGGGACACCATCAAATTGCCTACCTTTCTAACCACTCTTCCACTACCAAAGAAACAGAAAAGAAAACCCAAATCTACACCTCCCATAACCTCTAAGAAATTCACTCAAAAACAAAAGCCTAAGCCTAAGCCATCCATTTCTAAAGATGATTATGTTCACATTTGTGACATAAAAGAAATTTCAGACATTGAACTCTATCTGGATGAGCTGGAGGATGTAAGAGGAATAGCTGCTTACAGACAGCTACCAGAGAGATTAGTGTTCAGATACAAAGGAGCTGGGGAAAGAACATGGCCTCTCCACAGGATTCTGAATGAAGGCTACTCTACCTTGATTAGAGTCTTTTCAGCTATACAAAAGGATTCTGGCTTTACCAGAACTGCCAAGACTGAAATTCTCAACAAGATTGCCAATATAAGGAAAACTTGGAGGGAGCCCAATGCTTTACCCAGGACTTTACTCATTCAAGAAAGGGGAATTACAATTCACAAATCACCTCATTGGTTGATGGAATTTAGAGATTATAAAGGAGTCAGAAGATTTTTCAGACTTGAAGACCAACTCAAGATTGCCAGCAATGAAACTCTCAAGGAAATGCAATCTAAGTTGGATATCAGTGTTGAAGATGAAGCTGAATTCTTCAGACAACTCCAACTCCAAATTGAGGAAAATGACAAAGGGCTAGGAAAGAAAACCAGGGAACAAAGAAGAAAAAGATGATTTGCTCAGGCTAAAGGAGTATCCTTGGAAATACTGTAAATCTTCAATTTCCTCCTAGTACATACATTTTTGCAGCATTTTCAAATTTCTACTTAGTTTCAATTCATATATCTGTTAAGTGTTTTGTTATCATCAAGTTAACCCTGAATTTATGCCTACAATTCTTATAGACATAAATAGGGGGAGATTGTTAGGAATATATGTGCATTAGTTTGATGATATGTTTAACAAAACACTTAAGTAGAAATTCAGTGTCTGTAGCCTCAACGGATAAGACCACTTTGGCTATCCGTTGATGGTGTAGCTTTACTTAGAAATAAGTCTAGTGTTGTAGCATATTTCAGTCTCTGTATTTAAGATGTAATTCTTAGAAGTTGAGAGAAACTATGAGTCATGTTGACTACTAGAAGATATGCAGATAGGAAGGCCAATTGTAAATATTTCATGCCTTGTAATTTTGTATAAATGAAGTGGTATCAACGGATGACTTAAAGACCTTCAACGGATGAGAAGCTAAGCTTCAACGGATGTCTCTAAAGCTTCAACGGATAACATCCTTCAACGGATGAGTGCATCAACGGATGAAAGCTTCAACGGATGTTCTGTTGATTAACCGTTGATAAGTGGTAGTTGTACCTACAAACAGAGGCACGTGGGTGAACAGAGATAACTGAAATGTGGCAGCCTAATTTCAGGAATATCAGAAAAAGCAGCCGTTCTACTCTAGTATAAAGAAACTTTAAGTCAACAAAGTACTGGAGTGAACTGGAGAAGAAACAAGTGGAGATCTTACTTTATTATTTTATTATATCCTTGTCTTCACTTGTAAACTTGGTAATATATAAACCAAGTAGTAGCTAGTAATTAGATAAGAATTTTTCCAGAGCTGTTTAGAAAAATCTTGAGAGAAAAATTATCTAGTTTGTACTAGGATGCAGCTGTGATCAAATTCTTAGATCACAGAATTTCTGAAATACCATCTCTGGTGGAACAACAAATCCACCAGAAAAGTTTTTAAAGGTTTATTGTGTTCTTTACATTTGTGTTTGAATATATATCTGTCTGTATCAGCTTAAAGCAATTCACACACTTGTTCATCTTGAACACACAGTCTTTATAAACTGCTCAAAACTTGAAAAAGTTTTGAGATTTACATTCAACCCCCCTTCTGTAAATCTCATTGTTAGTTCTCTAGAAATAACAAATATCCACCATGTATATAATTCCATCACCCAAAATATAATGATATAATTCAAAAGAATTATTTCATATATAAATCAAAGCATGTAAATAATATACACGTGTCAATTACTATTTCCGGATTAAGAACCTAAGCATTAATAATAACATAGAATCTTAGTTCTCCTTCTTAATCAGTATTAAGGGAACAATTCTAAATTTGATCCTTTTCAATATACACAAAGTATACTAGTATTATTTATTAGTCAATATAAACTAATCTAAATAATACTACAGCCATACCAGTGGATTGTCCAACACCACCTGTGTTGTGAACCTTATTATATTATATAACCGTATTTAACAATCTAATATTTTGTATCCCATTTGATACTAGATTGTTCACAATATATAATATTAGACAACATGTAAACATTGAAATGATTCTCAAATAAACTGGCCAGAAATAAATGTACATACTTCAAATAAATATTTTCAGTATACACTAACAGAGAGTCCCTTTGATGTAACACAAAATCTGTTTGGCTGCATTCAAATGCACTGTAGTGGGCCTCTCCATGAATCTGCTAATCACTCCAACTGAGTACGCAATGTTAGGCCTTATGTGAACAAGGTAACGCAAGCCACCAACCAATCTTTTGAACTGTGTTGCATCGAATGTTGTACCATTCTCATCCTTGGTGATGTTGTCCTTTGGATCCATCCGATATTTTGTTGGATTACAATCTGCTAAACCTGCCCTTTCCTAAACTTTCTTGGTATAAGCCGTTTGTTTCAGCTTTATATACCCAGCTCCCTGTTTGACCTCAACCCCCAGATCGTAAGGCAACTTCCCTAGATTGCTCATCTCGAATTTTCCACTCATTTAAGTTTTAAATTGCTCAATCAGCCTGATACTGCTGCCAGTTAGAAGTAAATCGTCGACATAGACTCCCACAATAAGCACCTCGCCATTTTTCCTTTTTATGTAAACTCCATGCTCGTAGGTACAACTTGTGAAACAGAGATCAGTTAGACATTTATTTAATTTGACGTACCATGCCCGGCCGTGGGGCTTGTCTCAGCCCGTACAATGCCTTCATAAATTTATATACCAGATATTCCTGCCCTTTTTTGACATAACCTTCCGGTTATAGAACGTAGACCTCTTCTTGTATTTCACCATTAAGGAATGTTGTTTTAACATCTAAATGATGTACTTCCTATTTCTTTTTTGCAGCTAGTACTAATAGCAATCTAACAGTTTCCAGGCGAGTTACCGGGGCAAAAATGTCATCGAAATCAACTCCCTGTTTTTGGGCATAACCTTTTGCCACGATCCTAGCTTTATATTTCAAGATTTCTCCCTTAGTGTCCTTTTTGACCTTGTACACCCATTTCAGGCCAATGGCCTTTAGACCTGGTGGCAATTTCACAAAAGTACACGTTTTATTTTTTTTGACTGCCTCTATTTCCTTGTCCATGAACACTCTCCATTCCTTCTATTTTGAGGCCTGACTATAACTCGTAGGCTCCTATATGCCCATGAAGAGAAGTTCATCTTCCTTATCAATTTCCTATGTGTTTTCATACACGTCTCTTAGTGATCTGAACTTTACTGGCTCACTACTGGCTTCAGAACTCGAATCACCAAATGATGCATCAGATGCCCCTTCATTCTCTGTACTTTCGCCGGCATGATCATTGCTTGTACCTCCATCAAAACTAGCATGATCATTGCTTGTACCTCCATCAATACTTTGTCCTTCTTCTGTGAACACTGTGACTCCAGTACCATTTCCAATAATAAAAGTCTGCGTCTCTGTCACTGGGTCTGTTGCCACACGCTTGCCCTGTTCCCACGACCATGGTTTTGCTTCTTCAAAAACCACGTCTCTATTTACATGAACCTGGTTTGTAACTGGATCAAAGAGCCTATGTGCTTCAGAACCGGGTTCTTTACCGAGATAAACTACAGGTTTGCTTCGATCATCGAGTTTCTTCATTCCAACACTGGGAATTCTCATGTACGCTGTGTAGCAAAAAACACGTATGTGACGCATATCCGGTTTTACTCCTGTCCAGGCTTCAAAAGGTGTTACATCTGACATATCTCTTGTAGGTAATATGTTCAAGATATACACGGAATGACGGATAGCTTCTCCCCAATATATAGATGGCATATGCATTGATTTCAAGAAACTTCGATCCGTCTCCACTACAGTCCTATTCCTCCGCTTAACGACACCATTTTGTTGCGGGGAATAAGGTGCAGTGAACTGACGTGCAATGCCTATATCATCGCAGTAATTTAGAAACTCCTTGGACATGAACTCACCTCCTCTATCGGTTCTCAATGCCTTTACTTTGTTCTGGTTTCCATTTTCTACCCGAGCCTTGAATTTCTTGAACGCGGAAAATGCTTCATCCTTCCCTTTTAATAAGAACATCCACATTCTTCTACTGTAATCATCAACTGTCAACACAAAATATTGGTTTCCACCTAGTGTAGTTGGAGATATCATCCCACAGAGGTCCACGTATACTAAGTCCAGCGCCTTTGTTGCCTTGAAACTTGTTTGGTTTGGGAACGACTTACGCGTCTATTTGGCCATTAGACAACTAGAGTAGACTTCCTTTGTTTGAGTAATTGTTGGCATTCCATGCACCATATTTTTTGCAGTTATCAAACTCATTGCCTTGAAATTTACATGCCCAAGGCGCATGTTCCACAACTTTGAGGATTCTGTGACATCAGTCATCAAGCAGCTAGCTCTGTTACTTTCAATAACAATTTTGTAGAGTCTATTCGATGATCTCTTAACCTTTATAATCAATTTTCCTTGTTTATCTCGAACCCACAAGAATTCACCTCTCAGTATAACCTCATTTCCACATTCAAACAATTGTCTAAGACTAATAATGTTACTACAGAACATAGGAATATAGTATACCTCTTGCAACGTACGTTCTTCACCATTTTTGCACTGGAACACGATTGAGCTTTTCCCCTTTATGTACACAACTGAGCCATCTCCAAACTTCACTTGTCCTATAACCCTTTCTTCCAATTCATTGAATTGTGAGCGTTCTCCCGTCATTTGGTTGCTTGCCCTGTTGTCAAGATACCACAAATTAGATTCAACATGCTTATCTTCCATGCTCGTACTCAATTTTGGCACTACTTTTTCCTCATTTAGTACGGTAATATTTGCTTCATTTTTGTCAAACTTTGTCAACAACAACCACTACTAGAAAAACGTCAATAGACATCAGCTAAAAACTGATGTCTATAAATGAAAAAATCCGATATCTTCGTGGGTGATGTTAAAGACCCCCCCATTTAACATCGCTTTTAAACTGATGTGAAAGAGGACATATAACATCGGTTTTTTATATGAAACCGATATCTATATATTGATGTTAAATTTTTAATGCACATCTATTATTTATATATTAATATAATATCATATTTTTATCAATTTAAACATATGCCAGATAAGAAAAATGTTTTATTTTGCCCATTAAACTGATGTTACTAATATCGATAACATAGATTTTCAAGCAAAACCGATGTCAATTGAAGCTTTAACATCGGTTCCCATCTGAGAACTGATTTCCATAGTCACTGAACTGATGTCTATAAGAATTAATAACATCATTTTTTTATCCAAACGTTGTCTAAAGTTCTCTTTAACATCAGTTTTGTATTCTTATGCCTTTGTCTGTAGTGGTATTTAACATCGGGTTTTTTTATAAAATGATGTTTATGTACTACTTAAACTGATATATTAAGCCTTGATAGACATCAATTTTGTAATGATGCCAAAAAATTTCCAAACTAAAAAAATTGCCAAACCAAAAATTTCCAAAACCAATTGCTACATAATACCAAATTGTCTATATATTCATCAACCAGTATCTAAACATCAAGTACACATGTAATTGTGCACTAGCTATAATGTCCGATAACATGTAATCAAAACATAGAAAGTTGGCCTGAATTCTGGAGGGCTTCTCTGGAGTAGATGGAATTGTGGTATGAATTTCCAGTGTCATAGCATGCCCTGCAAATGCAAAATGTGATTTGGCCTAATGTGTTGAAGACCCTGAAAATTGAATCAGCTCCGGTGCTTTTGTATGGGTAGCTCACATTTTTGACACGACCATGACTTATGCTACTGACCCAAGCTATAGTTGAATAGCTGCATCAAAAGTTTCAATAATAACTTCAATTTAATTGGTTTTTTGAAACTAATTGCTTAAACTGATTTACTAAATTTACGGTCAAGTGAAGTGACTATATAAAGAATACATGGATATAATTTTCTTTTATTAACATAAGAACAATCCCTCCATGAAAAATAAGAGCAATGTTTATGATTCTGTGATGTACTACTATCATAAAAAATATGCCTGAGATTATAAATAAAATTTCAAATTACCTAAGAGACATGATGGTACCAGGATAATATTATAAACATGGCCCCAGTCCCCAGAAAAACAAAACAACAAAAATAGAATTACTGAGAGTTTATTTAGAATACTAAATTTCAAGTCACAACACATATATCATATGCAACTATGCAAGTGAATATATACCAGGCTAAGTAGGCCATGTCACAAGGCGAGCTAAGAACTCCAGCACCAACCATGGCTGTAAAGTCGGCACATATTTATGCTTTTTCTAATTTTTTATACAAAAAAGTAAGTAATGAACCAGGTTAAACCCCTTAATTGACCACGCGGGACTAGTGTGACCTTTTGAACATCATGCCCAGGTGTAAGAGTTCTGCATCACAATATATGCAACATTTTTAAATTTGATCTACAAAAGACTGGAATATATGTAGCATCTTGAGTTTTGGTAGTTCAGCATACACATGAACAAATATTATAATAAACTTTCCAGGTCATATCTAGTACCCTATATTCATTAACAGAAAATTTCATACTGCCAATATAAACTATCTTGGTTGCTAAAGTAACAAGGAATACTTTGATATCCCTCTTCGCATACATAGATAGTTATCTAAATATTGTTTAACCAGTAGGGTTATCTGCAATTTTTGCTACATACTTGTTTCCAAACCAGAACATATAAATAAATTAACAAAGAAAGCTAATTACCGACATTTTAGCACATATTAAATTTAGTGGAACTCTAAAGTTCAAAACTTTCACATTACCAAAAAGAAATTTCAAATTAAAATTGAAAAAGAAAGAAAGTAGGATATACCCGCAAATGGCATGTCCAACTTCATGGTATGCTACCAAACTTTTACTTTTTCCATCTGTCATAACAGTCCCTTCCATTCCAGCAACTATCATATCGATTGAATGGTCAATTTCTTTAGATGAGATTCCAGTCTTCCCACGTGTGCCAGCCAATATAGCAGCCTCATTTAATAGGTTTGCAAGATCAGCTCCACTAAAACCAGGTGTTCTCATAGCTACCACATGAAAGTCGGCACACATTTATGCTTTTTCTAATTTTTTATCCAAAAAAGACCATTTTGAACCAATATTGAAATTTATTTAGATGTTAGGTAGCTTGTTCCAAGTTGGAACCTTTCTAACCTTATCTTATATATAAATTTGTAAATCGCGTAGAGATTATTGTGTCTCCAGATGGGTATATTATTACCAGCATATCAGAATTCAGAACAAAAGAAAGGTTTGTGTGTGTATACAATTCTTTATTTAGCTACTTGAAGGATAAAACTCGGAAGCACATACCTCGCTCCTAGCGAGACCTACAAGAGTGAGATTCATATTTTCTTATTGGGATTCCTTGGCCAACTGTGTGTGAGCAAATCGATTGATGGGATGATGGAATTCGCACCTCTCTCCAAATTTGCATTCTCCACTTTTCATATAGAACTGACAGAGAACAATGCAGACTGATTAATATAGGTTAAGAAAGTGATTTATTTATATAGATATAGGGAAAACAAGCAACACACATCACATTCAATCTGTCTAGGCCGCTGAGGATAGGTAGCTGGTCCCAAACTTAGCTGTATCAAAGAACAAGATAAAAGATTTGTCAATTATAGCTTCCAAGTAAACACTAATTAATATACAATTCGTAAGTGATGTTATGCAACACGTCTGACTTGTCAAATTTTTGCTAAACATGTGATATCTGATCCGCCAGTCGACTTCATATGTTCATGCTAGCTACCAAACCCCAAGCATTTTATACATGTATCGACAAGTTTTTGTTTGCATAATTATACAAGTTAAATATTTACATTTACATATTAATTAATACAGTAAAAGGTTAAACCAGGCGTGGTTAGCCATCTAATTTTATGAATAAATAAAGCTTTATCAAGCTATTGTAGAATCCAACTGATAAAATTCCAAGGAATAAATTTACTACTAAAACAATCTCAGGACATTATCCCACACAAATCATGATAAGTGGCTAACACATTTCAATTATGTTTATAGTTAAAACAATTCACACTAGAATTTAGAGTCACGTGCATCAAAAGTAAACACTATTAGGAACAAAAAAAAGATAATACTGTTAATGAAAGTATGCATGAGCTGTGCTAAGTTACCGTTGGCTGGTTCAACCAAGGGTCAATACTTTGAATCATAGATGTAGCTGGGTTGACAATAACAAAGTTCAAATGAGGAGCATGAGTGGTGGCAAAAGCTGTATCACCGGCATTGTTGGTGCACGTGATGTCTATACTATCAAGGCTGTATAAATTCAGTCAACTCAAGGCAGATGTTCAACTAAAGAAAATCCAAGATGCCTCACCGCAATTAATATCAGGAATTATGGCCCCTAAGAAAAATGATATGATCTTATGTCAAAGCTTTTGAGTGTGCCTATACAAGAAACTATCACCAAACAAATTATACAGGGTACCACATAAAAGCTACATTGGATCCCATAATAAAAAGCAGAGCATTATTAATGTGGTATGCGCCCATTAAGCAAGAGATATATGCTTACAAAGAGATGGCCGGATGTTTTTCCAATTTTGGTAGACAGCGGGATACATAATGATACATACCTTTAGTGTTGCAGGCTTACAGTGAGATTAAGCCCATAAGTTCCCGGTCGAAATTCCGCAACCTTACAGAACACAGGTTGTTTCTTTTCCTCTGCCATTTTATCACAAACCTTCACTACAACAAATAATCATGTCAATCAATACCCAATACAAAAGTCAAATCATCGAATAAATTGAACATTAATCCAACTGAAAAATCAACAATTTACAATTCTACAATTAAAGAGCGTACAACTTAGCTTAATTAGAACCAATTAAAAATTAAAAAATTAGGGTTTCAAATTGAAACCCCCAATTCTAAAATTAGGGTTCAAAACTTACCAAATTCAAGCTTTAACTTCAACTTAGCTAATATCGAAAAAGATACAAGAATCGCATTAGCAAATACAGATCCAGAGGCTCTTTCCTCTATATTACTTTCTTATTCGCCATCAACGTCACGAAAATCTTGAAAAATCAACAATATCAAAATCAAATACACGAACACACCAACATATAAACATTAATATAACATCAAGGGAGAGAGAGAGAGAGAGAGAGAGATTGTAATTAGAAAAGAGTAGAGATGGACAATGTCGTTGCAATGTCTAATTGGGATACGTCGGCAAGAAAATCGAAATGAACATTATAATGAAATTTCGGTGAGAGAAGTGAACGGAAGGAATCAGATAAAAATTATGATGCAGATTAGGGGAGTGAAACTCGGTAGAGATTGACGGAATTACTGTGGGTGTTCTTCAGAGAGAGTAGAGAGTGAAGAGAGAGAGAAGAGTGCATAATCGGGATTCTAGAAAAAAGAGGTGTTGTGGGTGTTCTACAAAGATAGGATAGAGTGAAGAGAGATGTTTTTGATTTTTTTTTTTGGTTTTTGGTTTTATGTTTTTAATGTTTTTTTTATTTTTAATTGAAAAGAGGGGAAAATATGTGTGAAAAAAGGGGGGAGAATTTGTTTAAGGCAAAAAACAGAGGGGGAATCATAGAGGGAATGAAATATTTGCTAAGGGGGAAAGCAGGGAAGGCGCGCTGATTAATTTTTTTAAAACCGACATATAACATCGGTTCAGCTAAAATACTGAGGTTTATAAAACCAAAAGACATCGGTTGCTCAAAACCGATGTCTAAAACACCTTTTACATCGGCGCCAAAAACAACCGATATCTTTGAGACGATATCTATTCTACTTTTTCTAGTAGTGAACGCAGGCTCATCATCCTGGTACTGCGCCATATTAACCTCCTATTTCAGTTCCTTTTCTTGTATGGGTTTCTTAACCTCAGCCGCATAGTGTCTATAGGCTTGGCAATTGAAATACCTTACCTTACTCTTATCCCTCCAATTTTGTGCCCCATATGTCCCTCGATTTCCACCAGCAGCCCCTTTGTTGCTACGTTTTAACCACTCATCTCTAGTAAGTAGAAGTTTTCCCTCTTCGGCATCTCGTTTTTTCCATTCCTCCTCAGTAAGCATCAGTTGCCCTTGTCCTCCACTGTTCTTAACCTGTCCCTTCAGCCTTTTTTGTGTGCTTTAAGCGACTCGACCGTCTCTTCCACCGTCATGGTCTCTAAGTTCCCGAATTGCTCAATGGTTGACGCAATTTGCAGAAATTTTGAGGCACAGCTCGAAGTAGTTTCTTGACAACATATGTTTCCTCAACGGTTTCGCCTAGTGCAGGTATATTCATGACTAAGCCATTCAACCTCATGTAAAAATCATCCAATGATTCTGTGTCTTTCATGCTTAAAGACTCGAACTCAACTCTTAGAGTTTGTACTCTAGCTTTTTTTACACGATCAGCACCCAGACACATGGTCTTTATCGTATCCCACGCCTCTTTTGCAGTACCATTTTCTGCCACCTCTAGAAGGATATCCTCATGTATCCCTTGATAAATTGCTGCCAACGCAATCTTATCAGTTATGTCTTCAAACTTTGCCTTATTACCGTTGGACTCCACAGCCTCCCAAACACCGTGAGCCTGCATGAACACCTTCATCTTTAATGCCCATGCTGTGTAATTTCCTCTTATCAACATGGGGTAGCTCAACCCAATTGTACCGTCTTTAGCTTTTCCTGTCTCATTCGAAGTCATCTTTGGCATATATTTGGGCATCCATAGGTTCTAACGCTCTGATACCAGATTGTTATCTGTATCAGTTGATACTCTAATATATATATAAGTGTTTAATTCAAAACTGGAAAAATAAAGTAGGTATACACTAAGGAAAGTGTTATTTTATTTCATCAGATGCAAAATAAATATAAAGGAAACCAAAAGCTAACGTATTAACAATACATGCCTAAAAACAAGGACCGCAACACCTACTCTCCTAACATAACTCTGACTTCTTCAATGCACTCCTACACGATCTCCACAACTACATGTTCTGGTCTACAGCTTATTTATTCAAAGAAACTCACAAAATACTTATATAAATAATCAAACTTAGATTAAAATTCCCAACAAATTAACTGGCATTTGGTTAAAAAAATTAAAATCGATTCTCCCGGAAAAAGTTCATGAAAAAGTTCATTAATCCATATTTTTATTTTTGGCATTTGAAATTCATTTCTCGGCCATGAAAATGGTTTCTATGTGATTACGTGCAATTTTATTGCAGTGAATAAATTTGGTAACAATTCCTAAAATCTCAATGAATTTAAGGACGACGAGATAGTAAAGCGTTGGCCTATATCTCATCCATCCATAGTCTCCCCATTTCATCACTGGCTCTGCTATTTTATTTCTATTATTTTATATATAACTATAAAATATTAATATTGTCATGCAATAAATCCAGCCAATTATTTTCAACCATTTTTTTTCTAAACGCAATTGCAGCCCTTGTGTCAAACTCGGAATCCTATCTGGAAGTTGGAGCAGCTTTTCATCTACATTCTAATGATCGTCACATTCAACGTAGACCCCACGTCAATTTGATCAATGATCGCCAGTCTCTTGTTTTTCATGGCGCAGCTATGTTTATTAGATATTTATCGTTTAGAATATGTATATAGGCTTTTATTCCATTGACAACCATTTTATATGAAAAACCAACCATTAATTTTATTATATTAACTCATCATAAATTATAAAATTTTATTTTGAAAAATATAAAATTCGATGTTATTCTAGAATAATAATTAAATGTGATTATAATAAAAAAATTTAACAATTAAAATTTGAAAAAATAATTGATTTTAAATATAATTTTATAGTGAAATAATTTTTAATAAGTGGAATTTTACTATGATTCTACAATAAAATCAATTTAATTTTTTCATTTAATTTCAATAATTTTAAAAAAAAAATTGTAACTTTGATTTTTGACTTCGTAATTAAAATTTATAACTAGATATGATGAAAAATTATATATTTTATATTTTTTTAAATAATGATTTTCCATGATTTTTCTATATAAAAGGGTTCTCAATGAAGTGTTACCCATATAAAAATTGGCATTTTTTCATATAGAAATAAACCTTAAAATAAAAACTAAAAACTAATTTAAGCTAGTAGATGAATCTAATCTAATGGTCCCTATCACATCACCAATTAATCTACACCCTGCTACACAGGTTTTCAGTTTTTCCCCTCCATTTTAAATTTGATTTTTCCGAGTAAGTATTTTTTAAAATCTGACTTCACTATATTTTTCTCCATCTTCCATCGATCAATTTGCATATCATATATAGTATATTTCAACATGATTTAGAATTTTTTTCAATTTATTTTTAGTTTTCATTCTAAGAATATTTTTTGTAAAATAACACTATAATGGAAACCATTTTACAATAGAGCCTAGAAACCAAATATTTTTTTAAAAAAAATTACTTCGAAACATAACACATATGGTATGCAAATCGATCGTTGAGAGATGGAGAAAAATACAGTGAAGTCGGATTTAAAAAAAAACGTACTGTTTGACGGTAAAAATCAAATTAAAAATGGTGGGAAAAAGTTGAGATTGGGTGTGGGAGGGTGTAGATTAGTTGGGTGTTGTGCTTTAGGGGGGCCATTAGATTAGATTGATCTAATGGCTTAGATTAATTTATAGTTTCTATTTTAATTTTAATTTCTATTTGATCATTCCCCTATATATATATATATATATCTATATATATATCATATTATCGCCTCCAGAGACCGACATATGTATTCAACTTACTGAAGTGTTACTATTTCATTGAATATATGACATAATGATGGTTACTCACTCCTCCGTCCATTTTTCACATTTTTTACCAATGATTATAAATTCTTTTACATTAATTTGAAAAACTAAAAATTATATATTAAAATAGATTAAATGTATTTTCCAATAATAACATTTTTTATTGTATTTAATTATAAAATATTAATAAATTTCAATAAAACATTGGTCAATTTAAGTTGTCAAAAGTGAACTGTGACAATTGAAAAAGGATGGAAGAAATATAGTGTATCTTAACTCTCTTCTGTTGGAATATGTCTAAGTCAGAAATCAAGATTTACTGGGATCAGGATTAGTTGAAGTCAGTCAGGATCTGTATATGTTAGTCAGGATTTGTCAAGTGTCAGGATCTGGTCAGTTGTTTGTATTTACATGCATCAGGATATGACACTGTCAGGATATGACTGTACTACAGGATAAGGCATAATCTGTTTGACTGATAAAGTCTCAGTATTGGAGGAGTTTTGTATTGTCGATTCCTGGCTTATAGGATCGTAGCTGTTAAGTAGATATGTATAGAAACTAGATATATCATACTGTAACATATCTTGTAATTGATAGAGGTTGATGTCGTAGCTGTGTGATATATAAACACGGATTAGGTTCTCGCTGGTGGTACACATATCTCGAGTATTATTCACAACCTAGCAGCTCTTAAGAATCATATTTCTTGAAAAAGTTCTGTAACAGTTTTCAAAGATTTGATAAATTGTTATTTGATCTATATTGTTCTTATATTAATTTCTTGATAATTTATTTATTTGATAGTTGTATCCAACCCACTTAAATAATTATCATATTATGGGTAACAAGTGGTATCAGAGCAGGTTTATTGATTGTTAATTAGAAAAGATCAAATATGTCTCGAAGTAAGTATGAAAGCAGGCAAATTCCAATCCTAAAAAAGGCTGACTACTCTACATGGAGAGTCAAGATGTTGATGTTCCTTGAAGTCATTAATAATGCATACATTGATATAATTCACAATGGACCTTCTTATCGTCAAAAGGTTGTTTAAATGACAGCCACAGTTCCTGAGCACTACATCAGAAAAGAAAAATATAAATGGTCAGATCCTGAGAAAGCTGCAATGCTTAAAGATACAAAAGTTAGGAATATTCTTCACAATAGTTTGGACAATGTGATGTCAAACAGGGTGATTGCTTGCAAAACTGCCAAGGCTATATGGGATGCTTTGAAAACTCAGTGTCAAGGAACAATGGCAATCAAAAAGAACAGAAGGGATGTTCATGTGCAAGAATATGAATAATTTGATGTTAAACCTGATGAGACCATAACTGACATCTATGACAGATTTCTGACACTATTGAATGATCTATCATTGGTTAAAAAGAGTATGACAAGGTGGATTCTATAACGACTCGTATTTAAGTATTATTTAAAGTATAATTATTGAATGGTTAAATAAATAAAAATGCTTCTTGGTTATGTCAGCTGTGTGTTACTTTATTATTAATTGTGTGTGGTTATTGGTGTACGAGAATTATTTGTACAATTAATTATTAAGTCGTATTATTTTATTTTCACTTTTAAAAGTGATTTTATTGAAGATTTATTTTCATAAATATTTGAATTGTCTCTAAATTTATTTTCATGGTTTTATAATTTTAATAATTATTTTAAGGAATTTATAAAATTTAGAAATCAATCTTTTATCAATTATTTAACCCAAAATGATTTGCTGTTGCTATTTAAGAGTAAATTCAGTATTAAATCTTAGAATGGTTCAAAAATATGAAATTCATATTATCTTAAGTTTATAATATTCCGAGAATTTTATAATTATTTTGGAAATTTTTCGGATTATTTTCACCCGCGCGTTCGTTCATTAAATCATAAAATGCGAGTATGATGCGCGATTCAAAAATGATTTAAAATTTTGAAAATTTTATTTTGTTAATTTTTAATTGTTTTGGGAATTTTAAAATTATTCTGGTAATTTTTCGGATTATTTTTAACCACAATTTGGTTCGTTAAAACGCAAAAGCGGGACAGGATCGGGCGGTGCAGGGGGTACGTGTCAAGTTAAAACACACGTGTATTGTGTTCCTTTCACCGTGGATACGTGGCTGTTGCTGTTTGTGATAAAAAATAAAATAAAAACAAAAACAAAAACACACACGCAAAAACCCACCCTCCCCTGACCTAATCCTAATCTCTCTCGGCTCTCAATCTCTCGATTATCTCTGTGTTGCTCCAATCAATCTCTCTCAATCTTCTTTTTTTTCTTCCCTCCCTCCTCTGTCCTTCTGTTTCCTTCACCGTTCTCCCCCTGCCACTTCTTTCCGGTAACCTCCGCTGCTATTTTCCGGTTGTTTCAGTTTGGTTCCTGTTGATTATACATATATGCACGCGTGTGTATATATGTATGAGCAGTCCAATTCGTTTCCTTATTGTGCCGCTCGTATCTCCGGTTCCGATTTAGCTGTCCGGCCGCATGTTTTCGCGTGTGTTGGTTTCGGATTTTTTGGAATTTTTTTATTAGTTATTGATTTTTGGATGAAATTAATTGTTATTTATGCGGTTAATTTTTATTTATTTATCGGTGGAATTCGTGTCGGAAACCCGAATTAATCGGGTAGCCGTGAATTTTACCACAATCGCCGATAAGCCTCGGCGAGTCGACGGTGGCCGGTGATGATTAATTCTAAGTCCTACATTTATAAAATAAATAAATTAGTTCATAAAAATTATTTCTAAAACGAGAATATTTATGTAGTGTGTCGAATTTAGATTGTGAAATTTGAGAATTGTTGGTTGTGATATCGATTATGTTTCGACGGGTAGTCTGATAAACAGAGGAGATGCTGCCCAATTTTTGGGAAATTTAATTCAGAAATACGGGAACATATCCTGTGATTATCGGGATTACTAGTCGAACGCATATACTTATATAACTATAAATAATTATTTTGCGGAACCTACTTGCGTGTCGTGATAAAATATTTTGTAAAATATTTGACAACCCTGTTTTCCGAAATGACGGGTATTTGTATTTTCCGAGAATGATTATCGAACCTAGTTTTAAATAAGTGAACCCTAGTTGCTATGTTATTATAATAATTCATATAATTACGAGGATATGTCAAGCATAGTTGGTCATCTAATATAGGGTATTTCGACTCTGAAGGTTCTAGTCGGAAGACCCGAGAGTTGATGTCGGCCTAAAGATAGCCTTGTGATCAGTCGACAAGCTTAGCAAGGTTCCAATCGAAGGACCTGAGTATTGAAGTCGGATCCAGGATAGTCTAATAGGTAAATGATAAAGCCCGAGAGTCCAAGTCGGTCCAAGGCCAATCAATAATATTTGTAAAGCTCTGCAAGACAAGTACCCCTGACCATACTTTTACGGTTCAGTACATATGAATAAACTGTTATTTTATTTTCGAACAGGAACAAAAACGTTTTAAGTTACGTATCCCCTATAGTTATAATTAATTGTTAAAACCTGTTTTGGGAAAAAGTAACTTCGAAAAGGTACCTATCTCGAATTAATATGATTTATGAACCAGTTTTACGTGTGCTATTAAATGAACGGTTTTAAACTGAGATAGGTACAAGTGATTTGGAAACTGGAAAAAATGATCAGATATTGGATACATAGGGGCCAGAGTGGCCTATTGAGGTTGCGTAAGCGGCTTACTCGGTTGCGCGCACTACTAAACCGATTAGTCCAGCAGGTCAGAGACCTAGCTAGTCTCTGGGTTCTGGAACAGGTTTATGGGATGGAAGATGGAGTTGTCTAGTGTTGATAGCTTGATCAGCTGTCTTCACATATCCACTACGTATCTGATTTGATTTTGTGATTCCCGTAACGGAATAAGTGATTTATATAGTGGATTTGGAAATGAAAATAGCATGCTAAAATTGGACTCTGGTATTTACACATGACACAAGACTGATGTATTGTTTTACAAAGCATGCTAGTTGTAATATCCAGTTTATACATGTTTTACTTATAAACGAGTTATAATTGTTGTTCCTATAACTGTTTTATCATAAATTATTTTACTTGTTATTCATATAATGGTACTGCTGAGCAATTGATTGCTCACCGTTGCAGAATATTTTGTATATATATTGCAGATTCCTAAGAGACCCTTCCGTCGTAGTCAGGGCAGAGTTCTAGTTCTTTCGATACCAGGCTCCTCTAAGATAGCTGTGTCAGACCATATGTGATCTGTTGAGTTGCTGTATTAAGTTAGTTGTGTCAAGATTGTTTGAAATAAGTTTGTTTGTAGTAGTTGTGTGACCTAAGTCATACTTAAACTTGGAAAAGATCTTGGAAATGGGGTTGTGTTTATGTTGTATTAATAATGAATTTAGTTGTATTATTTGTGGTTTGTGGTTATTCGTGACATCAACTCCTAATCCCGGGGTTGAGACCGTTACAGATTCAAACACCAAGTTTTTGAGAGCTCTTCCTGAAGAAAGGGACACACAGGTAACCATGATCAGTCATCAACTCATATAGAGGTGTAGAAACTGTGTCCTAAAGTGTGAGTCAGCAACTCATATAGAGGAGCGATTCTAAGATTTCAGTCGAGGGTTTTGAAGATGTAACCCTGGCGTCTATTGAGGTTTTTCCGGAACTGCCCTAACTTTTAGTGTGTCCCTTTCGTATATGTATTATTGGCAACATTCGATAGAGATTTCTAGTTACCCCTCTCGAGAAAACTAGCCTGATCGTGAGAGTTCAGCTTCTGAACGGACCCTTGATGTGTCGGCTGAAGAGACACCAATGTTATTCCTAAATATCGTATCTTCTATGTCAAGTTATGTTACTGGACCGAGTGTGAGACCTTGGTGAATTCAGATGGAATGATAGTAGTCGGCGGCTGCTATGATATCCAAGTTTTGTCATGTATATGGATCAGTACTGTTGTTTATATCTTAAACGTTTACTCGTACTTCTTGAGATGCATTTTGTTCCTAGAGTAATTGTTTACCATTGAATAAGTTGCTTGTTTTCTTGTAAGAAAGTCAAAAATTGAAGTAAGCAACTCAAGGTTGTGTTGATTTTATCATGACCCGGATTCTCCTCCCTACTTATAAATTTTCTGTTTAAACATTGTTTCATACCTCGGTAATCCTATCGGTTGATTGGGGCAAACAATGCATATAATTTGACTATTTGTCTGTGTGACAAAAGGTCTGGTGGGATGCCACCGAATTATATGTTGTAAACCGTATGGTACTAAGACTGGCCATCTTACGTACTTGTATGGTTGCTCTCAGTCATATCTATATCTTCTTCACTTTTATTTTCTTGATAATTGATTCCTCGATTTTGAAATTCCATTAGCTAGTCCATTGCAATAAATTCGTCAGTAACCTCTGTAGTTAGACAGTCCTAGTTATTGAAAGTAAACAAAAGTTGAATGTTAGGAAGAATAGAAGTTCTATATCCAGTTTTTATTTCAGAGATGATGATAGCAGAGAGGAATCAGGATCCAATGGCGAAGGTTGTAGCTTTAGAAAAGTTAACTTAGTGGTAGATAAGTCATTTACAGGTGATAGGAAATCCCTTTTGGGAGGAATGGTTGGTTGAAACTCGAACTAGTGTGCTCAGCAGAGTTCAGCATTCCTTAAGTTTGACTCGGTTTACTAGTTTGTTCTTTGTAGTTGGTGGCTGATATAGCCAGCCCAGTTGTGTGGTATATCGGATTAGTTAGTGTTGCACTTAAGTAGTGGTGAAAAGTTAATTAGTTGTTGTTATATTGAGAAGCTATACTATGATGCCTAGTACCTTTATATTCCAGTTTTCTTGCACTGTTGTTGATTCTGCTACTGTCATCGTTGTTATTGTTGTTAGCGTTGTTATTCTAGATATTTTTATAAATGGACCCTGATAATAAAGACATGGGTATTTTGATTGGGCAGCATTTTCCTGATGTAGATGCACCGTTTAAACGGTGATATTTTCTGTCATACATTATTCATATATTTTTGAATAAATTCTGCATTAAATCCCAGAATGTTTCAAAAATCATGAAATTCATATTTTCTTAAGTTTTTAATATTCCGAGAATTTTAAAATCGTTTCAAAAAAAATTCGGATTATTTTCACCCACGCGTTTGTTCGTTAAATCATAAAATGCGGGTATAATGTGCGATTCAAAAATGATTAAAAAATTATGAAAACTTTATTTTAATAGTTTTCAATTATTATGGGAATTTTAAAATTATTTTGGTAATTTTTTGGATTATTTTTAACCACAATTTGGTTCGTTAAGACGCAAAAGTGGGACAGAATTGGGCAGTGCATAGGGTACGTGTCAAGTTAAAACACACGTGTATTGTGTTCCTTGCACCTTGGATACGTTGTTATTGCTGTTTGTGTTAAAAAATAAAAATAAAATAAAAATAAAAATAAAAACACACACGCAAAACCCCGCCCGCCCCTAACCTCATCCTAATCTCTCGCGGCTCTCAATCTCTCGATTATCTCTGTGTTGCTCCAATCAATCTCTCTCAATATTCTTTTTTCTTCCCTCCCTCCTCCGTCCTTCTGTTTCCTCCGCCGTTCTCCGCCTATCGCTTCTTTCCGGTAACCACCACTGGTATTTTCCAGTTGTTTCAGTTTGGTTCCTGTTGATTATACATATATACACCGTGTATATATATGTATGTGCAGTCCAATTCGTGTCCTTGTTGTGCCGCTTGTTTCTCCGGTTCCAATTTAGTTGTCTGGCCGCATGTTTTCGCGTGTGTTGGTTTCGGATTTTTTGAAATTTTTTTATTAATTATTGAGTTTTTGATGAAATTAATTGTTATTCATGCGATTAATTTTTATTTATTTATCGGTGGAATTCGTGTTGCAAACCCGAATTAAACGGGTACCCGCGAATTTTACCACCATCGGCGATAAGCCTCGGCGAGCCGACGATGGACAGTGATGATTAATTCTGAGTCCTACATTTCGACTCTGTAGGTTCTAGTCGGAAGACCCGAGAGTTGATGTCGGCCTAAAGATAGCCTAGTGATCAGTCAACAAGCTCAGCAGGATTCCAATCAAAGGACCTGAGTATTGAAGTCGGATCCAGGATAGTCTAATAGTTAAATGATAAAGCCCGAGCATTCAAGTCGTTCCAAGGCCAATCAATAATAGTTGTAAAGCTCTGCAAGACAAGTACCCCTGACCATACTTTTATGGTTCAGTACATACGAATAAACTGTTGTTTTGTTTTCGAACGAGAACATAAATGTTTTAAGTTACGCATCTCATATAGTTATAATCAATTGTTAAAACCTGTTTTGGGGAAAGGTAACTTCGAAAAGGTACCTATCTCGAATGAAAATGATTTTTCAACCAATTTTACATGTGCTACTAAATGAACGGTTTTAAACTGAGATAGGTACAAGTGATTTGAAAATTGGAAAAAATGATCAAATATTGGATACATAGGGGCCAGAGTGGGCTATTGAGGTTGCATAAGTGGCTAACTTGGTTGCGCGCACTACTAAGCTGATTAGTCAAGCAAGTGAGAGACCTGGCTAGTCTTTGAGTTGCGGAACAGGTTTATGGGATGGTAGATGGAGCCGTCTTGTATTGATAGCCTGATCAAGTGTCTTCACATATCCACTACGTATCTGATTTGATTTTGTGATCCCCGTAACGGAATAGGTGATTTATATAGTGGATTTGGAAATGAAAATAGCATGCTAAAATTGGACTCTGGTATTTACACACGGCACACGACTGATATATTGTTTTACAGAGCATGCTAGTTGTGATATCCATTTTATACCTTTTTTTTTAATGAGTAATAATTGATGTTCCTATAATTGTTTTATCATAAATTGTTTTACTTGTTATTCATATAGTGGTACTGCTAAGAAATTGATTGTTCACCCTTGCAGAATGTTTTGTATATATATTGTAGATGCCTAGGAGACCCTTCCGTCATAGTCAGGACAGAGTTCCAGTTCTTTCAGTACCAGGATCCTCTGAGGTAGTTGTGTCAGACCATATGTGATATGTTGAGTTGCTTTATTAAGGGAGTTAGCTCAACAAGTTGGGCTTGATGGTGGGAAAAGACAAGCTACAGTCATAGAAGTCTTTCAATGGAAGAATTTAAAGCTTCAGTCTCCACAGAAGGAGCACAGCCCACATGAACCGCTTCTTCAAAGTAAAAGTGCAGCTGCTGAGGCTCCAGCCACACAAGAACCACCCGCTCAAAGTGAGGGTGAAGGCATTACTATACAAAATATTTCTGACAATGGTCAAGAGAGTTCTTTTTTCTGTGGAAGGTGAAGTTGCAGAACATATTCAACAGAAGGAAGCTCGTCAAGAGCACTTAGCAAAATTGGATGTTGTCATAAATGATCTTATTTTTTAGGGAAGTACACAAGAACCTGCAACTCACAGTGTTGGAGAAGCTTATAAACCTCCAGTCACACAATAACCATCAGTTCAAAGTACTGATGCAGACAGATCTTCAAATCCTGACATATGATCATTTTCTGACACAGCAGTTCCTGATGAGTCAAATCCTTATGTTAATCTTGATACTGCTATTCCTGAAACTACATATCCTGATCAAGGTGTTGAGTTGGTTAATGCAAGGGGCAACACTAGAGCAATCTCAGTACCTCTAATTACTGCTATTCCAATGGAAATAACTACAACAGGTAAATCTCTTTCTCACACTTCTACTTTATCTATTAGTATGACTATAAATAGCCCTTTATATAAGGATACCCATATTTATACGACTGCTGACCACTTTTCTTTGCCACCTCTTATTTCTTCTATTTTGAGTGAACTGAGCCCTTCTCGTGGTAATTTGGGAAAAGACTTAGTGAAAAACAGAATTACTGAGAGGCAATCTCTTGAACTGGCAAAAGGAGAGGTAGAATTGAATGATAAAAGTGAGCAAAATATTACACTCAACGGTAATATTGTGAGCAGTGATGAGATCACTTTAAAAGAACATAGAGATTTAGGTGTTCCATGTTCAGTTGTTTCAGGTTCATTACAGGAAGCTGGGCCTTCTAAATTAGTTCATGATCTAATATTCAAAGGCAAAGTGGATGAGCCAGTTCCTCACATCCCTGATGTTCCTGTAAAGTTCTCTGATTCTGAGTCTGATTCTGACTCTGATGGTGAAGATCCTGCTAATGCACAGCTCAAGGCTGCTATTAAAGCTTCCAAAATGTCTAACTATGGATCTACATCAGGCCATGGCACTCTTGATCCTCACAGAGTACATGAGTGGAATCATTCCTGGAGGCTGCCCTGTGAAAGAATCCTCATAGAAGCTGCTCAATCTCTTGCAGATTATGCTGTAAATTCTATTTTAAATCCTGACTTGAAGAATGTAATCAAAGATACTACTGTGTTGGTCGAGGGGATGCACCCTTCTATTTCTTCTCTAAAGAATTCCAATATTGATCTGAAAGAAGAAGTGGCTGACCTTTCTGTGACCATCAAAGGCATAAACAAGCATAATGGCTTGGTAAAAAGGATGTTGAGAATGGAATATAAGCAGGAACAAATGACAGTGAGGTTGGAAGCTATTGAAGCTAGTGAAAGAGCTACTAATCAGAAATTGGATGTCATCTTCTCTTTATTACAAGGTCTTGATGCCAAAAAGAGGGGAGATGGTAGCCAAGACAAGATACACACCTGAATCAGTTTTGAGGAAAGATGTCAATTCTGAAAATGATAGTGATAATCAAGGTAAAGGGACCTTTGATGCTGTATTGGTTCAATCTAGAACTGGGATACAAACTCAATCTCAAACCACAAATTTAACTCATATCTCTAAGGATGGTGCAAAGACTGTCAAAACTCAGACAATGACTCACTCTCAAATCCTGATGGAAAAGCAATCAATATCCGCAATTCCTGATGAAGATAAGATGATCATTGATAATCCTGATGGTGCTATGAGGTCTTACAAAACTTTTAAGACAAATGTTGGTGCAAGTAACACTCTCTAGCACAAGTATAGAAGAGTTGAAGAGTTGGAAGAAAGAAGAGCTCTTATCCACTTGGCTGATAAATTTCCTACAATGTCAAATGAAGAAATGCTCAGGAAACAGGAGGAAATTTGCAGTCAACTTCAAATTGTAAATGAGGGTACCTCTAGGAGAAGAGCTAAGGCTAGAGGATCAAGAAGTGGAAGAAGAGGGAGAGGAAGAAGTTCAAGAGTTGTTTAACAAACCATAGTCCCTTCTCAGAGAAGAACTAGATCTAGTGGGGTCAGGATTGAAGAAATACCTGAGACATCACAGTCTCAGGATTCTAAACTTTATGTCGATCCTGTGTTTCTGAACCATGTTCCTAGACCAATTGGATTGCCAAATCTAAATCTCTACTAAGAAGAAGGTGATGAAGGAGAAGAAGCACAACTGTTTAGAAGGCCAAGGCAACTTCAAATAGAAGCAGCTCCTGGCAACTCAAGTCAAAATCCTGACATAGGAAATACTGACAATACAAATCCTGATGGATCAATTCCTGATCCTAACAAGTGGTCTATTCCTGATTTAGTTAAAGATGGAGAAGAAGCTGTCTTGGAGCACTTAAATCTATATATCTTGTCTACTTATGTTGATGTTTATAATGTTGAGATTGAAGAAAAAGAAGAAAGAAAGGAAGAAGGAAAAATCAGAATAGCAGTCAACAGAGCTAACCAAGAGTTCAAAAACATGTTGTGGAGGTCTGGTAGAGAAATGTGGAGATGCACTGATAGGAAAGTACTTCATGAAAGAGTAGAAAGAAGGGCTTATAACTTTCCTAGAATCAGAAGCAGTTACAAGTGGGAGAAGATTGATGATCTTAAATGCAAAAAGCAGATGAATTCTACTCCTGGAGGAATATGGGAGGAAGGTTTGCCTAAACCTAATATGATGAACAGAAATGATGATATTCCTTCTTCGATGAGAAAGGTCAAGCTCTTAAATTAACAGATCCATATACAAGAGGAGGAATTGGACAGCATGAAGCTCAAGTACTGAATACAAGGATGGTTAATTTCACATTGGCTGATAGACCTGGTCAGAAAGTCACTACAAATCATTTGGACAGGATTGAAGCTTTGAAAATCATTCTTGACAGACATGATGGTTTAGAACCCAAATAGAAAATCTTGTTTATGCTACAGGGTGATTAAATTCAAGTTCTATTACTTGATAAACTGTTGATAATGTCAACCAAGGAACTCAAATATATTCATTATCTATTGAGGGTTAAAAATGAAGCATCCAAGGAATTGTCAGACTTAATCTACTATACTATCAAAAGAAGAGTTCTTGACAAGGGCATTCAATACACAGGACACTACATTCCTACATACATGAACTTCGGTAATCAGGAAGTGGAAATGAAAAAGAGAGCAGCAGTATTTGAAACTGTGTGGACCCAAAGGCACTTAACTATAAATCCTGATGGAATGAAGCCATGCTATGTATCATTGGATGAATTGATGATTTAAAGAACTCCTATTGGATTATTAAGAGCTGTTATATAACAGTTGTCTGAGGAAACTGAGTATGAAAGAAACTTGAAGAAAAGGCTACAGCAGATACTCCTAAAGAAGATAAATGAAAGGGTAAAAACATTTATTCAGAGATACTTCAGAGTTTATCAAGAACCATTAAAATCAATTTTTATTTATGAGGATGTTCTACAAATTTTTCTTTCTACATTTTGTCTTTTTATTTTTGGCATCAGACATTATAATAGAATTTATGCTTATTCTGCAAAGCATTATTTGGGGTAGATTGTTGGAATATATCTAAGTCAGGAAATCAGGATTTACTGGGATTAGGATCTGGATTAGCTGAAGTGACTCAGGATCTACATATGTTAGTCAGGATTTGTCAAGCGTCAGGATCTGATCAGTATCTACATGCATCAGGATATGACTCTGTTAGGATATGACTGTACTACATGATAAGTTAGAATATGTTTGATTAATACAGTCTCGGTATTGGAAGAGTTTTGTATTATCGGTTCCTGACTTATAGGAATGTAGCTATTAAGTAGATATGTATAGATACTAGATATATCATACTGTCACGTATCTTGTAATTCATAGAGATTGATTTTATAATTGTGTGATATATAAACACAGATTAGGTCACCCCTGTTGGTACACATATCTCGAATATTATTCATAACCTAGCAGCTCTTGAGAATCCTATTTCTTGAGAGAGTTCTGTAATAGTTTATAAAGATTTAATAAACTCTTATTTGATCTATATTGTTCTTACCTTACTTCCTTGATAATCAATTTATTTGTTAATTGTATCCAACCCTCTTAAACAAATATCATATTATGGATAACATCTTCCTATTTATTTATCTATTTAAGGTTGTGTACGTGAATCAATTGCTTCATTTTTTACATCCATTTCGAAAATTCGATGACCGTGTTATAGAAAGTACAATGTATTTTAACTTCTAAGACTAATGTTAACAATTCTTTTCTTTTTGTCAGGAATAATTTTTTATTTTAAATTTATTCTTTTCTACTTCTTTAATTTTATATTCTTAAACGTTATTTGAACATCTTAATGTGCACATACATGTTTTGACTTGTATATTTTGAATTTTTACAAAAATGTTTAGATTTTAATATACAAAAACATCTATCATTGTAATTAAGTAGTAATTAGTTTGTAGTTAGACTATGGGGGCTTATCACATCACTTCAGGATCCTAAATATGAATTTTAAATGGGTGCACATATTTAATTAAGTAGGGGTCTTGGTGAGGTTAGCCTTCTTGAGAATATTAGTCACCATGTTTAAAGAAAAAACTCTATACATCAATATTTTTTTAACTTAATAGCAAATTTTATAATCCTTGTAATTTTAAAATAATGCATTGCCCCGCCTTCAAAGAGGTCGCCCTGTTCATGGTGCATGCATTTATCTTTAAAGTAGGCAAGCCGATAGGATCAACTGAAAGGGTTTTGTTTTCTTATTTTTTCTAGGATCAGTTATAGTATACCTTCTGTCTTTTTAAAAAAAATAGATATTTAAAATTAACTTTAATTGCATGAATTCAACCTTGCGAATATCTTATTACTGTATCACCAAATGTAGTATATCATGAACATTTTTTCTCATTTAAATATAATAAAATAATGATGTGTTAGACATATAAATTGTATTGAAATTATCATGTGCATGAAAACAACTTGAAGGGCAAAAATCAATGAAATTTATAATAATTTAATTGTGGATAAGTAGTTAAATTTGTTTTATGTATTTCAGTGTTATATATAAAATACTATAAAGGATTTTATTCTCATGTTGTTTTATTTTATATATTATATAATTATATATATAAGTACTAAGTTTTCACTCCCTCCGTCCCAATTTATCTGTCTTATTTGACCTTTTATGGTCAAATTTGACCGTAAATAAAAACTCATTATTCCATTGTTATAAAAAAATAAAAATTACATATTAAAATAGAATAAATATACTTTATAGTGATATAATATTTATAAATATTTCAAGTTATATATATTATATGAAATTTTTTGTCAAAATTGGGTTAGTTTAGCCGCAAAAAGTCAAACAGGATCTATAAATTGGGACGGATGGAGTATTTGTCATGCTATGATTAATCTAAGAGTGAGTTTAATAGTGATGCTGAAAAGAGTGGTATTTCTATGATATAGCACTTAAGTAAAAAAATCAACTTCAATGAAATGCTAAATCGAGTATATACTATCCCGGTCACTTTGCGTATCGCGGTAATCTTGTCCTTTTAGCACTTTCTATTTTTTTAGAATACATATGTGCATGCATGTTGATATCACAAACATGAAATAGTAATCTAAATAAACTTGATAAATGTGTATGGACGATTTGTCACTATTCTTGAGCATATGCCAGTGAAGGCTACTCAAACGAGTGAGCGGAATGAACCTTGAGATTGGTGGATGGAGGCAATAGAGGTATCCGAAGGTGAAAAGCCGAAAAAAACTATGATATCGAGTTCTTCAATGCTCGAGCTAGTAATCTTGATCCTACACTAGCCACACACTGTTGTGCAAGACATGCCTATACTTTAACAAGACTAAGTCAAGTTGACAACCCTAAGTAAGTTGTATTGTAATCTTAGTTTGCATTTGTACTTGTAACTTCTAAACTCTGTAAAAATGAAAAAGGAGCAGACTGGAGTCTTTTTGTTTAAACAGTATCAAGCCTAAGGATTCTATCTAGAAGAAGATCAAGAAGATCATGCCTCAGAAGAATTTTGAAGAAACTTGGAGTTGAATAAATCTGTTTTGATAAAAATATTCTAAATCAAGATCTCTACAAGTCACAGATTTAGTGTTATATAGAATTCATTCGAGAACTCCAAATGACTTATAGAGAAGTCAAAAAAGCTTATAGAGAATTCAAAGAGATATCGACAAGCCAAATTGAAGACATGAATATTGGAGATATCGACAAGACATTTCTTCATTAGAGAACTCAGAGTTATCGAAAAGTCAACATTCATTAGAGAACTCTGAGTTATCGATAAGTCAAATTCCACTAGAGAACTCAGAGATATCGATAAGCCAAAATTCACTAGAGAACTCTGAGTTATCGACAAATCAAATTTGACTAGAGAACTCTGAGTTATCGATAAGTCAATAAGCCACTAGAGAACTCATATATATTGATAAGTCAAAGTGAAGATATGAAGACTAGAGACTTCGACAAGCCAAAATCTCTTATAGAGAACTCAGAGACCTCTACAAGTCAAATTTACCATGGAGTATTAGAGATCTCGATAAGCCAATATACTTATCGAGATGTCAAGTTCTCTATAGACCAAATGGAGATCTCGAGGTAAAATCTCAAAGTAAAAAATTGCAGACCAGCTCAATATCCAAGATCTATAATCAACAAACAATCCAAATAGCTGGATTGACAAGTCTACAAAAAGCAGTTTGAAGGATGTGCAATATCAATGGTGAAGATTAAATGACAAAGGAAAATCAAAGTAAACACGGGATGCTAAGATATGCTAAGCCAGAAATGGAAGATACACTTTTCCTAAAATGGAAATGACAAGTGACAGTTTACTAAAGTTAATAGCATGTCTTATTGTACACTGTGTAAACCAGCAGCTAACTAAATTATAAAGTTAACACTAGTCCTTTAGTTAGTAGTAACAATTTAAATAGAAAATCTTATAACACTCTCAAAAAGAAGCTAAGCTCTTTATCAACAAAGAGCCTAGAAATTTTATAGCAAAACATTCTTAATTTTAATATAAAATTAAGTGAGTTTTGAAAAGATCTGTGTTCTTATTATTGCATGTTTAATTTCTGCAGTAACACATTTCACTACAAGATTTAATTCATTTTTTTCAACCATAAAAAGTTCAAAAAAGCATAAAAATAGTAAAACACATTCACCCCCCCCCCCGGTGTGTTATTCATTTCCTAACAAGTGGTATCATAGCCAAATCTGAAAGGAAACAGATTCAAGATCTTGGAAGAATGAATACACAGAAAATCAGTAGCATCAAAATTCCTAACTTTGACAAAGCTAACTACACTCTTTGGAAAAAAATGTTGTTGTTTATCAGGATGGCCAATCCACTCTATATTCAGATTCTCAAAAATGGGCCCTTCACTCCTATAGTTAGAGTTGAAGAATCAATAGATGGTGATATGGTCATTCTAGCTCATTATACTCCAAAAGATCCTTCTGAGTACACTAAGCCTGAAAAGGAGAAAGTTTCCCTAGATAGTGGCTTGCAATTGATATTAATAGAGTCACTTGACAATGTGATGTTCAACAATATTGTCACATGTGACACTGCCAAGCAAATCGGGAAAAGATTGAAATACTCTTTGAAGGAACTGAGGAAGTTAGATCTAATCAAAGAAGGATGCCGATTTCACAGTATGAGGGTTTCATGGCCATGCCAAAAGAAAGTATAACTGATGTGTTTGAAAGATTCAACAAGCTGATAAATGACTTCCGGCTCCATGACAAGTACTATGAAGCTGAAGAAGTGAACTTAAAGTTCTTGCTTACTCTCCCTGATCATTTGGAACAGAAAATCTCAGCAATTAGGGAAGGGAGAGACTTGAGCAGAATAACACTGAAAGTTCTATATGGAATTCTTAAAACATGTGAACTAGAAATGATTCAAAGAAAATCATTGAGATCTGGTCAAGGACATGTTGTAGATAGCTCAAGTTCTTTAATTATAAATGAAAGCAAAACATCTAATGATGAGCCAAGATCTCAAACTCCAGTTGCCTCACCAAGTGACCAAAGAATAAATGATTCACAGGAACAAGTCATTCTGGAATTAGAAGAAGATGAGTTCTACACTCTTGATGAACTGGATGAGCTAGATCAGTGAATGGCCTATTTGGCTAGAAAATTCTCTAACATTAGAGTAAAGAAGCCAAGATACTTTAAGGGTAAAGGACAGTCTTTCAACAAAGACAACAGCTGGAAAGGAAAAGGGAAGTACACTTCTGAAAGCAAGAATGGTTACAAAACTGGATCTGTTGACAAATCTGAGATAAGGTGCTTCAACTGTGATGAACTAGGACATTTTACTACACAATGCAGGAAACCCAAGAAAGCAAACAAAGACAAAGCTTATCTTGAACTGGAAGCAAAGTATGGAGCTCTTCTGAAGAAGCAACAAAGCAAAACTTATATTGCAGAGGGAAAAAGTTGGGATGATTCTGATAATGATGAAGATGAGGAAGTTGGAAACTATGCTTTAATGGCCTTGGAACAAGGAGAATCATCCTCATCAAAATCGCAGGTACTACCTCTCACTACCATTGATTTAAATGTGAGTCAATATAAGGAAACTATAGAAAAGATGAGCACAAAAATGTTTCATATACATACAAGTATGGTTGCTACTAATGAAGAAGTTAGCAGATTGACAAAGATAAATTAGAAGCTTTAAAGTGAGAAACAAGAAGCTGAATTGTTGTTAGTGGAGCTTGAAACTGTAAGACAAGAAAATGCTTATCTGAAGAACACGCTCAAGTGTGCAAGTGAAATTGAAGCAGTGCTTATGGAGAAGCTGGAAAAGAATGAAGTTAAATTAAAATCCTTCAGGAATGCATCTGAGTTAATTGGACAGTATCATGAGAAAAACAAGCCATGTGCAAACATTGCTATTGGTCTTGACTATGATGCCTTGAACAACAAAAAGAAAGATATAGGTGACAAGGGAAAAGAAATAGAAAATGAAAATGTTCCAGCAATGCTGAAAAAGGTTGTCTCACCTATGTTTAAAGCATGTGAAGTTAATTTCAGTGAAGAAGAGTTGATTATCAAGCAAGAAATTGCCGATGAAGATAAAGGGAAGAAAAATGCATAAACAACTCCATCTTCTAAAGCTGAAGAGAAGCTCATGGAAAAATAAAGTTCCAAGATACCTGTCAAAGAGACCAAGACTGAAGATGCAAGAAAGAAGAAGAAAAATAGAAATGGGAAAATTGGATAAACAAAAGCAATAATTTTGCTTATGTTGCCGATGCTGCAAGAAAGAAGTGTGAAAAATGTGACTCTATAAATCATCTAACTCACCTTTGTAAAAAAGTTGTTAGCAAGCCAACTGAAGGAGCATGCAAGTATAATGAAGCAGATGCAAATGATCCCTACTCATTTTGTGACAAGTTTGACTGTATCCCTTGTAACTTGAAAGCGATAAAGAGTTGCCACAAACTGAGAGTAGACCTTAAAGAAACAAAAATTGGATCTACATCAGATAGATAAAAAGCACAACAGTCATTGAATTCTATTTTATCTAAAATAACTCATTCTACTTCTGTTAAATTAGTTAACAAGAAGAAAGTACCCAACACTGCTTAGGTTGCTAAACACACTAAAAACTCATTGTGTGCAGGGCAAAGTGAAGAAAGTTATATGGATCATTGACAGTGAGTGCTCCAGAAATATGACAGGTGATAAGGCCCTGATATCACAGTTTGATGAGAAGGCTGGCTCTTTGGTGACCTTTGGAGACAACAGCAAAGGATTCACAATGGGATATGGCAAGATTGTTTCTAAAAATATTGTCATTGATGATGTAGCACTGGTAGCTGGTCTTGAAGTGAATCTTCTCAGTGTTAGCCAATTTGCAGACAAAGGCTTTGAAGTTTTATTTAACAAAGAAGAATGCACTTTTATCAGTAAGAAAACTGGTGAAGTTGCTCTGAAAGGAGCAAGGAAAGGAAGCTTGTTTTTTACAGATTTGGACTCAATAAATAAGGATGGAATTTTTGCTTCTACACCAAGGCATCAGAAGAACAAAGCAAGCTATGGCATAAGAAGCTGTCTCACTTGAATTTCAAGGCAATTAACAGCTTGGTCAAAAAGGAGTTGGTAAGAGACATGCCTAAACTGGAGTTTGCTCAAGTTGAAGTTTATGAAGCTTATTAGAAAGGAAAAATGAAAAGATTAAGTCACAATTCAAAAAATGTGAATTCTATAAGTGCACCATTGCAACTTATTCATATGGACTTGTTTGGGCATGTAAATGTCTTATCTATTTTAAGGAAAAAATATGCACTTGTGATGGTGGATGATTTCTCAAGATACATTTGGGTAGAGTTCATGCACTCTAAAGATGAAACTCCACATATCATAATTGAGCACATCAAGAAGATAAAAAAATAGGTTGAAGATCACAATTGTGTAAAAAGATTGAGAAGTGATAATAGAACATATTTCAGAAATGCAACATTGAGTGAATTTTGCAAAAGCAAGGGCATTGTTCAAGAATTCTCAGCTGCTACAACACCTCAACAAAATAGAGTAGTTGAAAGAAAGAACAGAACATTAGTTGAAGCTGCTAGAACCATGCTGCAAGATGCCAAGCTGCCAACAAGTTTTTGGGAAGAAGTTGTTAACACTGCATGTTATACTCAAAACAAATATCTCATTAACAAGGCTCACGGAAAATCACCTTACAATCATATCTAAAAGAAAGCCTACTGTAAAGTATCTTCATGTGTTTGGAAGCAAGTGTTATATTTTGAAAGACAACTCTGAATATGTGGGAAAATTTGACTCAAAAGTCTTTGAAGTAATTTTTCTGGGAAATTCATTGGAAACAACAGCCTACAAAGTTTATGTGATTGATCAAAAGAAGATTTTGGAAAGCACAGATGTGACTTTTGATGATGACAAGTGTCCAGGCTTGGAATGCCTTGATGATGATGAAGCTGAAGCCTTTATATTTAAAAACCTCAACATTGATAGTGATTCTGATGAGGAAGATGAAGTTGATGCACAATAGATGATAATTGAAGAGTCTACTGAATAAGAAAATCATAGAAATGGAAGCTCATCTCAAACACCTGAATTTGATAGAACAAACTCAGAGGGAGAAAGAGATGAGGGATCTAGCAGTCATACTAATAATGAAGAAAATAATGAAGGCACAAGTCAACAAACTCATACAAGAAAGTGGGATAGAAGTCACAGAAAAGAAGCAATTATTGGTGACCCCACTTCTGGTGTGAGGACTAGAAGTGTACCTGCTAATGAGTGCCTACATGTATGTTTTCTGTCTCAAGTAGAACCTAAGAAAATTGATGAAGCTCTACTGGATCCTGATTGGATATCTGCAATGCAGGAAGAGCTGAATCAGTTTGAAAGAAACAAAGTTTGGAAACTGGTTCCTGCACCAAAGAATAGAAGTATAATTGGAACAAAGTGGGTGTTCAGGAACAAGATGGATGAAAATGGTGTAGTTACCAGAAACAAGGTAAGGTTGGTTGTAATAGGCTACTCACAAGAAAAAGGAATTGATTATGATGAAACCTTTGCCCCAGTTACAAGACTTAAAGCAATAAAAAAATTTCTAGCATTTGCTGCACATTCAAATTTTAAAGTGTATCAAATGCATGTCAAAAGTGCCTTCTTAAATGGTGAGCTAGAAGAAGAGGTTTATGTGCAACAGCTACCTGGCTTTGAAGATCCAGAATTTCCAAATTTTGTGTATAAATTACTCAAGGCTCTATATGGACTAAAGCAGGCACCTAGAGCTTGGTATGATACATTGTCAGAATTCCTACTTAAAAATAGTTTTACTAGAGGTACTATAGATAAGACTCTCTTCTACAAGAAATATGGTAAAGATATGATCCTAGTTCGGATCTATATGGATGATATCATCTTTGGTTCTACAAATGAGAAGCTTTGCCAAAGATTCTCCAAGATTGTGCAAAGTGAATATGAAATGAGTATGATGGGGGAACTGAGTTACTTTCTTGGACTACAAGTCAGTCAAATAAGTAATGGGATATTCATCAGCCAAACTAAATATGTTAAGGATTTATTGAAAAAGTTTGGTATGGTTGATTGTTCACCTACATCTACACCTATGTCTACTGCAACAAAGGTGGATAAAGATAAAAAGGGCAAGATTGTAGATATTTCAAGCCATAGAAGGATGATTGGATCATTTCTTTACTTAACTGCAAGTGGACCATACATCATGTTTGCTACATGTCTATGTGCAAGATTTCAAGCCAATCCAACATTTGATGGTTGTAAAGAGAATTTTCAGATACTTGAAGGGAACTCCAAACTTGGGATTATGGTATCCTAAAGGAACTGGTTTTGAAGTTGTTGGCTACACAGATACAGATTTTGCTGGATAAAGGGTTGACAGAAAGAGTACTAGTGGAAGCTGTCAATTTCTTGGTCAAAGACTTGTGTCCTGGTATAGCAAGAAACAACAATATATATCAACTTCTACAGTAGAGGCTGAATACATAGCTGCAGGAAGTTGTTGTGCTCAAGTGCTTTGGATTAGAAATCAGCTAATGGATTATGGCCTAGTTTTACACAAAATTCCTATCATGTGTGATAATACTCGTGCTATATTTATAGTGGCTAATCCAGTTCATCATTCTAGAACAAAGCACATTGATGTAAGGTACCATTTTATTAGAGAAAATGCTACAAATGGTACCATTGAGCTCATTTTTGTTCCAACTGAAAAATTATTAGCTGACATTTTTACTAAACCTTTGGATGAAGCAACTTTTACTAAATTGTGGGTAAAATGGGAGTGTTTAATTCTTCATCCTAAGGCAAGAACTCAACTAATATTTTGCAACAGATTAATTTCTAGTAAATCAAGATTAATTTGATTTAATTGGAAATTAACTGAAATATGAATTATAATTATTTTAGAAATCTCTGCATATTTATTTTTCAAAACAAAATTTTAACTTAAAATTTTTCATATTCTAAGTAAACTGCCCAGTTGGTAATTTACATATTTAATATGTAAAATTAACACAAGGTAGAATTTCAATTATCCAAAGGTATATAGAGAACTGAATTATCGATAAGTCTAATTGACTTCTCGACAAGTCATTTTAAGACTTCTCAAGTAAGTTCTCAATAAGTCAATTTACTAACTTCTCGAGTGACTTCTCGATAGGCTTAAATATGACTTATCAATAAGTCCTTGTAGAGTTCTCTAGTAGTGTTAATTCACAGAGTTCTCTGCAAGTATAATTTTTAGACTTCTCAATAACTTAGAATTGAAAAAATTTAACTTTATAAATTATTTTGGTAAAATACTTTTGGCAAATTTATTCTAATTTTATTTTGAATTTATTCAAATAAAAGTTGGAATTAATTCAGTCCATTTTTGGACACATTGGGTATTTATTTGACATCTCGATAAGTCAAGTTTTAGTTCTCTATAAGAGTAATTTAAAATGACTTCTCGATATGTTTCTCATTTCTTAAAATGACTTCTCGATAGACAAATTCCAAACATCTATTTTTGAGTTATCGACAAGTCATTTGCTTTTACTATAAATACTCAGACATCTCGATACATATACATACCTACAACTCTCGAGATCTCAAGTGACCTAGCTTTCAATCCAAAATCGATTTCTCTCTCATTTTTCCTCCTTTCTCACAAATCTCTTTTACCCACTAAACTTCATACCTATATCAATGGCAGCCAACAATCTTGTACCCTTCATCCCCAAGGAGATCAATTTTATTACATTTCTGGATGCACCTGAAGCTTTTCAGAGCTTTGTCAAGTTCCTTTCTGAGACCTACTTTGTAGGTGCTCTTACAGCTAACCCATTTCTATATCTGGATATATTGGGTGACTTCTGGAACTCAACTGTGGCTAGGACATTTATTCATGAAGATCAGTATTCAAGCTTGGTTGTCAACTATCAAATCAAAGGACAACAGGTGGAAATAACTGAAGCTGACTTGAACTTGGCCTTGAACATTCCAAGTGACAAGGTTGTGGGGATCCCAAATCAGGATGAGCTCTATGAATTCATGGATTTTATCAACTATTCTGAGAAGATCAACCTGGCAAGCATGAACAAGAAGAACTTGAAGAGAGAGTGGTCTTTCTTGTTTGACTCAGTGATAAGGGCTTTCACTTGCAGGAAGTCGGGATTTAACAACATATCCAGTGTTGTCTAGAAGTTGGTCTACTTCATGGCTCACAACAAACTAATTAATGTAGGATACTACATATTGGAGGAGCTGAGCACCAGGCTGACAATGCCATTGGAGTCAAGAGGTAAGGAGATCTTTCTGCCTAGATTTATTATGTCAGCTTTAAATTATAAAGTTAATGACATGCATATGCTAGAAGGTGTAAACAGGGCACTAATTGGCAATTGTAAGAAAGTATCCAAAATCTTATTTGGATCACTTCTTACTAAGAATAAAGTTCCATTAAGTCTTAAGTTAACACCTTTCATGATTGAAAGACTTAATACTTACCCTTATTATATGACAGACATAAGAAGTAGTGGACATCAACCTAGTGCAACAATGGTTCCTGAGCCTGTGGAAGCACAAACAAAGGCACACCCACAGGAACCTACCAATGTTGAGCATGTTCCTTCAAAACCTTTAGAAACTAGGAAACCAACCACCTCATCTTCTCAAAAGGATAAGGTGAGTAAAAAGAAGAGAAATGGGGAAACCTTAGCAATTATAGCTGAGAGTGGTGAGGATCAAGCTGAAACTGAGACACCCTTGGTGAAGAGATCCAAAAAAAGTAAGAAAACTGAGCTGACCACTCAAGCCACCTCTGTATCCTCCCAACAGGATGCAGTTGTAAAAGCACCTAGTAGTGACTCTGCACAGCCTGCACCTGGAGCAATTCAAGTGTATGGTAGGAGGAATAAGGATGGCACACACTGTGAGAGCACATCTTATGAAGCTCCCTCATCTATTTAGGGGAAGCTGCCAACACTCACAACTAAGCAACAATCTCTCATACCTAAAATTTCTTCTCTTCCAACTACACTTGAATCTAATTCTCAGGTGCAAGAAAAATCAAGTAACTTGGTTCAAGAAACCTTGCTCACCACCCAGGTACTATATTTAGATGGTGAGAGGCTACTAGCTGGGGTAGAACTTGATGACACCATCAAAAATATGGGGGATTCATCAGTGTTTACTGAAGATCCCATAGAGACTCTAAATTCTCCTTCATGTGCAAATCAGTCTTCATAGACTGTTAGGTTTGAGGATAGTACTCCTGAGGAGAACCTCAGGAAGGAACAACTCCCCTCAAAACCCTAGCAGAAATTGCTTTGGCAGTTGATGCTAGGAGTATAATTGCCAGTGATCCTGTCATAGGGGAGGCAAGAATAGCGCATTCAGGTGACAGTGTGGTGCAAGACATACAAGGGTTTGAGAATGGTGCACATGGCAGTAACCCAGTCAAATCCCCTCCAATTTAATTGGAGGTTCCCACAACTAGTATGGAACAACAACTAGCCATAACCATAGAGCAATCTATGAGTAAACTGTGACTTCAGTCACAGGTGTTTCTGGACCATCAATTTCTCAACCACATCTTGTCTCTAACTGGCTCCAAAAAACTGCATCTCAGGCAAGTCTTGAAGAATTCAGGGTAGATCAGCTTGGAGGCCTAGCTCAAATTTCTCAACAATTTCTCACTTCTGACATGTCTAACCATGACTATCAAGCAATCATGCTCTCCTATTAATCTGATGTCCAAGAGCAACAGAGCAAAATTGTCAATGAAGCTGAACAGGATGGCAACTGTGATGCTTGGCTAAACAAGGACTATAATCTGGATATCGAGGCTATTCTAGCTAAGTTTGGGGAAGACTACTTGACAATTCTGGGCAGCAATTCTATGGTATTGACACCTAGTGAAGTCTATGATGCAGTCAATGAAGTCTCAAAGGCTCAACTCAAAGCTTTCCATCTCTTTGGAAAAGCTCTAGAACTGAGATTGATTGGTCATGAAAACAGAATTAGAAAGCTGGTAAATGAGAAGACGGATGAAATTATACCTTCTAAGGTCAATATCACCTCAAGGTTTCAACACTTTGCTGATCAAATAAAAAGATTAGATTGGACCACTATGGAAAAGGAAGTAAAAAGTCTAAAACAGTCCTTCATTGCTCTTCATGAAGTGGTCCAACAACAAATCACAAATATAAATGACTCAAAAGTCAAGTTGGATCAGCTTCATTAGACAAGATATGAGCCTTCTGCCTTGCTCATGGAAGGAATCAAACAAGCTTTAGAATAAACCTTTAGCACATCTACTAGCTCTTATCAGTCTGGCTCCACTTACACAAATCTGCAAATCCAATCTCTCCAAACTGAAGTCTCAGCACTGCAAGACTCCAATGCTTCTCTAACTGCACAAGTTCAAGCCTTGACTTCTCTAGTCAAGAGTTAACAAATTGACATCCAGACCCTGGTGGACTCTCACAAGCATCTCCAAATGTAAAACTCAGTTTCCTTGGGAGCCATCATGGGAAAGCTCAACATTGCACTACCTGCCTTACCTGAACAAATTAGGCCAGAAATTCCAACTCCCCTGCTCATACCTGTTTCCAAGACTAAGGGCGAGATTGAGGCTAGGATTGAACAATCCAGGTATGCTAAAACACAATCTCAAAAGACTGTTCAGATGGGACAATGCTCAAACACTCAAGTTGATGTTGTTAAAGAAAGGCTACTAAGGGCTGCAGAAGGACCTCATCAAGATCAGGAATTCAATGACCTTCTTGCAGCAGTAAGAGTGTCTCTTCAACACAACTATATGAGTTTCAAGAAAGCTTTAGGAAAGAACATCAATTTTGTAAGAGCAGTGGTGGTAAAGTTTAACAACTTCCTAGAGAAAAGAATTGTGATGAATATAAATGATGGTGAAGTGGACAGGTGTCTTCAGGTTTGTTAGGTCACACACACTGTAGAAGGGGGTTGAATACAGTGTTTAGCACAATCAAATCGAATATAAGTACTCAAGTAACAGACTACAGATTTTATTCAACATAATAAACTTTGTTACAATATGGAAATGTCCTCTCTCAGTGATGAACAAATTATCACGAGAGCTGCTAGAGTTACAAAGAATAATAACTTCGTTAATCGTAACACTTATAGTGTAAACTTTATGCCTGTGTTTATATACTACACAGTTACAAGATAATCTTCTAATTGATATGGAATATAATTCTGCTTCCTAAAATATATCAACCAGTTATCTTTTCTTCCAAGTATTCTATTCTTCATAGAATTCCTTCTTCATGCACAATTCTTTCTATCTTAGTCTCGATCTTCTTTCCTTTCAATCAGCCGCCTGCCTTATCTGAAAGTCATCTTAAGTCCTGATATTATCTCCTGATAAATATCTTCTGAACCTTAAGTTCTGATAACTTAAGTTCTGATATCTTAAGTTCTGTCTTCAGTATAAGTGCTGATTTCCAGTTAAACATTGATTTGTCCTGTAAGGTAAGATCTGAAAACTAAACACAAATCATATTACACATGATATTATCAAATATATCTAACAATCTCCCCCAACTTGTAAATTAGCATAATATACAAGTTCAACAGATATTTGATGATGTCAAAAACATTAAGTACAAATGCATGAGAATTTGACTAGATAACTACAACTTACAGTCCTTTCAGCTTTACCATCTTTAACTTTTGATAACCGCTTCAGTCTATATAAACTTCAGAATTTAAGTAGTTGTAGATCTTTGACTTATCTTCAATTTTCAATTTCTTCTGATCTCTTTGATATCAGGAGTTGTCCTGAGATAGTTCTTCAACAAACATCGCTCTGCATATTCAAGTTCATTGACCATCCTCCTTTTAGCATTTATCAATTCAGCTGTATCTTCTCCAGTTTGAAAAATAGCTGCTCTGAGATCATTTATCTTAGCTTTTTTTATCTCCTGATCTAGTCTTATCAGATATGCCTTGTCAGACTCTAGATTAAATTCCACATCCTTATAACCCAGAAAAGTAGTTATAATCCTAGCAGAGTTAGGCTTCATATCGACAATATCACCCTTGTGATCTATGTACTTGGGACAGTATGTGCTGTCAGACTTTACAGAATAAAGCTTCTTCTGTCTTTGAATTTGAGACTTTAAATATCCTGCAGCACTATCTGTTAATCTGTATTTCACTTGAAGTAGGTATAGAACATGTTCCAGTTCCTCAAAATACTTCAGTGGTATAGCATTTTTCTTAATCTGGTATACCCTTCCATCTGTCATAAAATATAACAAGATATGTTCTTTCAAGAAGGTATGGTAAACCATTTGTACAGGTTCAAGTCGATTCAATCTTTCAGGAGTTGCTCTAACACCTGGTTCACTTAAGGAAGTTGGATCATTGGTAGTATTATGTACTCTTCTTTCATCAAAACTACCCAACCCAGATTTATCTCTTGATTCCTTTCCTGTAACTCTTGCTTCAAAACCACCTGTTGCAGTCTTCAAAGATTGAGTCCGTTTAGCTTTGGTGAATCCTGGTAGGAGTATCTTTGAAGGTTTAACATGAGCAATGTCAGAGGTTTCCTTTTCCTTATCTTCTGATATCAAGCCAACTTGAGCTATGTCAGAGGTTGCTTGCTTCACTGTCATATCAGAACTTACTATATCTTGACTCTGAACAACATGAGCCATGTCAGAGGTTGTCTGAAAAATCTTCTTATGCATCAGAGTAAGATTAGCATCTGCTTCATCATCAATTATTTCTTCATCCATAACTGGAATATAAACCTTTACAGGTTCATCAACTTTTTCCTTGCCCTTGGACCTTGGATCAATTTCCATTTGTGATTTGGCCTTGGTTGCCTCAGAACTTGTTCTTTCCTTTATCACAATACCCTTAGGTTTTGGAAATTTCTTTTCAATAACAGAAGCTTCAGATTTTGTCTTGACACCTGCTGCTTTGAGTCTAGCTTCTTCTTCCTTTAGACTCTCAAAGTCCATTCCTGGATTTTCTTTAAGAAATAACTGGTTTGAAATTTCTTCATCAAGTTCTAGATATTCACCAGAACTTATCCTTTTACCAGTATCAGAACTTATTCTTCTCCCAGTATCAGAACTTGTTCCTTGACTTGTAATTCTAGCTTTACTTGATGAAAGTCCTTTGCCTTGACCTTGACCTATACCCTTATCAGAGTTTCCCTGGTCATCATTTCCATCATCTTTTCCTTTCAGTGTCTGAATAGATTTGCATTTGGACTTAATCACTTTCTCCCCCTTTTTGGCATCAGCAGGTAATAAAAGAGATACAAGCAATTCCACTGAGGATTGGATCTCATTGAGTTGACTTTGATGAGAAGATTGATTCTTCAGAATTTCTTCAATTTTAGTTTGTTGCTTCTCCTGAGTTTTCTCAATGTAGGCAATTATGTCAAAGGTTGGCTTGAAAAATCTGTTCTTTTCAAGTTTCAGATTCATATCTTGCTGGATCAAGTTTTCTTGAATTTTATTCACCTTGTTATGAGTTATTGAGTGTTGACCTTGAAGGTGCCTTGTACTCAATGCAGTAACTCTCAGCTGTGCCTTGAAATCATCATTTATCAGCATTTCATCAGCTTTTGCAAGATGCTCAACAAGAATCTTTTCAAAAGGAACAAAATTAACCGAGTTCCATTCTTTAATCCACTCCTTTCCTCTAGGAGTTTCACTCCAAGGTACTGGTGCTTCCCCTGTAACAAACTTCTTGACTAACTCAGCTTTATGAACAGTTTGTTGAGGTGCATGTCCTGATGGACCAGCTACATCAGCATCTAAATTTTTAGCAGCTTCACCAGTAGTTTCTTTATTAGCAGCATCAGAACTTGTAGATCCTGCAGTATCAGCATCCTCTGATAAAATAGCAGTATGTGAGGCTATAGAGGCTTCAACATTTTCCTCTAAATTCTGATCTACAACCAGGTTCTGATCAACATTCAAAAGTAATGTTATTGGTGGAGTGAGTTAAATTAGTGGAGCTTCCAAGTACAAAACCTCAGGCACAATCAGGTTATGAATATCAATTTCAGCACTTGTACCTGGTTCTTCAGTATGTACTAGATCAACTATAGGTGACATAGGAGGTGTAGGTATGTTAACTTGAGCAGTTTCGGGTTGTGCAATTTCTGTGCAGAAGGAAGTAATTCAATAACAACTGGTTCCGTTGAGATCAGAGATTCCTGATTCCCTTCCTTAGCTGCTTCCACTACATCTTCTGAATCTGACTCAACTATGTCCCTATGAGCTCTCTGTTTCTTTAATTTCCTCAAAGGTGGAGACATTGTAGGAGTTTTATCATCATAATTTAATTTTCTAAGCCTTTTGAGGGGCCTAGAACTCCCAGTTACAGTATCTTTCTGAGAAACCTTCTCAGCTTCTACAATAACAGGTTCTGATATAGGAACCTTCTCAGCTTCTACAATAACAGGTTCTGATATAGGAACCTGTTCCTCAACATCTAATTCATCTTGCAGAATAATTCTCCTTCTCTTCTGTTGAGGCTGAGGTATTTACTTAGTCCTCTTGGGTTTGGAAGATGAAGGCTGCACTGTAGGATCTGAAGGTTGAGGTTGAGAAGTTTGAGGTGTTTGTGTAGAGGTGGTAGGTGCAGATGGATGAGGTTCTGATGGTTGGACATCAGGATATAATTCAGTATATTTAACTGTATCATAGGTTATTAAGGCTTGTTTGACAGATAAAGGAACTAGGAGGGGTCTTAACACAACCTTCTTATTATCAGTAGATAATAAGTCATTAAAAGCTCTTTTAGCTAGTCTGAATGATGAAATTAATTCACTAGCAGATTGGGGCTTATTATCACAACAAAAACTATAGATAAGCTGACAGAATCTAGCAAAATAAATAGTATTTCTATCTTCTGTCATTCTATCCCCAATAAAACCTAAGACAACACTTGCATAATCAAAATCAGTTTGATTTATGAGAGCATACCCGATTTGTTGGCTGAATATGGGGATTGCATCAAAATTAGAGCATTTATTTGCGAAAGCCTTGGTTATGCAGTCAAAGAAGATACTCCATTCCCTCCTTGTAATAACTCGAATTTTTGAGACCCTGTAAAATGTTTAATGAATAGTAACCCTGACAGACGGGAAAAACTTTTGAGCCCACACTATATAGTGCATAAGAAAATGAGTTTCGGAATCGATATTACAACTATATGTACCAAATGAGTGTATGTAAACGCTATTAGTTTTCGAAAAAAACGAACTTTGAAAAACGACCGTAATTACGACTTATCAAGGACTACGGGAATCACAATATAATTACGAGATTAAAATCCTACGGATTTATATTCAATTAGGATAAAAAAAATATAAGGAATAAATACGAAAAGAATTACATTGCGAACCATTTACGAATAAGTATTGCGGAGAACGTTTAAGTAACCGAGCGAACGCGTAAACGATTAATTAAACGTAACGCACTAACTAAACCATGGTAAGGAAGTAACCATGGTTACTTCATCAAATAGTGAGCTAACCCTAGGATGACCAAGTTAGCTAGCAAATAGTGTGCTAAGGAGCTAACCTTGTAGTTTAGCTTGTAAGCTAGCAAGCTACAAAGATATGTCCATGGATTTGGAGACAAGGAATAAACCTAAAGCTATCCTAGGAAGAATGAAGATCAACTTGCAAAGATATCAAGTCACCTTCCAAGAAGCAACCTAGAAATCATCCAAGAGAAGCAACCAAGTGCTATAAATACCCCCCCCCCCACCCCCATTTGCTCCCATTCGGCTATTTTGAAGAAAATAGGGAAATTGCAATTCAAAACTCCAAGCTCTAGTTCTTGTAAAATCCCAAAATTATTTCCCAAGCCTCCAAGCAACTAAACTAAGGAAATAAAAATCTGTCATCTCTTTTTATCAAGGTTTGATGGGTGGAATAAATTCAAGAAACTCACTAGTGAATAGTGTGAATAGTAACCTCTCTTTGGTTTGTTGATTTTAATGGTGGTTTTAGGTTCCAAAAATCATATCAAGCACTTCCAAGCCTCCACCATCTTCAAGAACACATCTCAAGCTTTCAAGAAAGGTAAAAATCTTTGGCCTAACTTTATTTAAGGTTCATGTTTAAGATCCATTTAGTGGGTGTTAGTAAACCTAGCTTACTAAGTGTTGTTGATGAAATCTTGATGATTAAGTTAAGTAGATTTAAGGTTGGTTGTTGTTGCCTCAAGAACATGATGTTCTTGAGAGGAGTTTGTGTGTTGATGATGATATGATGATTGTTGGTGGTTGTGTTGATAGTTAAGGCGTAAACGAAACCCCGATCGTAAACGTAACTTCGTTAAAACCAACAAACCGTTACTTTAGGTTTCTGCAGAAAGTCTCAAAGTCTTAAACTGTAGATTATTGAGAAATAACCTTTGTTTAAGATAGAAAATGTTATAAGGATCGTTTAGGCGCTTGAATCGCTTAATTCCGATTTACGGATCAAAAGTTATGATCGTTTTAGTAAAAGTGTTTTACGCGAGAAAAACTGCTACGAATCACGAACTTTGAAAATATAAAGGATAGACTTAAAAGTATTCATAAATCATGAAATTTTTACAGAGAGTAAAATATGGAGTTTCCTAACTTTCATAAAAATTTCAAGTAAAAATAAGGATTTCTCAATTTTATAAAAATGTCGGAGCCGAGACGGCGCGAGTAGAAACCGTAATAATCCTTAAGCGGAGCCGACGTCGATATTGAGAATGAACTAAGATACTTAAGAAAATGAAGTGACCATAAAGTGTTTATGACTTAAAAGAAATGTTAAGGGTAGTATGAATTAGGAGGGTGTATAATGAGTAGCACAAGAGTGCGAGTTACCATAAGTTAGGACGGAACCTAACGAAATGAAATATGTTTATGGTTATAGATTTCCGAGCAGAACCTAGAGCATCCTCCACCTCGAGATACCCAGGCAAGTTTACAAACCCAACTCCATTTTTACTATTGTGTTGTGAAAAGATTGTTTTACTATCATCGCTTAAATACCATGTTTGTCATGATACGTAGTTTTTGAATTTTCGCATAATATAGTGATGTTGTACGCTAAGTATATATCGTGAAATGTTATTTCGCTTTAAGCGTAATGTATTATATAAGACCGAGGGTCGGTCGGGATTTAAGATAAAACCTGGGAATCGTTCCGGAGATATTATAGGGCGTATATAAGTCCATAATAGTACATTTTAAAGGGACTCATCATCCACTTACGAAACATTAGAACACCTCAAACTTTTAAAACGATTTCCCAACGAGAATATTCCCTCAACTATATTTTATTGATTCGGATATTAAATATTATATACGTATTCCTTTATTATAGGAGTAGTATACTTCAACGTTTATTTATTTAAAACCCGATTAATCATGATAGATTATTAATTATGTAAACACAAACTAGTTGAGAAATACTATTTAAATAAATCTTTTAGAGAATAACTCATTCGAGGTATGATTAATATCAATTATCATTTAAATTATTTATAGACTACTATTTAAGTAATGATTATTTATTAAGGATTGTTATTGGTTGAAAGATCATAGATCCTGATATACCTTCTGATTTAGAAGTATTATTCGAATAATTTCAGATCGTCGGTGAATATTATTCCGACTTATTGTTATATTAAATATAGTTTCAAGAAGAAACTTTTCCCCTTATTAATTATCTGTTGACAACGGTCAACTCACATCCCTAGTACTTCCTCCCAAATTCTTGGCAGTATGTATATACATATATGTACACTTATATTTAAAAAGATAAACTATCTCTATCAACAAGCAAAATGCTTGGGGAACTTCGATGTGGTTCAAGTTCCCGAGATTGATAGAATTCTGTTGAAGGACAATGGAGGGGTAGACTCTGGTACTACGTGTGCTGGATGGGCTACCAAAGGTATCGTAGGCGAAGGTACTTTATGTACTCAGGAACTTGTGAAGTATGTGCATACCCGAAAATGGGACACGTAGCCCGAATGCGGCCAGGGTGATACCCGAGAGATGACGGTATTCGTCCTTTTACTAGTAAAGAAGGTTACTTCCGTAGGACGACTGATCATCGTATGCGGTGGCTCCAGTGAGATGTCCAAACTCTTCCAATTGGAATTGATATGCAATACCGTAACCCAAGCCTAGGTGATGGGATTACTATTAAGGTATTCGCAGGTTATAAAACCCCCTTAAAAGTATTGTTTTCATAAGAAGGTGTGGGACACCAAGAAATCTACTTTTAAATAAAACATATATATAATATATGATGTTATTATACAGTCATTTTCATACTGTACATTATTATGCTGAGCATCTTAGCTCACACTTTTTTTCTTAAATTGACACAACACAACAGTGAATCAAGATGCCTGCCATGAGAACCACAGCCAGGAAATGGGTAGGAAATGGCCAGCTGTTCCGTAGATTGTTTGGTGCAGTACCTCAGGTAGTCGGAATAAGCTGGATTAGTTTTCAGTTGTTTATAGTTCGGCTTATTTATAAGTATGGTTTATGTAAGATAAGAAATAAGAAACGTATATTCGGCCGGCGGATTAACCTTACTTAAAGGTCACCCCTGGTAAGACTAATTATATTTGGGTTGTAATAAAATTTCTCTAGTAATGATGGTTCGTTTCCAAGACAATAACCTGTAGTGTGTGTGTGTTAAGTGCGGGGTCGTGAAGCGTGAGTATTTATATATCGTAGTGTCAGTTGTGTAAGTTTAGATAGCGTGGCTTCCGAGACGGGTTTTGGGGCGCCACAGAAATGTTATCAGAGCCTTAGGTTATCAAATCTTGGAAACGATAGGATATAAAATATGTAGACCTAAGAATAATAAAACAATCAATTAGAGCTCAAGTCAAGTTCGTCATCGGGCTACACGGGTAGTCTTGACTGTTTTACCCTCAAGGGAATTCCAACTCTAAGTTAGTAACACCTTGCCTATTGTGTCAGGTACCAGTGGAGCCTAGGAGGGAGGTTGACCCTGTTAATGATGTCATGATTCCTGAGCATAACCCTATTCCTGAGCCAGAGAGCCCACCCATTGATGATTCAGACGATGACCCTACTGAGGATGTCCTAGAAGAGGAGATTGAGCTTCCTGTCCCCGTAGCTAATGGCGTAGTATGGAGAGATATAGAGATGTACCCACACCAGGCTATTCGCTCTCCTACACCACCCCCAGGGATCCAGAGCCCTATGTCCTATACTGATGACGATGATGAGGAGGCGATATGCGCACAGTTCTATGAGGTCCATGACATATCCTCTAGCAATCCAGATTCACCTCTACCACCACCGGTGACCATGCATGTAGCCGTATAGGACTGGGTAGTGAGTCATCTTAACGTTGAGATCACAGCAGCGTCTGCCCGCATTGCTGAGTTACGCCAGGCACTGACAGCTGAGAGAGCCACCCAACTAGGATACCCTAGAGATTTCAGAGCTGCTTCCCCAGCCATAGTCCGTAGAGAGATCGATGGGATCGAGCTCCGTACCAGGGTTCAGATGAGGATGACATCAGTGGGAGGATACATCCCGGTAGTCGATACAGAGATGATGATTGCAGAGGCGATGAGGAGGGTGCGTGACCTCACTCGCAGTGATAGTGATTGAGAGATTAGTGACTAGATGTAGACCTTGAAGAAGGCTGAGTGACTTGTCACCAATTTTGATAGGATTGCTAGTAGTAGATAGCGTTCCTAGCCTTGTACACGGCTTATGTATTTTCATTTCAGTATTTAGAACTAGCAGTGATAGATTGTAATCAGGAATGTATGAACTCGGCTAGTTGTTTCATCCCCAAGATATAATTGGGAGATCTTATGAATATATATCGAAGCATTTATTAAAGAATTGATGTCTATATTAATGCACTTTATAAAACCTGTTAAGTAATAAATGACATGCTTATATATGAATAAAATAACCTAACTGTTATAATCATGTGACCAATTTTCCTTATCAGAATAATGCCACCCCGTAGAAGAGGAACCAGGGCACAGCCCGCAGAGTCTGTTAACCAACAACGAGGTGACCCAGTAGTAAATAAGGAAAATGAAGAAGACATAGACTATAATGAATATGATGAGGAAGAATATATAGAAGAAGAGGCTGAGGAGACCCAACAGGGAGGGAACCCCATAAATGAATTTATGGAACTGCTGAGAGCAAATCTGAACCAACAGCCCATTCCACCACAGCCCCATGCTGCCCAACAGACTACAGCTACTGCCTTTAGAGCCTTCAAATCCCTCAAACCCCCAGAGTTTCTAGGATCTGCTGACCCCGTTGAAGCACGGGCCTGGCTCAAAGAGATAGAAAAGTCCTTCACGATACTAGGAGTTGAGGAACGACATAAGACCATTTTCGCTTCTTACATGTTGAAAGGAGAAGCTAACTATTGGTGGGAGTCCAAACGAAACCTAGAAACTGATGCTGTGATCCCATGGGATAGATTTACCCGACTGTTCTTAGACAAGTACTTCCCTAGGTTTATGGAAACCCGGATGGAGATTAGGTTTCTAGAGTTGAAACAGGATAAGATGACCGTGGCAGAATATGAGGCCAAATTTACTGAGTTGTCTAGATTTGTGCCTGAGTTTCTGAATACCGAAGAAAAGAAAGCGCGAAGGTTTCAGCTTGGTCTGAAACAATGGATACAGAACCGAGTAGCAGTGTTAGAGCTGACAGACTATGCCACCTTAGTACAGAAAGCCTCGATTGTTGAAGCTGGTAGTGAGCAGACTGTGAAATAAAAGGAGAATAGGAAGAGGAAGATAGGAAGCCAAGGAATAGGCCTTCCAAGTAGGTTCGTCAAGGGAGCGGTGTCCCAACCTGCAAGAGGCCCCGGATTCAGAAAGGCCCCAAGTGAGAGCGTTGTCCAGGGCGGCGGACAATCTAGGGCAACATTTCATAACCAACCATGTGCCCCAATACCAGAATGTCAAACCTGTAAGAAGAGGCACCTTGGAGTGTGTAACCAGAGAAGAGCCCCTCTGAGATGTTACCTGTGTGACCAAATCGGGCACCTTGCCAATAGTTGTACCCGGCCCAAATTAACGTGTTTCCAATGTGGGAAGGTAGGACACATGAAGAGGGATTGCCCAACGTTGAAGCCCCCAGCCTCAGGAATGAGTAGAGCTGCATCCAACCGACCTCCAGCCGCTAGGACCTTCAACATGACTGTTCAGGATGTTGTCCGAAACACTGACGTGATAGCAGGTACCCTTTTGTTAAATTCCGAACATGTAAATATCCTATTTGATTCTGGAGCAACCAAGTCTTTTATATCTCAAGATTTTGCTAGCAAGTTAAAACTTAATGCCATACCCTTACGTGAGGTATTACGAGTGGAAATAGCAAAAAAGGAAATAATCCCTGTAAATCAAATATACCCTAAGTGCAAGCTGAAATTAGAAGAGAAGATCTTCGAGGTCGACTTAATACCATTCACGTTAGGAGAATTTGATGTGATCTTAGGAATGGATTGGTTATCCAGTAACGGAGCGCAAATAGATTGTGAACAGAAGAAAGTTAAGATAAGAGTGCAGAATGATAAAAAAGTAGTGTTTAAAGGTCAACGACCAAACCAGAAATTTTTGACCATGCTTCAAGCAAAAAGATTGTTAAGGAAAGGTAACGAGGCCTATTTGGCTTATGTAATAGATACCCAGAAGGAGGTCCCCAATATACAGAACATACCCATAGTAAACGAATTCGAGGATGTATTTCCAGAAAACTTACCAGGATTACCACCTGACAGAGAAATAGAGTTCGCTATAGAGTTAGCACCAGGGACGGCACCAGTATCCAAGGCCTCCTATAGGTTAGCCCCAGTTGAGATGAAATAACTAGCTTCTCAACTGCAAGAATTATTAGATAACGGAATGATAAGGCCCAGTGTGTCACCATGGGGAGCACCAGTACTATTCGTAAAGAAAAAGGACGGCAGCATGAGATTATGTATAGACTATTGAAAGCTGAATAAGCTGACTATAAAGAATAGGTACCCTCTTCCCAGAATTGACGACCTATTCGACCAACTCAAAGGAGCTGTACATTTTTCCAAAATAGATTTAAGGACAGGATACCACCAGTTGAAAATCAAACCGGAAGATATACCAAAGACTGCTTTTCGTACTAGGTATGGACACTATGAGTTCTTAGTCATGTCGTTTGGATTAACCAATGCACCCGCAGCCTTTATGGATTTAATGAACAGAGTGTTCAAAAAGTACCTGGACATATGTGTGATAGTTTTTATAGATGATATTCTGATCTACTCAAAGACAGAGCAAGAACATGCAGAACATTTCAGGATAGTCTTAGAAATCTTGAGGAATTAGAAATTGTATGCCAAAGTTTCGAAGTGCGAATTTTGGTTGAGAGAAGTTCAGTTTTTAGGACATGTGGTGAGTAGCAAAGGAGTTTTAGTTGACCCTGCCAAGATAGAGGCGGTATCCAATTGGGAAAGACCAGCAACCCCAACAGAGGTTAGGAGTTTCGTGGGTTTAGCAGGATATTACCGAAGATTCATGCAAGACTTCGCTAAGATAGCCGGTCAACTGACTAGACTTACCCGGAAGGCAGAAAAGTTCGTATGGACGGAAAAGTGTGAGGAGAGTTTTCAAGAACTGAAAAAGAGGCTGGTGTCAGCACCAGTGCTCGCTCTTCCCGATGGAAAGGGAGAGTTTGTGATATACAGCGACGCATCACTTAAAGGATTAGGATGTGTACTAATGCAGCACGACAAGGTTATAGCGTATGCCTCTCGACAATTGAAGGAATATGAGAGCCGATACCCTACGCATGACCTAGAATTAGCAGCCATAGTATTTGCCCTAAAAATTTGGAGACACTACCTATACGGTGAGAAATGCGAGATCTACACTGACCATAAAAGCCTCAAATATATTTTTACTCAGTAGGAACTGAACATGAGACAGAGGAGATGGTTAGAGTTGATAAAAGACTACGACTGTGAAATTTTGTATCACCCGAGTAAAGCCAATGTGGTGGATGACGCCCTTAGTAGGAAGGAAAGACTCAAGCTGATAATGACATTGGAGGAATTAGTTAAGGAATTTGAGAAGATGGAAATTGACGTAAGAATGACCGGTAAGGGAACGGAAGGATTATTTGAGATTAAGCTAGTACCAGAACTGGCTGCAAAGATACGAGTATATCAGGAAAAGAAGATGAGTGAGGAAAAAGGGACATTGACCGGTGAAGAAGTGAGATGCGAGAAGGATGAGGAAGGGATCATGAGGTATGCATCCCGGATTTGGATTCCGAATGTGCAAGAATTAAAGGACGAGCTGTTGCATGAAGGGCACAGCTCTAGATATTCAATCCACCCAGGAAGTACGAAAATGTACCGTGACCTTAAGGAATATTATTGGTGGCCTAACATGAAGAGAGAAGTAGCGGAGTGGGTTAGCAAGTGCTTGACATGCCAAAGAGTGAAGGCGGAACACCAGCAACCTAGTGGACTGTTACGACCCCTAGAAATTCCGGAATGGAAATGGGAACACATAGCCATGGATTTTGTGATAGGCTTACCTAGGACAAAGAATAATCACGATGCTATATGGGTTATCATTGATAGACTGACCAAGTCCGCACACTTCCTACCAATCAACGAAAGGTACACCGTAGACAAGTTGGTAGATATTTACTTGAAGGAAATTGTAATAAGACACGGCGTTCCTGTAGCCATAGTGTCATATAGAGACCCGAGGTTTAATTCCCGATTTTGGAGAAGCTTCCAGGAATGTGTAGGCATCAGACTAAACATGAGTACCGCTTACCACCCCCAGACTGATGGACAAAGCGAAAGGACTATACAGACCCTAGAAGATATGCTGCGAGTATGTGCCATCGACTTCAAAGGAAATTGGGATGATCACTTACCCCTGATAGAATTTTCTTACAACAATAGCTATCACGCTAGCATAGGAATGCCCCCGTATGAAGCTCTTTACGGGAGAAGATGTCGCTCTCCCCTGTGTTGGGATGAAGTTGGAGAACACAAGCTATTAGGACCAGAGTTAGTCCAGCAGACCAGAGAAATGGTAAAACTCATCAGGAAGAGACTGGTAGCAGCCCAGGACAGACAAAAGAAGTACGTCGATCAGACCAGGAAGGATAGGGAATATGAAGTAGAAGATTCTGTGTTATTGAAGGTATCACCGTAGAAGAGAGTGATGAGATTTGGAAAAAAAGGGAAGCAGAGTCCCAGATTCATAGGACCCTTTGAAATTTTGAGGAGGATTGGACCTCTAGCTTACGAGCTCGCCTTGCCTCCTAATTTGCAACAAGTACACAACGTGTTTCACGTATCCATGTTGAGAAAGTACAATGTCGATGCCCGACATGTAATAGAGTACGAGCAGGTAGATTTACAACCAGACATGACCTACATCGAGCAGCCAATAAGGATAATGGACTAGAAAGAACAAGTGCTGAGGAACAAAACGGTGAAGCTAGTTAGGATCTTGTGGAGAAATCAAAATGTTGAGGAATCAACTTGGGAACTTGAAGACACCATGAGGAATAGATATCCCCACTTATTTTCTAGTTGATTCCGGGACGGAATCCTTGTTAGAGGGGAAGACTGTAATAACTCGAATTTTTGAGACCCTGTAAAACGTTTAATGAATAGTAACCCTGACAGACGGGAAAAACTTTTGAGACCACACTATATAGTGCATAAGAAAATGAGTTTCGGAATCGATATTACAACTATACGTACCAAATAAGTGTATGTAAACGCTATTAGTTTTCGAAGAAAACGAACTTTGAAAAATGACCTAAATTACGACTTATCAAGGACTACGGGAATCACAATATAATTATGAGATTAAAATCCTACGGATTTATATTCAATTAGGATAAATAAAAACATAAGGAATAAATACGAAAAAAATTACATTGCGAACCATTTACGAATAAGTATTGCGGAGAACGTTTAAGTAACCGAGCGAACGCGTAAACGATTAATTAACCGTAACGCACTAACTAAACCATGGTAAGGAAGTAACCATGGTTACTTCATCAAATAGTGAGCTAACCCTAGGATGACCAAGCTAGCTAGCAAATAGTGTGCTAAGGAGCTAACCTTGTAGTTTAGCTTGTAAGCTAGCAAGCTACAAAGATATGTCCATGGATTTGGAGACAAGGAATAAACCTAAAGCTATCCAAGGAAGAATGAAGATTAACTTGCAAAGATATCAAGTCACCTTCCAAGAAGCAACCTAGAAATCATCCAAGAGAAGCAACCAAGTGCTATAAATACTCCCCCCCCCCACCCCCATTTGCTCCCATTCGGCTATTTTGAAGAAAATAGGGAAATTGCAATTCAAAACTCCAAGCTCTAGTTCTTGTAAAATCCCACAATTATTTCCCAAGCCTCCAAGCAACTAAACTAAGGAAATAAAAATATGTCATCTCTTTTTATCAAGGTTTGATGGGTGGAATAAATTCAAGAAACTCACTAGTGAATAGTGTGAATAGTAACCTCTCTTTGGTTTCTTGATTTTAATGGTGGTTTTAGGTTCCAAAAATCATACCAAGCACTTCCAAGACTCCACCATCTTCAAGAACACATCTCAAGCTTTCAAGAAAGGTAAAAATCTTTGGCATAACTTTATTTAAGGTTCATGTTTAAGATCCATTTAGTGGGTGTTAGTAAACCTAGCTTACTAAGTGTTGTTGATGAAATCTTGATGATTAAGTTAAGTAGATTTAAGGTTGGTTGTTGTTGCCTCAAGAACATGATGTTCTTGAGAGGATTTTGTGTGTTGATGATGATATGATGATTGTTGGTGGTTGTGTTGATAGTTAAGGCGTAAACGAAACTCCGATCGTAAACGTAACTTCGTTAAAACCAACAAACCGTAACTTTAAGTTTCTGCAGAAAGTCTCGAAGTTTTAAACTGTATATTATTGAGAAACAACCTTTGTTTAAGATATACAATGTTATAAGGATCGTTTAGGTGCTTGAATCGCTTAATTCCGATTTACGGATCAAAAGTTATGATCGTTTTAGTAAAAGTGTTTTACGCGACAAAAACTGCTACGAATCACGAACTTTGAAAATATAAAGGATAGACTTAAACGTATTCATAAATCATGAAAATTTTACAGAGAGTAACATATGTAGTTTCCTAACTGTCATAAAAATGTCAAGTAAAAATAATTATTTCTCAATTTTATAAAAATGTCGGAGCCGAGACCGCGCGAGTAGAAACCGTAAGAATCCTTAAGCGGAACCGACGTCGATATTGAGAATGAACTAAGATACTTAGGAAAATGAAGTGACCATAAAGTGTTTATAACTTAAAAGAAATGTTAAGGGTAGTATGAATTGAGAGGGTGTATAATGAGTAGCACATGAGTGCGAGTTACCATAAGTTAGGACGGAACCTAACGAAATGAAATATGTTTATGGTTATAGATTTCCGAGCGGAACCTAGAGCATCCTCCACCTCGAGATACCCAGGCAAGTTTACAAACCCAACTCCATTTTTACTGTTGTGTTGTGAAAGGATTGTTTTACTATCATCGCTTAAATACCATGTTTGCCATGATTATTTATAAACTACTATTTAAGTAATGATTATTTATTAAGGATTGTTATTGGTTGAAAGATCATGGATCCTGATATACCTTCTGATTTAGAAGTATTATTCGAATAATTTCAGATCATCGGTGAATATTATTCCGACTTATTGTTATATTAAATATAGTTTCAAGAAGAAACTTTTCCCCTTATTAATTATCTGTTGACGACGGTCAACTCACATCCCTACTACTTCCTCCCAAATTCTCGGAAGTACGTATATACATATATGTACACTTATATTTAAAAAGATAAACTATCTCTATCAACAAGCAAAACGCTTGGGGAACTTCGATGTGGTTCAACTTCCCGAGATTGATAGAATTCTGTTGAAGGATAATGGAGGGGTAGACTCTGGTACTACGTGTGCTGGATGCGCTACCAAAGGTACCGCGGGCGAAGGTACTTTATGTACTCAGGAACTTGTGAAGTATGTGCATACCCGAAAATGGGACACGTAGCCCGAATGCGGCCAGGGTGATACCCGAGAGATGACGGTATTCATCCTTTTACTAGTAAAGAAGGTTACTTCCGTAGGACGACTTATCATCGTATGCGGTGACTCCTGTGAGATGTCCAAACTCTTCCAATTGGAATTGATATGCAATACCGTAACCCAAGCCTAGGTGCTAGGATTACTATTAAGGTATTCGCAGGTTATAAAACCCCCTTAAAAGTATTGTTTTCATAAGAAGGTGTGGGACACCAAGAAATCTACTTTTAAATAAAACATATATATAATATATGATGTTATTATACAGTCATTTTCATACTGTACATTATTATGCTGAGCATCTTAGCTCACACTTGTTTTCTTAAATTGACACAACACAACAGTGAATCAAGATGCCTGCCATGAGAACCACAACCAGGAAACGGGTAGGAAATGGCCAGCTGTTCCGTAGATTGTTTGGTGCAGTACCTCAGGTAGTCGGAATAAGCTGGATTAGTTTTCAGTTGTTTATAATTCGGCTTATTTATAAGTATGGTTTATGTAAGATAAGAAATAAGAAACGTATATTCGGCCGGCGGATTAACCTTACTTAAAGGTCACCCCCGGTAAGACTAATTATATTTGGGTTGTAATAAAATTTATCTAGTAATGATGGTTCGTTTCCAAGAAAATAACCTGTAGTGTGTGTGTGTTAAGTGTGGGGTCGTGAAGCGTGAGTATTTATATATCGTAGTGTGAGTTGTGTAAGTTTAGATAGCATGGCTTCCGAGACGGGTTTTGGGGTGCCACACTCCTTATGAAAGATCTCTTCAACTGACTCAGTTTTGCCAATGTCCTCTCATACCCCATACTGGCCATCATGTTTTGAAGAACTGGCTCTTCAGCAGTAGAATAAACACAGTTCTCAGGCAGTTGTAGTGCTTGTCGGACCGTAGCCAACATCACAAGATACTCATCCTCCCCTGATGAAAAAATAATACTTGGGGACCCTTGAGCACCACCATCATCATATACTCCGCTTCTCTAGAACTCCAGTACTTGAGTACCAGAGAGTGCTTCAGGTTCGGTCAGAGCGTACCCAATATCAGAACTAGCAAGAAAGTCCTGAATGAAGTGAAGTTCTGATGGGGCTTCTGACTTGCTAAGAATAACAGAGAAGTTATTAGGAACAAACTTAGCTCCATCAAAAATTATGTCTTTTGGTGCCATCTCTGTAAGAAATTAAGTGCATAAGAGAATGTTTGCAAAGTGCTTGTAAAAAGTCCTGAGAGAAAACAGCTTCAGAAAATAAAAGAGAGAGAGAGAGAGAGAGAGAGAGAGTAGAAGAGATTGAGAGAAAACAGCTTCAGAAAATAAAAGAGAGAGAGAGAGAGAGAGTAGAAGAGATTTAGAATAGAAAAGTAAGTAAAAGATTAAAAAATCTTTTATCTCTCATATATATACTCTCTCCGCTCAACAGTCATATTTTTGAAGCATGGGATACACTTTACACCTGGCACCATGTGAACAGTCAATAAACGGTTAGAATGAGAGTTAATGGGCACGTAAAATGAGCAATAATTACCGTGCACATGCAGTTTTTCAGGACATACACGTTAATTACTAACCCATAATGATTATGACTGTTTTATCTCACATTAACCAATATTCTGTAAAAATATTATCGTTCAAGTAATGACCAAAAATAAACCAAGTCAATAAATACTGCCACGTAAGCATCAAAACTTGATTATTATCAGGATTTAAAGGTCATCAGAATATGGCTTCTTAACTCGAAAAGTAAATGTGTATTCCTGTAATTCTTCACATAAATACTGATATGGTTTCATCAGAACTTAATCATCAGAACTTCCATCAGAACTTGTCCTCAGAATTTATGCAATCTGACACATTAACTGTTCATCTAAAACAACATTTATCACCACAGTAATTTTCATCATTCATATGGAGTGTAAGTGTGTGCATTAAGCTAAATATCAGACAAAGAGTAAAGTCTGATTCACTTTAGTACATCTTATAAATAAGGCATAACTAAGAACTTTGCTTAAAATCTGTCATTATTCTGAAGTCTACTTTAGAATGAGTTCATGCATGAGTCCACCTCAACTGTTTTGTGCTCATTTTATGCATCTTTTGAAATTCTATTTTACAGTGGCTTCTCAGTGTAAGTGAATCACGATTGCTTATTAGAATTTATGCTATAATCAGAGTATTTTTCCTGTAATCATAGAGTGTGAAAAGTCACCAAGAAAATTTTATTTTGCTTTTCTAATGCATATTACTTAATACCAGCAATGCACTTGGGTCTTCCCTTTCACATTTTTACTCTAGATCTCAAAGGAGTACCTGATTTTTATTACTATGCTTTTCTTTTTCTTTTGATAAGTGAGGCTTATCAGCACTTAGTACATCCACCAGATTTACTAACATCAGAACTTAACAGATAAGAAGCACTATTCTAGTTTTTGACTTAGTAATAAGATACACAAAGTAAACTTCAACTAAGCTCAATATCAGAATTTGCTTGTGTTAAAAGATTTCCACATAAACAATTAATTCAAACATGGGATTTTTAGTATATTAAAGAATACTAGGTCAGTATCTAGAACAGTTATCCTCATTGGATTGAATAGTCACGGAAACATTCATATCACTATCAGAGTTCAGAAATTCACATCAGACAACAATCAGCACTTAAGAAATTTTCAATTTAAGCACAAAATACACAAAGATAGTAATATCTGTAAATACTGATCATAAAATCTGATGTATCAGAACATAAACTAAGCAGATTTAGGGAAAGAACCTGAAACCATTCCAAGTTCATTTACCAATCTTGTAAAAGTAGCTTCACACAGTGGTTTTATGAAGATATCTGCTAGTTGTTGATCTTTGGGAACAAAATGCAATTCCACTTTACCTTCATCCACATGTTCCCTTATGAAATGATACCTAATGCTGATGTGCTTTGTCATTGAGTGCTCAACTGGATTACCTGTCATAGCAATAGCACTTTGATTATCACAGTAAATAGGGATTTTAGAAATATCTAACCCATAATCCAGTAACTGATTCTTCATCCAAAGAATCTGTGCACAACAGCTTCCTGTAGCAATGTATACTGCTTCCGCAGTTGATGTGGAAATTGACTTCTGTTTCTTGCTGAACCAAGAAACCAATCTGCCTCCAAGAAATTGGCAGCTGCAATTTGTGCTTTTCCTGTCAATTTTGCATGCTGCAAAATCTGCATCTGAGTAACCTATTAGCTTAAAGTCTGATTCTCTAAGATACCACAATCCCAGATCAGTTGTACCTGTAATAACCCCAATTTTTGGAATTTTTTTGAAACCCTTATGAATAGTGATTTTGCTGATTATGCTGAATAAGAAAACTTTTCATGCCACACTATGTAGGGGTTCTTCTATTGTTATTCTGAGATCTTATTAGTACTTTATATGGGATATAAGTGTATGTAAAGATCGTCAGAATCCAAATTCGAACACTTTGATTTTTCCCGAAAATCCACCAGATACCGAAAGAATTGAGTATAAGGTAACATGATTAAAACGATTTAAATTCAAGGATTATAAGAGAGGAACATAAAAAGAATATAATGTATTGAGAAAGGTTAAGGGAACCCAAGTAATAAGATCCCGGGTATGATCCCTCAAACGATAAACGAGAACGAAAGTTAAGCGAACCGTATAACAGATCAGCGGTCATTAGCCAAGTAATTAAGAGCTAATCAAAGAGATTAGTGATGATGATGTCACCACACCAACTAGAAGATGACAAGTGTGGGAAGATGACATAGGAGGATGACATAAGCATGACCAAAGGGAAGGTATTGTTGGTTGATTTCAAGCCACACAAATTTTACCATGGTTAAAAGGTAATTAACAAAATAAAAGGATATCAACCAAGCCTTTTATGCACAAAGATCAATAAAACAAAGCAAGCTTCTCCCCCCCCCCCTTTTCATCTTCTTCATTTCGAATTTTTCACCAAAATGGTGAATTAGAAATTCAAAACACAAGCTATACTCCATGGAAAATTATAAGGTTTGTTTCTTTGGATCCTATATTTCATAACTAAGAAGAGCAAGTAGTTTGAGTGCTTGAATCAAAGGTTTTCTATCTCAAACAAATCATTTTAGTTTAGGGTGAATAGTAACTTTCAAGAACAAATTTTTGATTCTTGATTTTATTTGCAAGGTCAAGGTAGCTTAAGCATATATTAAGGCTTCCATGGACATTCCAAGGATCTTTCATTGATTAAAAGCTTCAAGGAAGGTATAACTCTTCATGATCTTAGTATTAAGATTGTTTGATATAAATGATTATGATGATGGAATGATAGATTAAGTGTAGTAGTTGTTTTGTCATGTTGAGATCTTAGTGGTTAAGTGCTTTTGTTGATTTTGGAGTTAAAAAGTAGCACTAGTTGTTCTTGATGATTCATGGTATGATTTGAGCTTGGTTTAAATGGTTTAAAGTGTTTGATGAGTGATATGGTCATATGGTTGTATTGGGATTGATTGGTGATGGTTTGGTGTTGAATTGGTTGGTAAAATTTTGGGAAATCGCGTAAACATAGTCGGCGTAATGTCCGATTTACTTTAGGCTGTTTTTGTTCTTAACATTAGGACCCGTGAACTCACTGCTAGGTTTTGGCCATTTCCATGATTAGGTAGTTCATGTTACGAGCTTCGTTTTGATATGTAGTTCGTTTGATTCCGATGTACGGTTTAGGAGAAACGACCGTTTTAAGTAACGGCGTTTTGCGACCGAACCATTACCCCTCGCCTTACTTTGAAACCTTGGTTAAGGACCTTAAATGACTAATTGAGGTAAGAAACAATTATGTAAAGTGGATTAGGCAGTTGGTAAGGTACTCGCAAAAGAATCGCCTTAAAACCCTTAATGGTTAATTTATTAAAAATGGTGGAGCCGAGGGTACTCGAGCGACTTAAGTAAATCGTTAAGCGCGAAAGCGAACGTTAGGACTCTAAATGGTTAAAGTCTAGTTTCTTAAGCGACCGGGGTTTAATTCCGACTTATGTTGTTGTTCATAGGTTATCGGACCCACTCTAAGCTTAAGTCTATCCGGGAGCACTCAGGCAAGTTTTCTACCCGTTATACTGTTGTTGTGATGTATATGTATATATGCATGATCTTGTGATATATGCATATTTGTTATTAGCAAATTCTTGCGATATATTGTAGCATGTGATATGGTATATATGCATGCCTGTTTCATATTCTTGATTTATTTATCTGTTGGTTCAAATGCTTGTAGTTGCATAATACATATGCTAGAGATAAGCGGTATTTGAGTTTACCCTTAGTATAGGAGATCAAAAGGTGAACATATTTCTAAACCGGGAGTCGATGTTCCCGAGTATAATATATATATTATTATATATATATGGTTATAGTTTTCAAAACTATTAATCGAATAAGGGTTATTCGATAACTTTTATTTTATTAAATGAATATTATTACGAATATTTATTCGAGGGCTTATGACTCCTTTTATTTTATTTAATGAATATTATTTCGAATATTCATTCGAGGGCTTATGACTCAGTTTATTTTATTATTTGAATATTATTTGAATATTCATTTGAGGATCTATGACTCCGATTATTTGCTGAGATATATTCTTTATTTTATTAAAGAATAAGGTGTCAATAATCAAACTTATCTTTGATTATTCAAATAAAGATAGTACTTTCGTATGAGTATATCTTTGGTTATTTAATACTCATTTCAAGTATAAGTTTTACAACTTCTACTTCAATTATTTGTATAAAGATTATTCTTTAAGGGAATATTATTTAAATAGTAATATTCAGATATTTTCTAATATATTGGGACTGATTTACTTCATTAAATCAGCATTACTCCAAACACTCTTTAAAGTATTTTCGAGTCTTCAAAATGATTTTTAAAAGTTAGAGCGGATCCCAAAACTCATTTTTATATTTAAGATCTTCCTTTTAAAGGGGATTTAAATACTCACTCAAAACCTGAGGGATCCGGCTCTGTGGTGTATTTTATATTCGCAACGAGGTTGCTGTTTTGGTAAATGAATTGATTACTTACCCAACGTTCGGGAAGGAAGTCCATCTATCGAGTCGGCATAAGCAACATGGGCTCAGTGGGAGTCCATCAAATGCGTAAGTGGCTGAGTGGCAGTCCAGCATAAGGTCCTATTGCGACCAGGATGATGACCAGTGGGGAATTCGTCCATCTACTAGTAGAAAAGGTTACTTATTGATATTTTTGCCTGATCAGCAAGGTATCAGGTTTATGCCAAGGTTTTCTGCTTTCCAAATTCATTGGATATTGCAACTCTGTTTATAACTTTCATAACAGAGGCTTTCAAGGAGTGTATGAAATGTATATATATATAGGTATATATATATATCGGGACTTAATGAAGTATCTCGTGACTTCATTATTTACAACGATGTTCAAAGATTGAATCTATTCAAATCTTGTCTTGTAGTCTCATCTGTGTGATGAACTTTTAAAACTAATTATAACTTGAACGGTGGTAGTTCAAGTAGTATTTGGAAAGATATAAGTATATTGAAGTATCTTGTAACTTCATCTTTTCAACTTATATCTGGTTAATGATTATCTTATGCATGACAAAGATTTTCACAAAAACGTTGAGACAAGGTTAGATATATGAGATCACCTTGCAACGATGGTTTTATACAATTATAAACTGGAACTCTGTGTATATTATACATGGCAGAGGATTTCAAAGATTTTGAAAAGTATATATGTATATATACTGAATATTTTGCGTCTTCGTTGCGGTAAGATATCAAACTTGGTTCATTTCTTCTTGACCAAGACTTTCATGAGTACTATGAGAATGCTCATATATTGTAAATCATTATACATATTATTTTGGTGGGCTTGTTGCTCACCCTTGCTTTCTTCTTTCATCACACAACATCAGCTAGATAAGATGAACATGACCAAGCTTCCAATTCGCAAGCGGTTAGAAAATGTTCCGCAGTTTTCTGGAAGCGATGATACCGCCGTAGCTGAGGTAGGAGCTACCAATAGGCTAGGTTTTCAACTATTGATGAACCAGATTTATGTATATTTTTGAATTGTAATAATGGCAAAGAAATGTAAATTTATTCAGAAACCCTTTTAAGGTGTATTGGCATATAATTGTGGAATAAAACGACTTGTGATTATTTTTGGATATTCATCTCTGAGACTATAACTTGTGGTGTGTGTGTTTATGGTGGGGTCACAGTACAGAATAGTTGATTATTTATTAAGATTGGGTGTTATTAAGGGAAATGGGACTCGTGACAACCCGGATCCCCGACCCCGGATTTGGGGGTGTTACAGAAATGGTATCAGAGCTAAGCGTTATAAACCTCAGAGATGATGTGACGTTAAGATAATAAGTTCACTAAGATAATAAGAACTCTTGCCAAGTTCATAGTCGGGCTACCTAACGTAGTACTGACAGTTAAAACCCTTATGGGAACCCTTACAAATATCGTGATAGAAGCATAGTTCGTTATCGTATATATTAGCGGGACTCCGAACCCTGAGGTTGAGGAGCAACAACGCGATGATGTTTCATTAGTTATTGGAGATCAGATTGTGGATCCAATAGAGCGTCCTAACACAGGACCGGATGATGTTCATATTGAGGATGTAGCGGTTGAGGATGTTGTCCTCAAAGGGATTATCGCTAAGAAGAATCCCGTGGAGGGTCCTGACAAGAATGAATAAAGGACCACTGAGGAATTGATGACCATGGTTAGGGGAATTACCAGAGGTAGGATTGGCTGGTCACTACCGGAGGTTCGTTCAAGTTTGTAAAGATAGCAGCCCCTTTAACATGACTTACTCGTAAGACTCAAAAGTTCGAATGGACAGAGAAATACGAGAACAGCTTTCAAGAACTGAAGCAAAGATTGGTGATGGCCCCTATGTTGGCATTGCCGGATGGAAAAAGGAGATTTTGTGGTTTGTATTGACGCTTCCCATAAGGAATTAGGGTGCTCTTATACAGCACAACAAGGTACTCGCGTATGCGTCAAGAAAATTAAGGGAATATAAAATTCGATATCCCCACCTATGAGCTTGGGCTCATGGAAATCGTTTTTCCCTAAAGATTGGAGGCACTACTTGTATGGAGAGAAGTGCGAGAATTACCTAAGCCATAAGTGCTCTAGTACATTTTCACACAGAAAAGAGCTCAACATGCGCCAAATGAGGTGGTTAGAGCTAATCAAGGATTATGATTATGAGATTCTTTATCATTCGGGGAAAGCCAATGTGGTGGCTGATGCCCTTAGTAAAAAGGAGAGACTCAAGATGATAATGTCTTTGAGAGAGTTTACAAGAGATTTTGAGAAAATGGAAATAGAAGTGAAGGTAACCGGAGCCGGTACCAAAAAGATGTTTGAGATTGCAATACAGTCCAAATTATCGGAAAAGAACATATTGTGCCAAAAAAAGTGATGAATGAAGGTAGAGAGCCAATAATTAGATAAAAGATTAATACCAAGAAAGATGATAAGGGAATAATGAGGTATTCCTACAGAATTTGGGTTCCAAATGTTCAAGAGCCTAAAGATGAAATCTTAGATGAAAGCTAGTTTGAGGAATAAGATTTAGAGCAAACCCTGAACGTGATAGTCAGGGAGGTCGCCATCAAGATAGAAGGAACCCATAACATAATGAAGTGGAAAATGAGGATTTTAACATATAAAATAACCCCAAGTATGGGAGAAGGATGAAACATTTCATACTAAGGAAACAGAAAGTCGAGTAAGGAAAGGAGACCCGAGACGGTACTCCTATACGGCAATTCATGGACCTGTCTAAAAAGAACTTAGACTATTATCCCCAACCACCACCTTAAGGAAACAATGCAGTAGGAAATTCTTTCATGACCTTTAAATCGCTAAGCTCTCAGAGTTCCAAGGAACAGGTTGACCCAGTCGAGGCAAGAGCCTGGCTAAAGGAAATATAGGAATCATTTGAGATTCTAAATGATTGACAAATCACAAAAGACTGTTTTGTCACTTACCCTCCTAAGAGAGAGGCCACCCGCTGGTGAAAGGCCAAGGAAGGCACGGAGCCAGAGGTTAGAATAAACTGATTAAAGTTCAGTCAATTGTTTTCGGGAAACTAACTCCCAAGGTTATGAAGGTAGTATAAAAACTTTAGAGCCAGAACAAAAGCGGGCAAGTATGATGAATTATGAATTTAAGTTGTAAAAGTTGTCAAGATTCGTTCTGAGGACACGAATCTAGAATGACGATATGTTTGAAATTAATGCTTATGTTGTGGTTGTAATGGAAATGAAAATAAAAGACTGAAAAGGGTAGGAGTATAAAGGGATATAAAGGAAATAGAGTTGAGAAGTGATAAGGGAGTTAGGTATGGGAAACCCTAAGAAACCCTTGCAATAAATATAGAGAAGTGTGTCATCATCAGCGCGATGGTGACTGATCATGAGATAAATTCAAGGTTTGAAGGCGTAAGCGATACGTATAGTTAATTCCCTTGAAGTTGACAGTATTCGATGAAACTTTGAGATAGATCGATTGATTAATAAGGAAACGCGGATGGACTGAGGAGTCAAGAAAGTAAGAAATTAGGAAAATTGGATGAAGGAAGTGACCTTCAAGAATATGAAGTGTAAGACCGGTGGCTTGATACCCATAAAGGGAGACGCCAGGTATGAAAGATATCCCAACATTGAGATGACTGTTGAGATAAACAACAAAAGTAAATAAGGAATTATTAAGAAGAAGTTCACGTTGAACACGACCAATATCTTCCAGAACACCCTTGTTATCGTTACCCAATTTAGGCAATAAAAGCGGATAACCGTTGTTATCTTTTGGAGGCCATATTGATTGACCTTATTTTGAATACAGATGTTATTGTGAAATTCGGCATATACTATCGAGATGGGAATAATTGAATAAGACACCCTTATCAGGGATATATGACTTAATTTATCCATGGAAGGATGCATGTACCTTTTTTAAAGGTGGAATTAAGGATAAAACATCAGTAACTTAAAATGAATCCTAGGGGAATGCATAAAGGTTGGCATTTCACCCTTAATAGGGATAGTATGAGTTTTGACAGTATGAATTGGAAAGGATTAAGGTAATAACAACCTTTAAGAATCAGTGGAGAAATTTTTCAGAAGTATATAGACAATGATTCTGGTATTAATAAACGGTATCTTGATATGCCCTGTATCTAGGGAATACAGGAGGAACGATTCAAAAATAACCTAAGAGGTTTTACAAGAAAGAAAGGTAATATTCAAAATTCTCAAGAATAGAAATATTGATAAAGGAAATATGACATAATTATAATGATGCCAAGTGGGGCACGTGTTAAACCACGAGAAAGTATGGATCGAACCAGTAATGGTCGAAATTGTTCAGGGCAATTAGGACTTAAGATAAAAGATGTTCTAAGTATGATTGAGAGCCAGTCGTGACAGTGATTAACCTCTAAAGACTGAGGCAATAACTTATGGAAAAATGGTGATTTTTTTTTTACTCATCAGATGTTAAGGAAAACATCTTCACATAAGCTGTGATTGAAATGAGGTAGAAAATTTATTTGGAGGTGGTTAAAATGACATTGACTGTAAGGAAATTTTACTATCAGGAAAGGCCAAAGAGGTGGCCGACACTTTAAAGGTAAGAGGATAATTATAGGCGCTTGTGCCAAAGGAATACAGTGATGATGGTTAAAGCTAAGAAGGTTGTATTATGGTTTGGAAGATTGACATTCCTTCTGATGACTGTGCAATACCCAACCGTAATAGTAGTTGGTAAAGGTTTAATTCTTGTAATTGCCATGAGCGGGCTATCTATCTCAGAAGATACTATCTTGATATAAGCCAGGACCATGTTTCAAAAAGGACTAGACGAACCCTTGAGTTAAGTCTTCTATTTAAGGCATACGATTAAGAATGGTATTAACCTGCTATCGTTGCTTTGACTGAAACTCTTCTGCGATTTTATCTACTTCATGTCATGAAAGTACGTCAGAGTTTGGAGTGTTCTTCATGAATTATGATTGGTGATTATGTTAACTCCTTAGAAGTATTCTATACGACATGTATGGACTCCGTATGGTTAGATATTAAGATTTCGTGGAAAGTGAATGACGACAGTAGGTCAGTGGTGGACCATAGTAATGTAGCAATGATTCTGCGAGTAATGAGCTGATTACAACCGTGAGAGTTGTATTGGAATGGATGTTGAGATTGAGTACCACTAATCGGGTCGTGGTAGTGTATAAGTTATCATTGATAGACTAATTAAGTAGAGTATCTACCTATTAAATATTTATTCCCTCTTATGAAAAGAGAGTCATATTACTATATGAGGAAGGTTGCGGTGCAAGCATAGAATTCTAGTAACGATGATGTCTAGAATGAGATCCCAGATTCGATTTTCGATATCGAGGGAGTTTCAAAGGTGATTGTGTATAAGCTCGAGGAAGAGCATGGGTCCATAGAACGATGGACGGAATAGCAAAAATATTTAGGCATGTGAAATGCGATGTGATAATACTTGATATATATACACATATGTTTTGTTCTCCTATGACAAACCTCTATAGTTCAGAGGTAGGTTCCAAGCCAGATATTTTGTGGCAGTATATTTTTTTTCATATATACAATTCTCTTCAATTCGTTCTTTTCTCTTCTTTTCATTTCATATAAACTGAGAAGAATAACCCTTCCAGAAGGGGAGGTATTGCCGAATGACTTTCTATCTGTGTGATAGAAGCCGAGTAGGATACCAGCTATTGTTTAATTGCTTGTCAAGTACTAATGGTTGGCCACCTTCTGTACTAACGATGCAATATAACAAGTGTTCATGATCACAGTGATCTCTCAACAAATTCCTTTACTTCTATATGATGGATCAAGCTTTCGAAGATGGAGGCAGCTAGAAAGGAAGTGGTACCAAGTATGGTGGTATTCCGATTCTAACGCGTTAGTGATACTAAGGTTGACGTGGTTATTAAAAGGTTATAGAATGCTAACGAGCAAAAGTATAACCACTATAATATTAGGAACGGAAGGTAGTAGCGATTACGAACTGGAAAAGAGTGGGTATTGAGAAGCAAAACCTATAGCGCAAAAAGCTATAATAAGAGTCTGTGCAATAGACTTGGAAGAATTTGGAATGATCACTTAACACGGATTGAGTTTTCTTACGACAATAGATCATATGTCAGTATTGAGATATCGCCTTATGAGATCCTTGAGGGAAGACAATGTCGATCTCCCTTATGTTAGGATGAAGTTGTAGAGCGCAAGATGCTCGGACCCGTAGTAGTCCAAAGGACCAGGGATATAATAGATCTAATCAGAGGACGGCTGGTAGTAACCCAAGATGGACATAAGAGGTATGCTGATTTGACTCGAAAGGACAAAGAGTATGAAATAGGGGACCTAGTGATGTTATAGGTATCCCTTGGAATGGATTGATGAGGGTTGGAAAGAAAGGAAAGTTTAAGTCCACGAATTGTTGGACCCTTGGATATACTAAAACATATTGGGAAGTTAGCATACAAGCTAGCCCTACCCCCGAACCTGTAGCAAGTTCATAACGTGTTCCACGTATCAATGTTAAGGAAGTGTAATTCGGATGCCAGATAAATAGGGGCATATGAGCGCATAGACATGCAACCCGACGTAACCTATATGGAGCAACCAGGAAGGGTTATAGATTGAAAAGGGACAAGTGCTTAGGAGAAGGGTTATCAAACTAGTCAGAGTTTGATGGTAGAACCACAATGTGGGAAAATTACTTGAGAGTTAGAAAGTGCAATGCTAAGAGAGTATCCCTATTCATTTTCTATCTGATTCCAGGATGGAATCCTTTTAAGGAGGGGAGACTGTAATAACCCCAATTTTTGGAATTTTTTTGAAACCCTTATGAATAGTGATTTTGCTGATTATGCTGAATAAGAAAACTTTTCATACCACACTATGTAGGGGTTCTTCTATTGTTATTCTGAGATCTTATTAGTACTTTATATGGGATATAAGTGTATGTAAAGATCGTCAGAATCCAAATTCGAACACTTTGATTTTTCCCGAAAATCCACCAGATACCGAAAGAATTGAGTATAAGGTAACATGATTAAAAGGATTTAAATTCAAGGATTATAAGAGAGGATCATAAAAGGAATATAATGTATTGAGAAAGGTTAAGGGAACCCAAGTAATAAGATCCCAGGTATGATCCCTCAAACGATAAACGAGAACGAAAGTTAAGCGAACCGTATAACAGATCAGCGGTCATTAGCCAAGTAATTAAGAGCTAATCAAAGAGGTTAGTGATGATGATGTCACCACACCAACAAGAAGATGACAAGTGTGGGAAGATGACATAGGAGGATGACATAAGCATGACCAAAGGGAAGGTATTGTTGGTTGATTTCAAGCCACACAAATTTTACCATGGTTAAAAGGTAATTAACAAAACAAAAGGATATCAACCAAGCCTTTTATGCACAAAGATCAATAAAACAAAGCAAGCTTCTCTCCCCCCCCTTTTCATCTTCTTCATTTCGAATTTTTCACCAAAATGGTGAATTAGAAATTCAAAACACAAGTTATACTCCATGGAAAATTATAAGGTTTGTTTCTTTGGATCCTATATTTCATAACTAAGAAGAGCAAGTAGTTTGAGTGCTTGAATCAAAGGTTTTCTATCTCAAACAAATCATTTTAGTTTAGGGTGAATAGTAACTTTCAAGAACAAATTTTTGATTCTTAATTTTATTTGCAAGGTCAAGGTAGCTTAAGCAAATATTAAGGCTTTCATGGACATTCCAAGGATCTTTCATTGATTAAAAGCTTCAAGGAAGGTATAACTCTTCAAGATCTTAGTATTAAGATTGTTTGATATAAATGATTATGATGATGGAATGATAGATTAAGTGTAGTAGTTGTTTTGTCATGTTGAGATCTTAGTGGTTAAGTGCTTTTGTTGATTTTGGAGTTGAAAAGTAGCTCTAGTTGTTCTTGATGATTCATGGTATGATTTGAGCTTGGTTTAAATGGTTTAAAGTGGTTGATGAGTGATATGGTCATATGGTTGTATTGGGATTGATTGGTGATGGTTTGGTGTTGAATTGGTTGGTAAATTTTTGGGAAATCGCGTAAACATAGCCGTCGTAATGTCCGATTTACTTTAGGCTGTTTTTGTTCTTAACATTAGGACCCGTGAACTCACTGTTAGGTTTTGGCCATTTCCATGATTAGGTAGTTCATGTTACGAGCTTCGTTTTGATATGTAGTTCGTTTGATTCCGATGTACGGTTAAGGAGAAACGACCGTTTTAAGTAACGGCGTTTTGCGACCGAACCATTACCCCTCGCCTTACTTTGAAACCTTGGTTAAGGACCTTAAATGACTAATTGAGGTAAGAAACAATTATGTAAAGTGGATTAGGCAGTTGGTAAGGTACTCGCAAAAGAATCGCCTTAAAACCCTTAATGGTTAATTTATTAAAAATGGTGGAGCCGAGGGTACTCGAGCGACTTAAGTAAATCGTTAAGCGCGAAAGCGAACGTTAGGACTCTAAATGGTTAAAGTCTAGTTTCTTAAGCGACCGGGGTTTAATTCCGACTTATGTTGTTGTTCATAGGTTATCGGACCCACTCTAAGCTTAAGTCTATCCGGGAGCACTCAGGCAAGTTTTCTACCCGTTATACTGTTGTTGTGATGTATATGTATATATGCATGATCTTGTGATATATGCATATTTGTTATTAGCAAATTCTTGCGATATATTGTAGCATGTGATATGGTATATATGCATGCCTGTTTCATATTCTTGATTTATATAGTTGTTGGTTCAAATGCTTGTAGTTGCATAATACCTATGCTATAGATAAGCGGTATTTGAGTTTACCCTTAGTATAGGGGATCAAAAGGTGAACATATTTCTAAACCGGGAGTCGATGTTCCCGAGTATAATATATATATTATTATATATATATGGTTATAGTTTTCAAAACTATTAATCGAATAAGGGTTATTCGATAACTTTTATTTTATTAAATGAATATTATTACGAATATTCATTCGAGGGCTTATGACTTCTTTTATTTTATTTAATGAATATTATTTCGAATATTCATTCGAGGGCTTATGACTCAGTTTATTTTATTATTTGAATATTATTTGAATATTCATTTGAGGATCTATGACTCCGATTATTTGCTGAGATATATTCTTTATTTTATTAAAGAATAAGGTGTCGATAATCAAACTTATCTTTGATTATTCAAATAAAGATAGTACTTTCGTATAAGTATATCTTTGATTATTTAATACTCATTTCAAGTATAAGTTTTACAACTTCTACTTCAATTATTTGTATAAAGATTATTCTTTAAGGGAATATTATTTAAATAGTAATATTCAGATATTTTCTAATATATTGGGACTGATTTACTTCATTAAATCAGCATTACTCCAAACACTCTTTAAAGTGTTTTCGAGTCTTCAAAATGATTTTTAAAAGTTAGAGCGGATCCCAAAACTCATTTTTATATTTAAGATCTTCCTTTTAAAGGGGATTTAAATACTCGCTCAAAACCTGAGGTATCCGGCTCTGTGGTGTATTTTATATTCGCAATGAGGTTGCTGTTTTGGTAAATGAATTGATTACTTACCCAACGTTCGGGAAGTAAGTCCATCTATCGAGTCGGCATAAGCAACATGGGCTCAGTGGGCGTCCATGATAGTGTAAGTGGCTCAGTAGGAGTCCATCAAATGCGTAAGTGGTTGAGTGGCAGTCCAGCATAAGGTCCTATTGCGACCAGGGTGATGACCAGTGGGGAATTCGTCCATCTACTAGTAGAAAAGGTTACTTATTGATATTTTTGCCTGATCAGCAAGGTATCAGGTTTATGCCAAGGTTTTCTGCTTTCCAAATTCATTGGATATTGCAACTCTGTTTATAACTTTCATAACAGAGGCTTTCAAGGAGTGTATGAAATGTATATATATATATAGGTGTATATATATATCGGGACTTAATGAAGTATCTCGTAACTTCATTATTTACAATGATGTTCAAAGATTGAATCTATTCAAATCTTGTCTTGTAGTCTCATCTGTGTGATGAACTTTTGAAACTAATTATAACTTGAACGGTGGTAGTTCAAGTAGTATTTGGAAAGATATAAGTATATTGAAGTATCTTGTAACTTCTTATTTTCAACTTATATCTGGTTAATGATTATCTTATGCATGACAAAGATTTTCACAAAAACGTTGAGACAAGGTTAGATATATGAGATCACCTTGCAACGATAGTTTTATACAATTATAAACTGGAACTCTGTGTATATTATACATGGCAGAGGATTTCAAAGATTTTGAAAAGTATATATGTATATATACTGAATATTTTGCGACTTCGTCGCGGTAAGATATCAAACTTGGTTCATTTCTTCTTGACCAAGACTTTCATGAGTACTATGAGAATGCTCATATATTGTAAATCATTATACATATTATTTTAGTGGGCTTGTTGCTCACCCTTGCTTTCTTCTTTCATCACACAACATCACCTAGACAAGATGAACATGACCAAGCTTCCAATTCGCAAGCGGTTAGAAAATGTTCCGCAGTTTTCCAGGAAGCGATGATACCGCCGTAGCTGAGGTAGGAGCTACCAATAGGCTAGGTTTTCAACTATTGATGAACCAGATTTATGTATATTTATGAATTGTAATAATGGCAAAGAAATGTAAATTTATTCAGAAACCCTTTTAAGGTGTATTGGCATATAATTGTGGAATAAAACGACTTGTGATTATTTTTGGATATTCATCTCTGAGACTATAACTTGTGGTGTGTGTGTTTATGGTGGGGTCACAGTACAGAATAGTTGATTATTTATTAAGATTGGGTGTTATTAAGGGAAATGGGACTCATGACAACCCGGATCCCCGACCCCGGATTTGGGGGTGTTACAGTACCCTTAAGGTACTTGAAAATTCTTTTCATAGCTGTTAAGTGAGGTTCTCTTGGATCTGTTTGAAATCTTGCACAAAGACAGGTAGCATACATGATATCAGGTCTACTTGCAGTTAGATAGAGTAGTGAGTCATTCATACCTCTGTAATCAGTAATATCTACTGATTTACCAGTATCCTTATCCAACTTAGTTGTAGTGGCCATAAGAGTGGATGCACTTGAACAATCCTGCATTCCAAATTTTTTCAACAAATTTCTGATATACTTTGATTGACAGATAAAAGTTCCTTCTTCATTCTGCTTGACTTGAAGGCCCAGAAAATAGTTAAGTTCTCCCATCATACTTATTTGATATATGGACTGCATCAGTTTGGCAAACTTCTTGCAAAGTCTGCCATTTGTAGAACCAAAAATGATATCATCAATATATATTTGTACCAAAAGTAAGTCATTTCCATGGTTGAGGTAGAACAGTATTTTCTCAATAGTTCCTCTGTTAAATCCACTTTCCAGAAGAAACTAAGTTAAAGTCTCATACCATGCTCTTAGAGCTTGCTTAAGGCCATAAAGTGCTTTATCAAACCTGTAGACATGATTGGGAAATTTGGGATCTACAAAGCCTGGAGGTTGTTCAACATATACTTCCTCTTCCAATTCTTCATTAAGAAAAGCACTTTTCACATCCATTTGAAAGACTTTAAACTTCTTGTGAGCAGCATAAGCCAAAAATATCCTTATGGCTTCCAATTTAGCAAGTGGTGCAAATGTTTCATCATAATCAATTTCCTCATGTTGAGAGTAACCTTTTGCAACTAGCCTTGCTTTGTTCCTTGTAATTATGCCATCACTGTCAGTTTTGTTTCTGAACACCCATTTTGTACCAACAACTGATCTGTTTCTAGGTCTTGGCACTAGGTTCCAGACTTTATTTCTTTCAAATTCATTTAACTCTTCCTGCATTGCTTGCACCCAATCAGCATCTTGAAGAGCTTCTTCCACTTTCTTTGGTTCAGTCTGAGAGAGAAAAGAATGATAAAGACATTCATTTAATGTAGTTGTTCTAGTTCTGACACCTGCATCAGGATTCCCAATAATTAAGTCAGGTGTATGTGCTTTAGTCCACTTCCTTGCAGATGGAAGGTTTTTTCTAGAACTAGATGATCCCCCATGATCCATGCTGTATCCATCAACATTTTCTGATGCTCCCCCTGAAATTATGCTCTCTGAGTTGGATCCTTCATTAGTTGAGTTTCCAGAAATATCAGAACATGAGTTTCCAGAATTATCAGAACTTGACTCATCAGAACTTGAAGAGCCTGTTGTATGTTCTGATGCTTCTTAAGATGTGGTCACCACAGTTTCAATAACATCAGAGTTTAATCTATCAGAGTTTGCAGTATCAGGATTTATAGAATCAGAATTTAAAACTTCATTTTCGAATCTCAGCTGATCATGATCATTGAAATCTTCAAGTCCAGTAATTTTCTTGTCATCAAAAGAGACATTGATAGATTCCATGACAACCCTTGTTCTTAAATTATAGAATCTGAAGGCTTTTGTAGAAAGTGGATATCCAACAAAAATTCCTTCATCGGCTTTTAGATCAAATTTGGATAGCTATTCGGGATGAATCTTAAGAACAAAACACTTGCAATCTGAGTAAAAAAAGCAGTCTGCACAGCTTCAGCCCAAAAGTAGGTTGGCAACTTTGCTTCATCAAGCATAGTTCATGCGGCTTCAATAAGAGTTCTATTCTTTCTTTCAACAACTCCATTTTGTTGTGGAGTTCCAGGAGCAGAAAATTCCTGCTTTATTCCATGGTCTTTGCAGAACTCTTCCATGTTCAAATTCTTGAACTCAGTGCCATTATCACTTCTTATGATCTTCATAGAATCTTTGACCAATTTATCCAGTTGCTTGACATGATTAATCAAGATAGATGCAGTTTCACTTTTTGTGTGCAAGAAATACACCCATGTGTATCTGGTGAACTCATCCACTATGACCATAGCATATTTCTTCTTTACAATAGACATGACATTCACTGGACCAAATAGATCAACATGTAGTAGGTGATAAGGGTCAAGAATTGATGATTCAGTCTTGCTCTTGAATGAAGATTTTCTTTGTTTTGCCTTCTGACATGAATCACAAAGGCCATCAGGAGCAAATACTGATTTTGGCAATCCTCTCACAAGATCTTTCTTGACTAGTTTATTTATATTGTTGAAATTTAAATGAGAGAGTTTCTTATGCCAATCCCAGCTTTCTTCAATTGATGCTCTACTCAACAGACAGATTGCAGAACCATCAGTACTTGTTGAAAGCTTGGCTTCATAAATGTTACCATGTCTGTATCCTTTCAGAACGACTTTTCCTGTAGATTTACTTACAACTTCACAGTGTTCTTCAAAGAAATCTACATGATAACCTTTGTCACAGATTTGACTCACACTCAACAGATTGTGTTTAAGTCCTGAGACCAGAGCTACTTTTTCAATGATGACATTCCCAAGATTAATATTATCATATCCCAGAGTTTTTCCAATGTTGCCATCTCCATAAGAAACACCTGGGCCAACTTTCTCCACAAAGTCTGATAGCAGGGCTTTATTTCCAGTCATATGTCCTGAACATCCACTGTCCAAAACTAGGATGTTCTTCTTGTTGCCCTACAATCACAAAGACCACTAATGATTAGGTTTAAGGACCCAGACTTGCTTGGATCCTTTGGCCTTTTTAATTTTGTTAACATTTACAGCGGATTTAGCATCAGAGTTTATGTTAACAGTTTTATTATCAGAATTTGCAATATCAGACTTTGCATCAGAATTTACACTAGAAGCAATAATACTAACTTTCTTTACAGAAGGTTTTATTTGATAATAATCATAGTACAGACTATGATATTCCTTACAAGTATATATGGAATGCCATAAACTACCATAATGAAAACAGGGATTTTGTGGCTTATATCTAACAGACTGACTCTTAACTCCTGATTTTGAAGGTAATGAGTTTATATTCTTATGTTTCCTGCAGAAAGAAGCCAGATGGTTAGAATTTCCACAGTTATGACATGTTTTTCTAGGAGCATTAGGAACAGTCTTATAATTGTTACTTTTGTTCACACCTTCCTTTCCATTCCTATTTTTCCTAGGTGGCTTTACCTTGTTTACATTCTTAACATCTTTCAGATTATGCTTAAGTTGTTTCTTAGTCATTAAGCCTATGTTAACTTCAGTTGGCTTATCCTGTTTAGGTTTGTCAGAAGTTACTATCTTCTTAACTTCTGATTTAACAATATCAGACTTTGTAGTTACAAACTTAATAGGATTTACCTTTGGTTTTTGTTTAACAATTTTAGGCTCGTTTCCTACAGTTCCCTTACTGTTCTTGTCATCTCCATAACCTAAGCCCTCTTTCCAGTTTCCACTACTAAGAATATCCTGAGTTGTCTTACCAGAGTTAGTCCAAGTCCTGATAATCTCTCTTTCCTTTTCTAACTCAGTTTTTAGAGATTCATTCATTTTTAACACTTCATCCCTAACATAAAAGGCATCATCTCTATCTTTCTGAGTTTGATGGAACATGACTAACTCCTTTTCTAAATAATCATTCCTCTTTTTATAAGCAAGATTTTCTAAGTTAATCTCTCACATGTTAAAGTTTGATCTTTATAACTAATGAACATGGTCTTAAGATATCTTCTTAACTCAGTAATATCATCAGTATGAAAGGCATAAGTAGTTTGAGGTGCCTTTAAGTCAGCAGTATCAGAACTGCTATCAGCATTTGCCATCAAGGCATAGTTTTCCTCATCCTCAAAATCTGAAGCATCTGACCAGCTTTTCTTCTTTGTGATAAGAGCCTTGTCTTGTCACTCTTCCCTTTTCTACAATCTGGAGATATGTGGCCTTTCTCACCACAGTTGTAGCATTTAACATTTGAGTAATCTCCTCTGTCAGATTTTCCTCCTTTGCCTTCAGATTTTCTGAAACCTTTCTTTTCAGAACTTGCACCTTTCCTGGAAAACTTCTTTCCTCTCCTGAATTTTCTGTACGCAATCTTTGTGATCCCTTTCACCATAAGAGCACACAACTTCATCATCTCCTCATCAGGGTCCATCTCAGGTATACTTTCAGTTTCTGAGTCATCATCACTATCAGAACTTGATGACTCAGTATCAGACTTTGTGATGAGAGCCTTTCCCTTGCCTTTTCTTGAGGCAGCTTCTCTGGGACTTTCCTCCTCAGCCACAAAGGCAACTGTTCTTGACTTTCTTCCATTCCTCTTGCTTCTTTGTTCCATCTCAAGTTCATGAGTTTTGAGTATCCCATAAATTTCATCAAGAGTTGTTTCATCAAGATTATAGTTGTCTATTATTATTGTGGCCTTCAAATCCCATCTTTCAGGAAGAGCTAACAGGAATTTAAGATTTGAATCTTCAATATCATACTCTTTATCAACTAGTGACAAATCATTCAAGAGTTTGACAAATCTGTCATATAAATCAGTTAATGACTCATCAGGCTTTGAGTCAAAGTGCTCATACTCTTGAGTGAGTATCGTCTTCCTGTTCTTCTTGATTGAATCAGTTCCCTGATACCTTGTTTCCAAAGCATCCCATATCTCTTTTGCAGTCTTGCAGTTAATTACCCTGTTTGACATGACATTATCAATGACACTATGCAGCAAATGTCTTACCTTTGCATCCTTTACAATTGATGAGATATCTTCAGCAGTGTAATCACTTTTTTCCTTTGGTTGGAGTTTCTTCTTCAAACATGATTGATTTTGGATCTTAAATTGTTTGTGTGTTAACAGAAGGCTCTGATACCACTTGTTAGGTCACACACACTATAGAAGGGGGTTGAATACAGTATTTAGCATAATTAAATCGAATATAAGAACTCAAGTAACAGAAAACAGATTTTATTCAATGCAATAAACTCTGTTACAATATGGAACTGTCCTCTCTCAGTGATGAACAAATTATCACAAGAGCTGCTAGAGTTACAAAGAATAATAACTTCATTAATCGTAACACTTAGAGTGTAAACTCTATGCATGTGTTTATATACTACACAGTTACAAGATAATCTTCTAATTGATATGGAATATAATTCTGCTTCCTAAAATATATCAACCAGTTATCTTTTCTTTCAAGTATTCTATTCTTCATAGAATTCCTTCTTCATGCACAATTCTTTCTATCTCAGTCTCGTTCTTCTTTCCTTTCAATCAGTCGCCTGCCTTATCTGAAAGTCATCTTAAGTCCTAATATTATCTCCTGATAAATATCTTCTGAACCTTAAGTTCTGATAACTTAAGTTTTGATATCTTAAGTTCTATCTTCAGTATAAGTGTTGATTTCTAGTTAAGCATTGATTTGTCGTGTAAGGTAAGATCTGAAAACTAAACACAAATCATATTACACATGACATTATCAAATATATCTAACAAAGTTACCTTGGAAAATCTCCAAACATTGAGAGCATCTGAATTGGATGTTATGATTGACAAAGTACTCCAATTAATTCCTGAAGACACTCAACTTCTACATGAGCTTAAAAAGGCACAGATAGCAGCTTTTTTAGAAGCCTATCTATCTCCAAACAAGGGAATTGTTTATGTCTACCCTTCAACCAAGCATGTCAAGCATCTCTACATTCTCAAACATTGTGTCAGATTTAACTTAAGGCTGCTCATGACTTTACAGTCTGATATAAAGATCAAAAAGAGCAAGAAGCATGAGGATGTGGAGATGATAAAGATCTTGGAAAGATAGCTTGTTGACTATGATAACATGTTGCCAAATACTAAGTACAATCTAAGGAAAGATGAGGATGATGATGAGCAGAAAGATAATCAAAAACTTCTGGCTCAAATCCAAGTCAATCCTCCAAGGCAACTAGTAGCAAGGACATAAAACAGGAAAAGAAGAAGAATAATAGGAAGAAAAGAGAAAGTGAGAGGAGAACCAAAAAGAATCATGATGGTTCAGAACCACAGCAAACCCTAAAAATCCAAACACAACTAGCTCAAACCTCAGCTCAACCTACAACATTAACTATCTCAAACATAAAGCCACCTCAAATCTCAAAACCTAAATTTCTTCTCAAGCAAACAGCTAACTCTTTCCTAAAAATTCCAATCATCACAAGCCAGACAAATCTCAAGAAAATCACAATCTTACCATTAGTCAAGCCTTCACTAAAAGTCAATCTCAAATCTGTTGGGAGAAAACCTAAGAAAGCCAAGCTTACAAAGAAAGAAGAAGTCACTGAAAGGGCCATCTGGAACTGTTCAAAGCAATCTGACTTTCTATCTTTGAATTGGTGCATCTCAGATGAAGATCATTTTCAATAACTTGCTGAGAAAATAGTTAGAGTATGGGTTGTATCTCTTAGGAAAGTTAGAATTTTCTATGAAGATGGGTCATTCACCTTTCTTGGTAGTGATTTAATGGATTCTCTTTCTCCCATAAAAATTAAGAGAATAATAGGTTTACTAAAGGACAATGATATTGCCACAAGGACATGGAGATCAGTTATAGCTGAATGGTTGATTGAAAGGGAAGAAATAAGAAAAAGAAATGAGGTTGAATTTGAAGAGAGAAGGAGGAAGTATGATGAAGAAATTGAGATATTCATAAAAAGATCAGAAGAGCTCAATGCCAAAGTGATGAGCAGAATCTCTGAGGATGGAAAATTTATAAACATCAAAGCTGGTGGAATCTCAAGATTTAGGATTGATTTGCTAGATAGTGGTTATCCAAAGGTTTCAATACAAAAACTTGTAGAAGCTCTAAGTGGAACACTTATTATAGAAGAACTGGAAATTCTTGATCACTTGAAGGATGTTCTTAGGGAAGAAGCAGATACAAAAACTATCTTTACCTGATACTTGTAACCATTGAACTTTATAAATCTCATGTTGTATAAAAGTTGTAATTCTATCAAGCTTTATGTATTGATTTCACTTTTCATATTTTTTTTAACTTGGGGTTAGTCTTGTTAACAGGCATAAATTTGTGTTAAGCAATCTTCTCACAAATTGGGGGAGATTGTTGTAGAAGACATGCATGTACTTTAACAAGACTAAGTCAAATTGACAACCCTAAGTAAGTTATATTGTAATCTTAGTTTGCATTTGTACTTGTAACTTCTAAAGTCTGTAAAAATGAAAAAGGAGCAGACTGGAGTCTTTTTATTTAAACAATATCAAGCCTAAGGATTCTATCTAGAAGAAGATCAAGAAGATCATGCCTCAGAAGAATTTTGAAGAAGCTTGGAGTTGAATAAATCTGTTTGGATAAAAATATTCTAAGTCAAGACCTCTACAAGTCACAGATTTAGTGTTATAGAGAAGTCATTCGAGAAATCCAAATGACTTATAGAGAAGTCAGAAAAGCTTATACAGTACTCACAGAGATATCGACAGGCCAAATTGAAGACATGAAGATTGGAGATATCGATAAGTCATTTCTTCACTAAAGAACTCAGAGTTATCGACAAGTCAACATTCATTAGAGAACTCTGAGTTATCGATAAGTCAAATTCCACTAGAGAACTCAGAGATATCGATAAGCCAAAATTCACTGGAGAACTCTGAGTTATCGACAAGTCAAATTTGACTAGAGAACTCTGAGTTATCGATAAGTCAATAAGCCACTAGAGAACTCAGAGATATCGATAAGTCAAAGTGAAGATATGAAGACTAGAGACCTCGAAAAGCTAATTTCTCTTGTAAAGAACTCAGAGACCTCTACAAGTCAAATTTACCATGGAGTATTAGAGATCTCAATAAGCCAATATACTTATCGAGATGTCCAGTTCTCTATTGACCAAATGGAGATCTCGAGGTAAAATCTCAAAGTACAAAATTGCAGACCAACTCAATATCCAAGATCTACAATCAACAAACAATCTAAACAGATGGATTGACAAGTCTAGAAAAAGCAGCTTAAAGGATGTGCAAGATCAATGGTTAAGATAACTGACAAAGGAAGATCAAAGTAAACACAGGATGCTAAGATATGCTAAGCCAGAAATGGAAGATACACTTTTCCTAAAATGGAAATTACAAGTGACAGTTTACTAAAGTTAATAGCATGTTTTATCATACACTGTGTAAACTAGCAGTTAACTAAATTATAAAGTTAACATTGGTCCTTTAGTTAGTAGTAACAATTTAGATATAAAATCCTATAACACTCTCAAGAAGAAGCTAAGCTCTTTATCAAAAAAGAGCCTAGAAATTTTGTAGCAAAACATTCTTAATTTTAATATAAAATTAAGTGAGTTTTGAAAAAGATCTGAGTTCTTATTATTGCAAGTTTTATTTCTGCAGAAACACATTTCACTACAAGATTTAATTCACTTTGTTCAACCATAAAAAGTTCAAGAAAAGCATAAAAATAGTAAAACACATTCACCCCCCCCCCTGTGTGTTATTCATTTCCTAACACACGCTATTGGGATTACACACGTGGCGAAGCCGACTCTTTCTCATTCGTTCCAACACAAAATCAGCCATCCACAATAATATCTTCCTCCTAATTGTTCGAAATGTGCTCAGGAAGATCCGTGTCAATCCTCAATAATTTGTTCATAGCTCTAAGATGAAGAGATCACTGACTTTGTACAAACCGCTCTTGAGGCCTCTGATCCATCTGCTGACTCAGATCAAAGGGCTGAGTGGAATAAACTTATTGGCGTCGATATTGTGCATATTTTCAGGACCTTAATTGAGAATATTCTCCAAAAAATGGAAGTTTGTGTTCAAATGGTAATATAATAATTTTTTTTATTATTTGTTTTGATTAATATTTAATTTGATCTTTAATTGGTTCATATATGTTCGTAGGTAATGGAAAAACATGCCTTGGAGGGACAAAAGGATTACACCAATGTAGACGAGAATACGGATGAAGAGCTAGGCGGCGGAAGCGGTGGGGATGACATGGAAGAAGAAAATGGTGGATCATCTGAAGATTTTTTGTCGGATTAGTCAAAATATTTGATTTTCTTGAACTTAGTTTTGTTTGATATTTAACATTTGCGATTATAAAATGTCTAGTTATATTGGGCTTAATGTTTAACATTTGCGGTTGTAATTATAACTTTCTACTTCTCATGGTTAATCCGATTGTTTCGGATATCGTTATGGTATTTGCATTTCATTTTTACAATTGCGTTTGGAAGGATTGTCATTTTTTGTTTTTAATTTATTCAATAATTGGATTATTGTATGTTATTATTTGGTTTGATTTTATTATTGAAATGGTATGATATTGATACACGTAAAATGGTAATATTAGTTTTGGTGTAGAAATGATGAATGGCACTACATCATCTGTAAATTATTTTAAATCTACTAGAAAATAGATTTATTACGGAAAAAATCAAGTTTTTATACCATTTAAATTTTCAAAAAATTGACCGTCTTCTTACTGGAGTGGTCGTTATTATACAATTGGTTATGGGGATTTTAACTAGCTTCTGCTAAAAAATTGACTATATTATAACTGACCGTAGGAAAAGTACGACCATGGCCAATTTTGTTTTTGGTCAACAGAATTTTAAGACATCATAAACGACCAAGTGTAACGTTCATTTATAATTGTTTCTACTAACATAAGATGCCACATGTTGCCACGCAGTGATACGTGTTTCAAAAATGGCCCACACCTCTATGTCTCAAAAAGTTCAAATAGTCGGTTTTAAATATATAACAGATCGATTATGAATAATATTGACCATTTTCTACTATCAATTTTAACTTTTTTCTGTAATGTTACATCTTTTTGAATTTCAATCATTTCCTCAACTTTGAGATGAAGTGAAAACTTATTTTAAGTATTGTTATTGTAATATCTGGGATATATCGTGTAATTATTTTTCAAATAAATAAATATTATGCATGTTCCGTATTTATTCAGTGAATTATTTGTTAAGTGGTATGTGTGTTTGGATGTTTAAAAATAATATAAATTGAGGATTTTAATTTTTATATGTCCAAAATAAAATATGGATAATTGTCATATCTTCCTATTTATTTTTATGTTGATTTATGATTTTATAGGAAATATATGGATTTTATAAATTCTTTTTCCGAGTATTTATAAACTATTTAATTTAATCGGGAACCAGCCGACTTCACCCGTATTTACGTTTTTATAATTCGAAACTCTTCTGAGAACTCCTTCCTAACCTAATTGCAATATTCTGAGCATTTTCCATGTTTCGACTTTTTCGATCCGGCGTACAGTTTGTCATGTGCGGGTCCCAGCGTAATATTTTCGATACAAAATTCATTTCGGTAAATCCATAAAACTCGTATTTTTGATAAACGAGATCTTTTTAGTAAACTATTCTAATTATCACCTCGTAATACGTTTAACCAAGCGCTGAGACCAAGACCGCTGTACAAATTGTACTGATTTGGATAATTATCCTGAAAATCGGTACCGTTTGGATCTGTTTTTATAAATAAACGTACTATTTTATGTCCAGAATGATCCAACAGGATACTAATTTTCAATAATTATAAATAGCTTTTACCGTATTTTTTTTCGTACCGAAAATCATTTGCAAACAGTAATGATATAATTTTACAGAGAAAATACACATATTCATATAACCTTTCAAGAATCAAACTGCAAATCAGAGGTGTTATTGATCTTTGTTTGGAAAGCTTGAGTAACCAAATCGAAGGGTTTGAAGAGTACTATCAGATTATACAAGTGTCAGAACTGCAGAATCAAAGGTTATTTTTATTAATTTCAAATTATTTTGATTAAAAATATGAATTTTTGTACAGATGATTGTTTGAATTTGATACTTGCATGTTGTAGAGCTTGTTTTCCTGATGATTTTGATATGTCATATGACTGATTTGGAGTTCAATAACATGTTCAAAATTGAGTTTAATTTTCGAATTTTGAAATTATAGTTTATAACCCGTATGAATGTTCTTAATTGAAATTTAGGGCTTTTTGTTCCAGGGGTTATTAGATGTTCTAGATGGGTGGGTTTTGTTCCTCTTGAAATTTTCAATCGATCGGTGTATAGCTCGTTAACAGACGATCCCTGGTTTGAAGGGAGTTGTCATTTGAAGTTTTCGTCGTGTTCAACGGAAAACCGGCGAACTTCCCGGCCATATTCCGGCCAACTCAGAGGTTATTAATGTGATTTGATTGCTTGAATAGGTTCCTGATGTTGTATAGATCATATCTGGAGGAGATGGTGGTGTGAGGATGCCGGGAACGTATTCTCCGGCGATCCCCGTAATTTTCCAGCGACTGAACTACAAAATTATCGTTTAGTCCCTGAATTATTGAAGAAGATGAAGTAAGGTCCCTGAGGTTTCCTGAATTTGCAAAAATAGGATTCTTGTTTATAAATTATTTAAAAATCATATTTTCTATTTATTTTAATTATAAAAATTCATTTTTAATTACTGAAAATTCAAAAAATTATTATTTCAATTCCAAAAATTATTTTAAATTAAAAAATAAATCTGAATTAATTAGTTAATTAATTTTAGTTAATAATTAATTAGTTAATTGGTCAATTAATTCGAAAATTAATTGATTAATTGATTTAATTAATTATTAATAGATTTTATTTAATTATTTAATTGGATTTAATTATTTTTAAATTATTTAAAAATTCTGAAAAATAGTTTTGAGTTTTAAAATATTATTTTAAATTGTTTTCAAGGCTCGATAATTATTAGAAAATTATTTGAAGCCAGATTTGACCATTCGAACCCTGTCTATTGCTTTAAAATTTACCCAACGACCCGTTTTGACTCCGAAAAATATTTTAAAAATCGTATTAAATACCCGAAAGACTGTTTATGACCCGAGACTTCCTTATAGATGAAATTTAATTGATTTTTTGACCGGCTATGTGCTATATGTGACTTGTTTGTTTGACTGTCGGTCTATATGTTCAGTTACTTGTTTTTAGCATGACTTTCAATCCGTTAGTCGGATTTGGGTAAAATGAAGGGTAGATAGAAGTGTATACTGAATAAAATCATATGAGTTGAGTATTGATAGATACTTATGGTATGTGAGCAGAAGAGGAAAGGCGTAGGAAAGGGAAACAGATAGTCGAGGAGTAGGAGATTGTGATTGGAAATTGGTGAAGTGTAGCAAGCTAGTACTAGGCAAGTGTTCTGAACCTTCTCGAGATATATTGTAGATAACTGATAGTTCTGTATTATATTGCAAGTGCTTTGAAGCACTGAACCCTAAACCTTAATTCCAGCTATTGACCTTTGAGTCGTAAACCTTATTCTTTCTGAACCATTGATTGTTGAATACCCGAATACGAACCACAGATACATGATACTACTCCACAAATACATACAAACTAAATACCAATTACTGAATCAGATTGCTTACATATTCAAACTGTTGTACCTTATACTTTGAAAGATCAAATTCTTATAACCTTAAAACCTTGATACTTTTGATAGCCATATTTCAGTTGTGAAGATTGAAACCATCTCATTATTGGACATCCAATGTTGCTTATGATTTTGTTTACTGCTTTACATTATTTATTCTGTTATTATGTTAGAATTGGATGGTTTTATAAAATTGTGGACCAGATTGGTGGTCAAGTTAGGCCAATGTGTTCCTTGGATCCAGTAATTAGAGTAGAGCTGTGTGCCTTGCTCGGGGTTAGTGCGTGACTAATCAGCAGCCTAACCTTGTTTTTTTAAAATAAAAATATAATATCCAATTCTAAATCATTAATCATTGTTCACTTGATACCTTAACTCTTTTCACTTAAAGATCATTATTCTCAGTCTTATCAAAGTGACTTGCTGAGCTAGTTAGCTCATTTGTGCGATGTTGTTTATGTTCTTTTTCAGTTAAGAAGGAACCTGTTGGTAGCGAGGATCCCCAATCCAGTGAGCGAGCTATGGGTCCAGGTTGATCGAGTTAAGCTAGCTGACAGCTTCTGGAATATTTTGAGTTTATGAAGTTTGTAATAATGTTTAATATTCAGTTATAAGTTTGAATAGTTGGGATTTGGGCGTTTGTAATATAAGTGTGTGTGTGTGGTTTGTGTGCATACTTTAACCTGTTGCGGTCCGTGGTATTTGGTAATTAGGGTCACTGCATATTATTATTATTATTATTATTATTATTATTATTATTATTATCTTTATTATTATTATAAGCAGGTTATAATTAAGGTGTGTGTGTTTGGATCCCAAATTTCTGACCCGGGTTTGGAGGGCGCCACAGTTATTCTAAAAACTTGTAATACTTGGACAAAATATCACTAAATATATTTATTATATTTCAAAACATGGACCTGGAAACCTATTTTAAGTCTGGTTGTTTTAAAAACTTGTTATACTAGGACAAAATCTAGCTAAATATATTTGTTATATTTTTAAACAGGGGCTGTATTTTGGCTTAATATGGTTGTACGAAGACCATTACTTTTAATTAACATAAGATCCATTCATCAGTATTCTATTTTTATTATTTTTGTGCTAATATGGTTGGATCGATGAAAAATATTTTTAAAATAATCAAAACACAAATTCAAGATTAAACACTAGTTAGTTGTACAAGTAAAACTCATGCTTGACTGTTAAAATGATAAACCAAATAAAATTATTTAACTTTGGTTATATCACTAATATATATATATGTATATATATATATATATATCTACATCCATACGGTTGGATCAATGAAAAGTATTTTTAAAATAATGAAAACACAGATTCAGAATTGAACACAAGTTAGTTGTACAGGTCAAACTCATGCTTAACTGTTAAAATGGCAAACCAAATAAAATTATTTTGATATGTAACTTTGGCTATATCACTAATATATATATATATTAAAATCCATACGGTTGCATCTCTCTCTCCCTCTCTATCTCTTTCTTTCTCTCTCTCCCTCTCTCATCCCCACTCTCTGTCTCTCTCTTCTCCTGCTCCCCGAGGTAACTCCCTTTTCTCTGAGTAGTGTGTATATGCGTATGTATATGCGGATGTTGAAGTATACGTTACAATAGCAGTGGCAGCAGCGGGAGTAGTGGCATTATCAACAAATCCCGTCACCACTGTCAGCGTGAACTAGGTGTTTGATGAAATGCCTAGCTGAAAAAATGAATTTATTGTATTAAAATAGTAATCATCGAATTGTTGGAGCCCCTTAAGTTGGTTATGTGGATGTAGTATTTTTATTCATTACTTTTATACATTTGTGTTGTATAAGTTTCGGATAATTTTGTGTTTGAATTGTGGTTGGTGAAATAATAGGTTCTTTCCAGATTGGAGCACGTTAGGGGTACAGAACGAGCTATTTTTCCGGTTTATTTCCCCATAGAAGCCTGGTGCTTTAATGAAGTTTCTTAATGCCTTTAGTCCTTTTTGGAATATTAGTTTATTTCATTACCGCGCACAGGTTACAATCTTAAACATTTGTACTTGACACTTCATTTCTGATTGCATTAATTTGTAAGTAATTTTTAACTTGTCAATATGTAATAGGGGGAAGCTGGTGCAAATGTGTTAGTAGGCATCCAAGTTCCTTCTAAGGAGATGGTTGAACTTCATACTCGCGCAAACAATCTTGGATATTGTTATACAGTGGAAAAAAGTAACAATGAATTCCAGCTTCTGTTGGGCTGAGAGTAAACATAGAAGATCATTATGGTTCAGGTTCTCCACGAAGACAAGTGGACTTGGGATAGGATCTTTCCTGGAGTTACATTTAGAAGCTTGCATTACTTGATTTGAGATTGCTATGATCCATCTGGAATTGTGCTCCCATATTAATTGTAATTATTGTTAGGAATATGTTGTGAACTTGATGATAAGCTAAACAAAACACCTTAGTAGATTTAACTTAGTGAAATTTATAGCACTCGACGGATGATCTAATATAGTCCCGACGGATGAACTTTTCAGTCCCAACGGATGACAGATTAACATCCATCGAGTGAGTAGCTTATGTAACAAATAAGTTTTGTAGCACATTTCTGCAAGCAACATTATGTAGACTCTGTAGGAGTATATGAGTCATGTTAACTACTAGTGGATTTATAGAATAAGGTGACTAATTGTAAATATAAGATGTCTTGTAATTTTGTATAAATGAAATGGAGTCAAGTGACATAAAAGGCTCCCGACGGATGGTTCACAAAGACTCCCGACGGATGATCAACAAAGCTCCCGACGGATGACAAGCATAGTCCCGACGGATGATCAAATTCAAATAGCTGTTGACAGTGACAACACAGTCACATACGTTGGGTGTTTGCAAAAGGAATGTGGCAGCCTGTTAAGCAGGAATTTGAGAACAAAGAAGCATTACCATTTCCATGCAATTGTGAAGATATTCAAAGATGCTGGAATAGAGTAGTGAAGCAACATTGAGTTAGACTAGATATGTTTTGTTTTATTATCTTATCTTATTGTCATGTAAACTTGGTTATATATAAACCAAGTGTAGCAAGTAGAACAATTAACTAAGCAAGCCTATTTTCAGAGAAACATATCAAGCTATATTCTGTAAGCATTTCTCTGAAGTTTAGTTGTTCAAACTTGTAAGCAGATGTGAGCTATTCAAAGCTTCACAAAGTTCTCAATTGGATATATATATATATATATATATATCTGGTGGATACTTTCAAATCCACCAGAAAGTTTTAAAAGCTTGTCTTTTTATTACTTAGTGTTTTGATTTCTATCACTCTTTTATTCCGCACCATTTTTAATCAAACACTGTTATATTTATCAAGTTAGAACATTCTTTAAATTTGAAAAAGTAGCCATAATTACATTCAACCCCCTTCTATAATTCTTGTTGTATTGTTAGGGAATAACAAATGGTATCAGAGCAAGCTCTTGATGAACAAAGAGTATAAAGATCACAACAAACAACAAGATGAACAAAAAGGATGTTGGAGTAAAAAATTCATTTCTGGACAAAGACAATTATCACCACTGGAAGGTGAAGATACACCTACATCTTCTATCCCAAGATGAGGCCTATGTGGACTGCATAGACAGAGGACCTCATGTACCAATAAGAGCTGCAACTGGCAATGAACCATCTATTCCAAAACCTAGGCATGAATGGTCAGATCCTGACATTGAAAAAGTCAGGAAAGGCAAGAAGGCCATGAATATATTATTCAATGGAGTTGATGGTGATATGTTTGATAACATCATTAATTGTAAAACAACCAAAGAGGTTTGGGACACAATCCAAATAATTTGTGATGGTACCGAGCAAGTAAGGGAGAATAAGATGCAGCTACTAATTCAGCAATATGAGCACTTCCACTGTGGAGAAAGTGAGTCTCTCACTGATATTTTTAGTAGATTTCAAAAGCTACTAAATGCTCTGAAATTGCATGGAAGAGTCTATCAAACAAAAGACTCTAACCTCAAGTTCCTTATATCTCTTCCAAAGGAGTGGAAGCCAATGATAGTCTCATTGAGAAATTCACAGGATTACAAGGAGTTCACCTTGGAGAGACTGTATGGCATCCTTAAAACCTATAAGCTTGAAATAGAGCAAGATGAGAGGATGGAGAAAGGAAGGAAGAAAGGAAGAAAGGAGGGTCCATAGCTCTGGTTGCTGGGTTACAGAAGGATAAAGAGATAAAGGTAGAAGCTGTTGAGTCTACATTAAAGGTCTGTGAAAGCAAGGGTAAAGGGTTGGTTGCTGATAATAAAGATCAATTGAGCCAAGATGACATGGATGATATTGATGAACATCTAGCATTCTTATCCAGAAGATTTACCAAGCTCAAATTCAAGAAGAATTTAGGAGCAGCTAAGCCAAACACAACCATGGTTGATAAGTCTAAATTCAAGTGTTTCAAATGTGGCTTGGCTGGTTATTTTGCCAGTGAATGTAGAAAGTTTGATTCTAGCAAAAAAAAATTTGAGCATGTTGATTATAAAAAGAAATACTTTGAGTTTCTCAAATAAAAGGAAAGGGCTTTCATCGTACAGGAGAATGATTGGGCTGCAGATAGATTGGATGAAGATGAAGAAACAAGCTATGTCAATCTTGCCCTAATGGCCAAATCTGATCAAACAGAAACAAGTTCTTCAAGCAATCAGGTAATCACCACTAACCTAGCACATTTATCTAAGGCTGAGTGTAATGATGCAATAAATGAGATGTCCATAGAATTATATCACCTGCGTGTTACATTTAAGTCCCTCACTAAGGAAAATGCTAAAATTAAAGAAAACAATTTATTTTTAAGTGAGAGGAATAATGTGCTAGAGTCTCAGTTTATTGAATTTGAGAAATTTAAAATTGAGTGTAAGATTGCTAAGGATGAATTAACTGAGTCCTTGAAGAAAGAAGAGATTTTAAAGAAGCAGCTTGAACGAGAACAAGAAGTGATTAAGGCATGAAAATCATCCAGAGATGTTCATGCTCAAATCACTAAAGTTCAAGGTATTGAGTCCTTTTGTGATGCAGCCTGGAAGAAGAGTAAAGAGAAGCTTGAGTCCAATTTTGTTGAAGGTTTGCTGATAGATGTGGACTCGACGGATGATGAAAATCATCCGTCGGATAATCAAAAGGGTTATCCGTCGAGTGACAAGGAGCCACATCCGTCGGCTGTGAGTAAACCAGTTAGAAAAGCTAAGCTAGCTAAGTTAAATGAGAAATATGGATCAGTTTCTAAGAACTTTATTCCACGAGAATCAAGTCAAGTCAGGAAGGTAAAGAAAGTTAATGTTGGTCATTTGTCTATTAAGCAATTGAATGACAGATTGGAAAAGATTGAGGTTAAAATAGAAACAAAAAAGAAAAATAATAGAAATGAGAAAGTAGGAATTAACAAACATAACAACTACACACCTGATAAATATGCACTAAGAAAAATCTGTGTTGAGTGTGGTAGTGTTAATCATTTATCTGTTAATTCCAAACTTATCATTCCTACTCCTATATCTGCACCCTCTTCTTTTCCCAACATGACTGCCATGACTACCATGCCTATGAATGCTATGTCTGCTCAGAATATGAATGCACAATTTGCTAATATACCATTTGCACCTGTTAGGAATATGTATATTAGTTTGATGATAAGTTAAACAAAACACTTAAGTAGAAATCTAGTGTTTGTAGCCTCAACGGATAAGACCATCTTGGCTATCCGTTGAAGGAGTAGCTTTACTTAGCAATAAGTTTAGCATTGTAGCACATTTCATTCTCTGGATTCAAGTTGTAATTCTTAGATGTTGTAGGAAATTATCAGTCATGTTGACTACTAGTGGATATGTAAATAGGAGGGCTAATTGTAAATATTTCATGCCTTGTAATTTTGTATAAGTGAAGAAGTATCAACTGATATTGAAGACCTTCAACGGATAAGAAATAAAGCTTCAACGGATGTCTCTAAAGCTTCAACGGATAATATCCATCAACGGATAAGTGCTTCAACGGATAAAGACTTCAACTGATAATGCATCAATGGATAAAGCTTCAACGGATAAAGCCTCAACGGATAAGGCATCAACGGATGAAAGCTTCAACGGATGCTTAGTTCATTAGCAGTTGATAGTGACAATTCATAAGCTGACAGAGGCACATGGGTTGACAGAGACAAACTGGAATGTGGAAGCCTCTAGGAGGAATCAAGAAAATGCAGCATTTCCATTCTGGTGCAAACAAGGAAGTATTCAAAGAATAACAGCTAAGCTTAAATTGCATTGGATAGAGAAATGAAGAAGAAACATGTGAAGAGCCTTTTTAATTGTATTTTACAGTTTTGTCTTCACTTGTAAACTTGGTGATATATAAACCAAGTAGCAGCTAGTAATTAGATATGAATTTTCCAGAGCTGTTTAGAAAAATCTAGAGAGAAAATCATCTAGTTTGTACTAGGAAGCAGCTGTGATTTAATTCTTTGAATCACAAATTTTATGAAATAACACATCTCTGGTGGAACAACAAATCCACCAAAAAAGTTTTTAAGTTCTCTGTGTTCTTTACATTTGTGTTTGAATATATATCTGTCTGCATTAGCTTCAAGCAATTCACACACACTTGCTCTCAAAAACACTTAGCCTTAGAAACTGCTCAAAACTTGAAAAAGTTTTGAGATTTACATTCAACCCCCCTTCTGTAAATCTCATTGTTAGTCCACTGGGAATAACAATTGGTATCAGAGCTAGCTCTTAATATACAAAGAGTTTAAAGATCTATTCTGCTAATATCATGAGTAAAAAGGATATTGGTGTAAAGATTCCAATCTTGGAAAGAGATAACTATCATCACTGGAAAGTGAAGATGCATTTACATCTTCTCTCTCAAGATGAAAGCTACATCAATTGCATTGAAAATGGTCCTCACATCCCTCACAAGGTGGCCACAGCTGCTACTGTAACAGTTGATGTTGGACAGTCTATTCCCAAGCCAAAAGCAGAATGGACTGTTGAAGATATTGAAGAGGTTCACAAGGACAAGAAAGCCATGAACATTCTGTTTAATGGCCTAGATCAAGATATGTTTGACAATGTCATTAACAGCCAAACTGCTAAGGAAATTTGGGATACTGTGTAGCTTATCTGTGAAGGCACTGAGCAAGTTAGAGAAAACAAAATGCAGCTTCTCATTCAACAGTATGAATATTTTCATTTTGAAGAAGGAGAATCATTGAATGATACCTTCAACAGATTTCAGAAACTGTTGAATGGATTGAAGCTGTATGGCAGAATGTACCAAGTCAAGGACTCCAATTTAAAATTTCTAAGGTCTCTACCAAAGGAATGGAAGCCTATGATTGTTTCTCTAAGAAATTCTCAAGATTTTAAGGACTTCACACTTGAAAGATTATATGGAATTTTGAAGACATATGAACTTGAGATGGAGCAAGATGAGCTGTTGGAAAAGGGAAAGAGAAAAAGGAGGATCAGTTGCACTTGTAGCTGACAGTGAGAAGGTTGGAGCCAGGAATGAGGAGAAGACAATGCCAAGTCTCAAAATTGGCACAAGCAAATCAGAATCAAGCAAGGGTAAAGAGCAAGTAGCTGAGGATGAGAACAATTCCAGTCAGGATGACTCTGATGATGTTGATGAACATTTGGCTTTTCTGTCCAGGAGGTTTGCAAAGATGAAGTTCAGGAAAAATACAAAATTCACTAAGCCAAACAAAAACATGGTGGACAAATCCAAGTTCAAATGTTATAACTGTGGCATTAGTGGACACTTTGCAAGTAAGTGTAGGAAGCCAACCTCTGATAAGAAGAAATTTGAGCAAGTTGACTACAAAAAGAAGTATTTTGATTTGCTCAAACAAAAGGAAAGAGCTTTTCTCACTCAAGATGATTGGGCAGCAGATGGAGTCAATGAAGATGATGATATGGAATATGTCAACCTAGCCCTGATGGCTAATTCTGATGAATATGAAACTAGTTCATCAAGCAACCAGGTAATTACTATTGATCTCTCTCAGCTTTCTAAAAATGAATGCAATGAAGCCATAAATGATATGTCCAATGAATTATATCATTTGCGTGTTTCCCTTAAATTACTAGCTAAAGAAAACACTAGGATCAAAGAGAATAATGTGTTTTTAAGTGATAGGAATGCTGTGTTAGAGGATCAGGTAATTGAGCTTGAAAAGATTAAACTTAAATGCTTGACTGTTGAGAGTGAACTAGAGGAAGCTGTTAAGAAAGTAAAAATTCTTTCTAAACAGTTAGAAACTGAGCAAGAGGTAATCAAGGCCTGGAAAACATCTAGGGATGTTGGTGTTCAGATTGCCAAGGTTCAGGGAATTGAATCATTCTGTGAGGATGCCTGGAAGAAAAATAAAAAGGAGTTAGAATTAATTGATGGATTGTCAACGGATGTGGAATCAACGGATGATGAAAGTTATCCGTTAAAGGAAGAAAAAGAGCATTCGTTGAAGGCTCATCAATTAAAACAAGCAAGTAATTTCAAAAATAAAAATCTCAATAAGAAGGATGATTCAACTTTCAAGAACTTTGTCAAAGAAGGAGCTAGCACATCCAAAGATGCCAGTAAGGTGAATATAGGACACATGACTTTAGATCAGCTGAAAAATAGGCTTAAGTTGGTTGAGGATAAGAAGTAAACTAAAAGAAAATCTAAAAGAAATGGGAAGGTAGGGATTAATAAACATAACAATTACACACCTGATAGGTATGCTCCTAGAAAAAGCTGTGTGCATTGTAAAAGTGTTAATCACCTATCTGATAATTGCAAATCTGTTAAAAATGCTCCCATGCCTTCAAATCCCTCCATGCCTAACATGTCTATGTCACATCTGCATGCTATGCCTGTTATGTCTCATCAGAATCCCCATGCACATTTTGCGAACATGCCATATATTAATAATCCTTATTTTACTGCATTTAGTATGCCTCAAATGCTATACAATATGCCTATGTGGAATAACATGTTTGCACAATCTATGCCTTATCAAATTCAATCAAATGTGCTAAATGATTCTGTGACTAACCCTACACTTCAACCAACCACATATGAGATCAAGGTTGACCCAAAGTTACCAAAATCAAAAGATGCAGGAGGAATGAAGTCTAGGAAAAAGACTAACAAGGCTGGACCCAAGGAAGCTTGGGTACCAAATCAACTTGATTGATTTTGTTGTGTGCAGGGAAAAAGAAGGAATCTATGGTACTTGGACAGTGGTTGTTCAAGACACATGACAGGAGATTTCACCCTGCTCACAGAGTTTAAGGAGAGAGCTGGCCCTAGCATAACCTTTGGAGATGACAACAAAGGATTCACTAAGGGATATGGCTTGATTTCAAAAGAAAATGTCATCATTGATGAAGTTGCATTGGTTGATGGTCTCAAACACAACTTATTGAGCATCAGTCAACTATGTGACAGAGGGAATACTGTTTCCTTCAATTCTGAAGCATGTATTGTCACAAGTAAGAAGGACAATAAAGTGGTTCTAACTGGAGTTAGAAAAAGGAATGTGTACTTAGCTGACTTCAACTCTACAGATGCAGAATCTATTACTTGTCTTCTCAGCAAAGCAAGCTCAGGTGAAAGTTGGCTATGGCACAAAAAGCTGTCCCATTTGAATTTCAAGACAATGAATGATATAGTCAAAAAGGACTTAGTTAGAGGAATGCCTCTAGTAGAATTCACAAGGGATGGACTGTGTGATGCTTGTCAGAAAGGAAAGCAAAAGAAAGTATCATTCAGTAAGAAGCTTGAATCTGCAATTGATGAACCATTACAACTGCTACACATGAATCTCTTTGGACCAGTCAATGTATTGTCAATTTCAAGGAAAAGATATTGCCTAGTGATTGTAGATGATTTCTCAAAGTTTTCATGGGTTTATTTTCTTGGATCAAAGGATGAAGCTAGTGAAATCATTATCAATCATATCAAGCAAGTCAACAATCATCCTGATTTCAAAGTAAGGAATATTAGGAGTGACAATGGAACTGAGTTCAAGAATTCAACCATGAAGTTGTTCTGTGAAGAAAATGGGATCATGCATGAGTTCTCAGCTCCAAGGACACCACAACAAAATGGTGTGGTGGAAAGGAAGAACAGATCACTAATTGAAGCTGCAAGGACAATGCTTGAAGAGTCAAAACTCCCAACTTACTTTTGGGATGAGGCTGTTAACTGTGCATGTTACACTCAGAATATTTCTCTAATCAATCAGGCAAAAGGCATGACTCCCTATCAATTATTCAAGAGAAGAAAACCAACTTTAAACTTTCTGCATGTCTTTGGTTGCAAATGTTACATCTTAAGGAATCAATCTGATCACAAAAGGAAGTTTAATGCAAAGGTTGATGAAGGAATATTTGTTGGTTATTTTGCTGGAAAATCATATAGGGTCTACAATATAAGAACCAACATTGTCATGGAATTTGTGCATGTTGTGTTTGATGATAAAAAGATTGATGGACTAACAGATGAGGGACATCATGAAGGACTCAAATTTGACAATATTGAGATATATTGTGATGATAGTGAAGATGAGAATGATAAAGAAGGCATCTCAAGAAGAATTCAAAATCTGCCTTTGGATAATGCATAGAATGCTGCATCCGTTGAAAGTCATAATTCAGCTTCCGTTGAAAGAAGCAATGCAGCATCCGTTGAAAGACAAAGTGCATCATCCGTTGAAGTTCATAATGAAGCATCCGTTGATCACAGTCTGTCAACAGATAATCAATTCACTTCATCAGTTGATAGAGCTCCCAATTCCTTTCAAAGGATCAGCAACTCAGGGGGAGTTTCAACCAATCAACATTCTATCTCACATCATGACAATACTGAGGCAACCTCATCTAGAGCTAATCTACCACCTCAAAGGAAATGGACCAAGAATCACCCTTTTGAACTGATCATTGGTGATGCTACATCTAAAGTGCAAACTAGAAGGGCTACTCAAGATGAATGTCTGTATAGTAGCTTTCTATCACATGAGGAACCTAAGAGAGTGGAAGAAACTCTATTAGATCCAGATTGGATTTTAGCAATGTAAGAGGAGCTAAACCAATTTGAGAGGAACAAAGTATGGAAGCTGGTACCCAAGCCAAAGAACAAGAGTTCTATTGACACAAAATGGGTATTCAGAAACAAGATGGATGAAAATGGCATTGTCATAAGGAATAAAGCCAGATTGGTTGCTAAAGGTTATTCTCAACAAGAGGGAATAGATTTTGATGAAACATTTGCTCCAGTTGCCAGAATTGAGGCCATCAGAATCTTTCTAGCCTATGCAGCCCATGCCAATTTCAAAGTCTATCAAATGGATGTCAAGAGTGCATTTCTAAATGGGGAATTGGAGGAAGAAGTTTATGTAAGCCAACCTCCAGGATTTGAAGATCCAAACTTTCCAGACTATGTGTATTATCTGTTGAAAGCACTCTATGGACTAAAGCAAGCACCTAGAGCCTGGTATGAGACTTTGTCAAAATTCCTTCTAGATAATCACTTCACAAGAGGTACTGTTGACAAAACTCTTTTCTTTAGAAATGTTAATGGCTCTACAATACTTGTTCAAATTTATGTAGATGATATTATATTTGGATCTACAGATGATAAGCTTTGTAAAAAGTTTGCTAAGTTAATGCAAAGTAAATATGAAATGAGCATGATGGGAGAGCTAACTTATTTTCTTGGATTACAAGTTAAACAAGTTAGTGGTGGAATTTTCATTAGTCAAACTAAATATATTTATGATCTTTTAAAGAAGTTTGACTTAATGGACTGTTCACCTGCAAAAACTCCCATGGCCACTGCCACCAAGCTTGAATTAAACAAGGCTGAAAATTCTGTAGACATTTCAAGTTATAGAGGCATGGTTGGCTCACTTTTATATTTAACTGATAGTAGACCTGATATAATGTTTTCTACATGTCTCTGTGCTAGATTTCAAGCTGACCCTAAAGAATCTCACTTAGTGGCTATTAAAAGAATCTTCAGATATCTCAAAGGGACTCCAAATCTAGGAATTTGGTACCCTAGAGAGTCTGGTTTTGATCTAATTGGCTACTCAGATGCAGATTATGCAGGCTGCAAAATAGACAGGAAAAGCACAACTGGCACCTATCAATTTCTAGGGAACAAGCTTGTGTTATGGTTCAGCAAGAAGCAAAATTCTGTTTCTACATCAACAGCTGAAGCTGAGTACATTGCTGCTGGTAGTTGCTGTGCACAGATACTATGGATGAGGAATCAACTATTTGACTATGGACTAACTGTTGACAAAATTCCTATATTCTGTGACAACACAAGTGCCATTGCCATTACTGAAAATCCAGTGCAGCACTCAAGAACCAAGCACATTGACATCAAGTACCACTTCATTAGGGAACAAGTGATGAAAGGTACAGTGGAACTTCATTTTGTTCCAAGTGAAAAACAGATTGCAGACATATTTACCAAGCCACTTGATGAATCAACATTCATAAGATTAGTAAGTGAGCTAGGTATGCTTAATTATTCATAAATTTATGTCCTCTATATAATCTGCCTTGAAGCCTGAAATGAATTTGCTGCAAGAACAAAGTTGGCTTTAAGTAAGACTTATTCTATCAACGGATATTCCCTATCCGTTGAAAGCCAAAATTGTTCTATCAACGGATGTTCATTATCCGTTGAAAGATAAATACATTTCTGGTAATTTTATCCCTCAACGGATAAAATAGTGTTGATCATCAACGGATAACTATTTACCTTATCCGTTGAAGTGTCACATCAGTTACTTTAAGTGAGTCACAGCCGTTGATTCTTTAACTTAACCGTTGATACAGATATACACTGTTGTATGTATTTGTATTAAGGGCAGTTTTCAGAATTTTTACAGTTTTCTTTATTCTTAAACGGCTGTAATTTATTTAAAAGTATCATTTTAATCATTTTATTTACGTTTTAATTCAAGAAAGTATAAAAGCCTATTGAATTCTTATTTTCACTTTACGCTTTCTTGCAATTTTTATTCTCCTTCTCTCCCAAAATTCTCAAGTTTTTCACTGCAACCTCTACTCACAACAATGGCACCAGTATTCAAAATTATGTCTCAATCTGGATTTGTTTATGAAAAGAATAATTTCGTAGCCTTGGTTGAAAAGAATGAAGCCCATTCTGATTATCACAAGATGATGGACTTCATCAAAAACTGCAAACTAAGCTATGCAATGCTGGAAGCCCCAACCATCTACTGTGAGGTGATTGAGGAGATTTGGACAACTGCGGAGTTCAACTCCACAGATATGACTATTGCCTTCTCTCTCAAATGTAAGGATTATTGCATTAACTGTGATGATATACAGTCTTGCTTTAAGTTGCCTGAAAATAATGCCATGATACCCGAAACTGATAAAAATGTATCTGCTATGTTAGATTCCATAGGTTATGCTTTTGATTCTGCTAGTTTAGGTAGTATTAGAAGGAAGGGCCTTAGGAAAGAATGGAGTTTTCTTGGAGATGCCTTTATAAAGGTTTTCTCTGGGAAGATTAGCAATTTTGATGCCATAACTTCATCTCTTGTTAATATGCTCTATATGCTAGTTTCTGATAGGTACTTTAATTTTAGCAACTGTGTCATGCTAGAATTAGGTTCCAGATTAGGTAACAAAGCTAATAGACCACATAACATCTACTATACTAGATTCTTTATGTTATTGGCTAACCATGTTGCTGAAGAATTGGTTATATCTAATGAGAACAATAAACTCAAATGCTGGGCATAAGAGAAAAGGGTACTTGCAGACCTTTTGAGAATGAACCTCAACAGCCAGGTGTCATTGGTATATTTGCCAATCATGAATGCACCACAAGTAAGTGAGGTAAACACTTCTATAACTCCTACTGTTTCCAACCCCATTGTTTCTTTGCCTTCCAGTGTGGCAATGGAATTGAAAGGAATATGTCCTAAGTCCAATCATGTATTAGGATTTAGGAATAACTTTTATGAAATCTGTTTTGATTTCATTGATATTAATAAAGACTTGTTTTGTTTTTATTACGGGCTTTATCTATTTAAGTGTTTAAATAAGATATACCATAGTTTAGAGTAAAGCTTTTTATGGATTATGATGAGATCATAATAGTGAGACCTAAAAAGATGATAACTCTAAACTTAAATAGTTCCTGGTCATAGGATTACTAACTGGTAATTAATAATCCGCAAAGATCGGTACATACTATGCTTGCTTCATTATGAAGGATGTCTGTTCTCATAGACATTTGTGTGGTGACACTATAGCTAGTATGTAGGTGCTTATTATGGAATAAGTTCACTGAACATGACTCGCCCAGCTGAACAACTGATGGAGTTCACTCACGTGTCAGCAGTTGTTCGCTTAGTGATAGTTGTACAAGTATCCTTAGACTTGAGGTCATCATAGTAATCTTGTGTACACTGAACTATGCTTTGGTTTAGTTATTAGTCTTCAGGGACAATTATTAGGGCTCTTCTGGGTATAGGAATTTGTACACGAAGATAGTGTATGATCAATAAAGGATCTACCCCTTCCAGTGAAGGAAGTGAATGTTCAAGGCTGATCCACTTATGCTAGTTCAGGAATCTCTGGCCAGAGTAAATGAAATTAGAAAGGAGTTTCTAATTTGCATAGAACTACGCATAGTAAATGGTAAGCAAAGTGATTGAATTAGATAGGCTTGACACGAGATCCATGCCTTGTATTTAATCGGGACATTGTAGGGTAGAAGGAGTTTATTGTACGGTAACTATTCACTGACAGGTTCTTGGTATTCTAAGCAGTGAATTCATATTATCCGGATAGTCGCGATATGTTGAGAAGCATCACTCACGATGTAGAATAAATGTGATTAATTAATTAATCATATTTAATAAATTAGAGAATTTATATAAATAATGATAAAATAGTTTTATTATTTTTTATTTCTACTACCGGCTTAATATTGAACCTACAGGGTCACACCATAAAAAGAGAATGATTTTATGGTGGAGGAATTAATTAATAATGGCTAATAATTATTTATTTGTGAAATAAATAATTAATTGGCAAATTTAATAATTGATTAAATGAGATTTAATTGATTATAAATTAATTAAGAAAAGTTCTTAATATTATTCAGTAAGGATTTAATTTTTGGAAATTAAATCAAGAGAGAGAATTATTTCTAAAGTGTTTAGAAAAAGGATTAATAATTAAAAGGTGTTTTAATTATTAATGAGAATAATAAATGGGATAATAATAATAATATTTATGGGAAAATTTCAGCTGAAAATTTTGCCTATAAATACACTATTATAGACCCTATTTTTATTCGAACCCCAGAAACCCAAAAGTTTCAGAAAACCAAATTCTCTCCACCTCCTCCTCCTCCTAAAAGTCGTTTTCTTGGTGGATACCGGTGGAGTGCTTCACACTTGAGGAGCAACTGCTAAGGATCTCTGATCATTGTCTCCGAATTAATTTTAAAGGTTAGATTCGATCCCTCGAATTTTTATTCACGATTTATATGCTTTTATTTGGATTTTGTATGTGTAAAAGTGTTTTGCCACGCCCCGCTGCGTTTAAAAATCCAACAATGGTATCAGAGCATAGGTTGTATGCATATAGATCTGTGGTAAAAATTTCAGGATTTTATGTGCTTGTATGAATTAATTATGATTTTTACAAGTTATATCATGGATTAATTTTGTCTGATTAGAAATCGTTTCTTAGAATAATTTTGAGTGTTGATCTGGGTTCTACAAGTGTTGTAGATCGTCTGGGTATTTTTTTCATAATTTTAGGATGTATAGATTTTTTATTATGAATTTTTGAAGTTGTTGAAATTAAATTCGTATTAAATAAATCATATATATATAATGTAAAGTATGTATGTATATAGTCTGCAATATCTTCTGTGTTGTTGCTGCTGCTATTTAAAAGAGCACACAATTGTTGATTGCACGAGAGAAGCACAGACAGACATGGCAGAAGTGAGAGAAAAAAAGACGGCGACGTTCGAAGCAGACTGAAGGACCGCGCGACTAGCGCGCGCGCGTGGGGCACACGCGCTCGTGTGTCACGCGCGGCGCGTGTCAGCCACGCGCTGGTCAAAGGTCAGGCGGATGCTGACGTCATGCTGACGTCATCAGATGACGTCATGCTGACGTCAGCACAGGGGTTCAGGCGCGTGGGGCGCGTGGGGCGCGTGAAGCGCGTGGTTGATTGTCAGACACGCGCCTGACAGCGCATGTGCGCGTGTCGGCGCGTGGGGAAGCTTGTTTCGACGCGTGAGGGCGCGTGGTAGCTCCGTTTTGGGTGATTTTGGTGCCGTTGGATTCGTATTTTCGAGACGCTTCTAATGGTATATTATTTGATACGTTATGAAATTGTTTCGAACTGTTTATAGCTAACAGAAGTGTTTTTTAAGCTATTTTAACTGTTTTTAATTGCTTTTAAATGCTTCTTGTGATACATAGAGATGTATATTGCTTAGAACAATGTGCTAGATGATATAACATGCCTACCTTGATGTTGATTCATATTGATATATGTGATATATGCTTAGTTTATCATGCGATGATAGATTTAGGTGAACTTAAATGAACATAAGGCGTTTGTTAGACAACCTAGTATGGTGAAATTGTTTCATAACCTTAATAATAATATTATGAATACAATCATGAGATTCTTGTGTTTGTGAAACACGTAATTGAATATGAATTTTCGATATGAGAGAAAAGATGATTCTGTCAACAACAGATTTCTATCTGTAAGAAAGGGTTATTAAGTGACGCCTCTTGACAATGCTCCACCCGATCTGGGAATCGTCTGATTATTGATTATTGATTTGAAATATTTAATTTAAAGGAAGAATCTCTTTATAATATGATTATGATTGTAACGTAATATAATCCCTCTAAAATTAAATAATATCAAGTAGTAATTGGCCAATGATACAACGGGCTTGTGTCGGTCATAGCCTTCCAACATGATAGAAAAGTAGTTCTTATTTTTGAATCATTGTCGGTTCGTGCTACAGCCGAGGGCTTTGATTTCGAAATAAGAAATACTTGTCTATTACATAGAGATGTGTACATTGAATAAGAATCTAAAGGTCGGTACGTGCTACAGCCGTGGGCCTTTGGGGACTGATTCAACTGTACGGAATGTTGGGTTACACTTGACTTAGAATATTGAGTTTGTCGTGCTACAGCCGAGACTCAATTATTCAAGAGGCTAAAGTTTGATTAGGGAATAACATGAGATGTAATTGATAAGAGTTGTCTGCCTATTGAACATTGCATGGCGGTTCGTGCTACAGCCGGGGTTGTGTAATGGAATGTAGGATCCCTATTCCCACTAGCATTATGAATGCTTAATTTTTCACGTAGGGGGTTGAATAAATTAGGAAAACTAGTGGGAGCCACTTATGAATAAAGACCCGATTCATATAGTGTTTTTTGAAATGAAATCGAATATTTGCTAAGTGTTGTTATGTGTTTATCATTTACAGATTTACTTTGTACATTATGTCTTCTGCACTATCACTTAGGAGCATACTGGATGCTCACAAATTGACTGGTCCTAATTATGCTGACTGGCTTCGAAACTTGAGAATTGTTCTCAGGATTGAGAAGCTGGAATACGTGATTGACTCACCCAAGCCTACTGAACCTGCTAGTGATGCACATAATGATGAACACGTTGTGTATCGTAAGTGGATAGATGATGCAAATGTTGCACAATGCATCATGCTAGCTTCCATGAACATTGAGCTACAGAAGCAACATGAGCATATGGATGCTCACACTATCCTCATGCATCTACAAGAGTTGTATGATGTGGCGGGGAGGACAGCTCGATATGAGATATCGAAGGAGCTGTTCGGGTGTAGGATGTCTGAGGGATCATCTGTGAATGACCATGTACTTAAGATGATCAATTTGATTGAACGTCTTGGACAACTTGGTTTTGCCATGGATGGGGAGCTGAGCCAAGACTTGGTCTTGCAATCGCTTCCGAGTTCGTTCTCGCAGTTTGTTGTGAACTTTCACATGAATAAGTTGGATGTCATCCTGCCTGAACTCCACAACATGTTGAAGACTGCGGAATCGAATTTTCCCCCTAAGAAGAGTTCTGCTCTTCTAATTGGTGAAGGTTCCAATCCTAGGAAAAGGAAGAGGAACTCTTCCAAGAAGAAGAAAGTAGGTGAGAAAACACCGGTTCCACCAAAGGCTGAAGACCCCAAGAGCAAAGTTATTTGCTTTCACTGTAACAAGGTGGGGCACTGGAAGAGGAACTGCAAGGTTTACCTTGCAGAATTGAAGAAGAAGGGTAGTGAGACTACCGCTTCTGATTCAGGTATGTTCATGATAAAAGTGAATATGTCATTTCTACTTGGGTATTAGATACCGCCTGTGGTTCTCATATCTGCAATTTGTTGCAGGGACCAAGGAGAAGTAGGACTCTTGAGGAAGAGGAGGTGATTCTACTGATGGGAAATGGAGCAAGAGTTGCTGCTGTAGATGTAGAATCATTTCATTTACATATGCCTACGGGCAAGACCATTGTTTTAAATAATTGTTATTTTGTTCCCTCGATTGTGAGGAATATTATTCCCAAGTTAGACTTGGCTGGATTTTCATTTATTATTGAGAATAATGAATGTTCTATTCTTAGAGATAATATTCTTTATGGACGTGGTACTTTAAATAATGGTCTGAATATATGTGACATAATTTACTTCAGATTGAACAAACTAATAAAAGAAAAGGGATGATGAAAATCTCACTTTATAGTGGCACTGCAGTCTCCATTTAGTGGACATGGAGAGAGGGCTGCAAATTTGCTAGGAATGGTACACACAGATGTATGTGGACCAATGTCTACGCAAGCCATGGGTGGATTTTCATACTTCATTACTTTCATAGATGTTAGATCTGGATTCGGATATGTGTTTGATGAAACACAAGTCTGAGGCCTTTGAAAAGTTCAAAGAATATAAGTATGAAGTGGAGAAACAACCAAACATAGTATTATAACTCTTCGATTAGATCGAGATGGTGAATACTTGAACGGAGAGTTTCTAGATTATCTCAAAGTAAATGGTATAGTCTCCCAGTGGACTCCTCCAGATTAGTATCTGAAAGGAGAAATCGAACTTTGTTAGACATAGTTCGGTCCATGATGAGCTATGCAAATCTTCCAGTATTCCTATGGGGTTATGCATTGGAAACCTCAGCATATTTACAAAATAAGGTGCTTTCCAAAATCTGTTCCTCAAACTCCATATGAGATATGGAAAGAAAGGAAACCGAGTCTTAAACACGTTAAGATTTGGGGATGTCCAGCTTATGTCAAGTAAGTTGACCCAGATAAGCTGGAATATCGATCCGTAAAATGTAGTTTTGTGGGATATCCTAAAGAGACTTTAGGGTATTACTTTTGCACCGATCATCGGGTGTTTGTCTCCAGACATGCTACCTTCTTGGAAAAGGAGTTTATCCTTGAAGGAAACAGTGGGAGAAAAATTGAACTTGATGAAGTTCAAGAAGCACAAACTACTACAGATCAAGTGGAAACACCTGTTCTGACTGAACAACCTTTTGTGGAACAGCCCATTCATAGGTCAGGGAGAGTGTCTCGCCAACCTGAGAGGTAATATGGCCTTGTCATTGAGAATGACAATGAGTTGTCAATCATTTGATGATGACGACCCTGTGACCTATAATGAGGCTATGAGTAGTGTTGACTCAGAGAAATGGCATAGTGCCATGAAATCCAGAATGGAATCTATGTATACGGTATACAAAAGATAGATTATAACAGATGGCCAGGTGGAGACCTAAAAGGCCAGGCTTTTGGGAAAAGGATTCAAACAAAGGCAATGGATTGACTTTGATGAAACTTTTTACATGAAGCCCTGTTAAAATCAGTTCGGATTTTGCTTGCGATTAATGTGGTTTAAAGCAAGCTTCTCAAAAGATGGAACATTCGTTTTGATGAGATAATCAAAGAGTTTGATTTTATCGAAAACGTAGATGAACCATGCGTCTACAAAAGGGTTAGTGGAAGCGCGGTAACATTTCTTATATTGTATTGAATTAGAGTTGACACACACAACAACATAGCAGACCCACTCACAAAGCTACTTTTTGAAAGTCACTTTGATCGTCATAAAGATGAGATGGGTATTAGATACCAGAGTGATTGGCTTTAGTACAAGTGGGAGATTGAAAGGAATATGTCCTAAGTCCAATCATGTATTAGGATTTAGGAATAACTTTTATGAAATCTGTTTTGATTTCATTGATATTAATAAAGACTTATTTTGTTTTTATTACGGGCTTTATCTATTTAAGTGTTTAAATAAGATATACCATAGTTTAGAGTAAAGCTTTTTATGGATTATGATGAGATCATAATAGTGAGACCTAAAAAGATGATAACTCTAAACTTAAATAGTTCCTGGTCATAGGATTACTAACTGTTAATTAATAATCCGCAAAGATCGGTACATACTATGCTTGCTTCATTATGAAGGATGTCTGTTCTCATAGACATTTGTGTGGTGACACTATAGCTAGTATGTAGGTGCTTATTATGGAATAAGTTCACTGAACATGACTCGCCCAGCTGAACAACTGATGGAGTTCACTCACGTGTCAGCAGTTGTTCGCTTAGTGATAGTTGTACAAGTATCCTTAGACTTGAGGTCATCATAGTAATCTTGTGTACACTGAACTATGCTTTGGTTTAGTTCTTAGTCTCCAGGGACAATTATTAGGGCTCTTCTGGGTATAGGAATTTGTATACGAAGATAGTGTATGATCAATAAAGGATCTACCCCTTCCAGTGAAGGAAGTGAATGTTCAAGGCTGATCCACTTATGCTAGTTCAGGAATCTCTGGCCAGAGTAAATGAAATTAGAAAGGAGTTTCTAATTTGCATAGAACTACGCATAGTAAATGGTAAGCAAAGTGATTGAATTAGATAGGCTTGACACGAGATCCATGCCTTGTATTTAATCGGGACATTGTAGGGTAGAAGGAGTTTATTGTACGGTAACTATTCACTGACAGGTTCTTGGTATTCTAAGCAGTGAATTCATATTATCCGGATAGTCGCGATATGTTGAGAAGCATCACTCACGATGTAGAATAAATGTGATTAATTAATTAATCATATTTAATAAATTAGAGAATTTATATAAATAATGATAAAATAGTTTTATTATTATTTATTTCTACTACCGGCTTAATATTGAACCTACAGGGTCACACCATAAAAAGAAAATGATTTTATGGTGGAGGAATTAATTAATAATGGCTAATAATTATTTATTTGTGAAATAAATAATTAATTGGCAAATTTAATAATTGATTAAATGAGATTTAATTGATTATAAATTAATTAAGAAAAGTTCTTAATATTATTAATTAAGGATTTAATTTTTGGAAATTAAATCAAGAGAGAGAATTATTTCTAAAGTGTTTAGAAAAAGGATTAATAATTAAAAGGTGTTTTAATTATTAATGAGAATAATAAATGGGATAATAATAATAATATTTATGGAAAAATTTCAGCTGAAAATTTTGCCTATAAATACACTATTATAGACCCTATTTTTATTCGAACCCCAGAAACCCAAAAGTTTCAGAAAACCAAATTCTCTCCACCTCCTCCTCCTCCTAAAAGTCATTTTCTTGGTGGATACCGGTGGAGTGCTTCACACTTGAGGAGCAACTGCTAAGGATCTCTGATCGTTGTCTCCGAATTAATTTTAAAGGTTAGATTCGATCCCTCGAATTTTTATTCACGATTTATATGCTTTTATTTGGATTTTGTATGTGTAAAAGTGTTTTGCCACGCCCCGCTGCGTTTAAAAATCCAACAGGAATCTGTGTCTTTGTCCAAACAGGTTCCTACCAAAGCCACCAAAACTAAGATTTCAAAACACAAGTCAAAGAAAACCACCTCTGTTGTTTCTCAAAAGACAACAGTTGTAACAACTACCATAAACCCTGAAGGGAGTGAACAGGGTGTGAGTGGTGAGGGGAGGGGTGAACATCAAGAAACCCCCCAGGATAAGGTGGGAGAGGTGAGTGGTACCCCAGCCAGCCAAGCCACAGTCTCTCAAAAGACTGTGGTGGTTCAAAAGGAGTCAAACACATCCCTAGTTGCATCCTCCCAAAAGGGTGCAACTATTGAAAATAGTCCCCAACAAGGGACACAGAACAAAAGAGGGAGGGACACTGAAGCCACAAATTCACCAATCAAAGCCTTTTCAAGGAAGAAGAAGGCCAAGACCCTATTTTCCACACAAGGGGCACACACAGCACATATACATCCACCTGTATCTTTGCCTTCTCAAATTCAGCTTGATGTGACTCCAGCAAATATGGAGTCACAGCCCCATTCTCTCATAATAGAAACACACCCATCATCAAACTCTCCATCCCCCTCTCTGGATGTGGATATGATATTCACATCACTTACTGATTCTCCCTCATTAAAACTCAGGGAGGAGCCCCACTCAAAACCTGATGATCATCATCTTTTAGATGATTTGTTGGATCATCAGCCAATTCTTTCAGATATAGTTGAAGAATCTGTGTCACCTCACTTAAAATCAATTCACACGGATTCAACAATTATGTCACTTTCAATATCTACATCTTTTCCTTCTTCAACGGATATCTCTCAGCCGTTGACAAGTGGTTGTTCTTCGACGGATAAGCTTAACAGCAGTTATCCGTTGATACCATCAGTTTCCACTTCAACGGATACTCCCTATCCGTTGATGGTCTCTACACATATAACAGAAACAATTCCAACTGTAGAGGACATGGTTACTGTACAATCACTTTTAGGTTTGAGGGAAGGGAGTGATAATTTGAGTGAGAGGCTGGGTTGCTCCCAGGCAAAATGAGAGGTTGAGAGTCACCATATGCATGCTATTTCTTCCAGCATGGCAAAAATGAGTGAGGGGAGTGCCACCTTAGAAGGTGAGGGTGAGGGTGTGAGGGTGTGTGTGAGCCAGGGGGAGTCCCTGATGCAAGAAAATAGAGAAAATGAGAGAAAGGCAGGTACAGAAGCTATAAGGGTGGATCCAGCCATTGCTAGTGAGTCAATGATTGTGGATGATGCAGACAAGGGAAGACAATTTCAGCAACATTACAAAGATGTAATTGATAACATTTCCTTGGATGCTGACACTTTTACTCACCCTGTTCCAGCCTATCAATTGTTGGCTGCTCAGGGCAATGTGGAGGCAGAACAGACTTTAAACATTGTACACACTTCAGAATCTCTTCTCAGAGACAAAGCTGCTGTTAATAGGCTGCCTTCTCAAGCTGGTGAGCCATCTGAAGAATTTGGAGTAAATTCTAATGATGATGACTCTAATTCTTTGGATGAGAGCATGAACTTAGGGGGAGAAGTAGGCCCAAGTTATGTTCCAGATCTCCCTGATTGGGCATGGGCATAGGCATCTACACCAGGAGAGTTTGGTGTCACTTTGGTCAGGCAAGTAATGACTATTCAGAAGGCCCTTCAGGAGACTACAGATGCTGGTACCAAGGCAATTTTTCAAGCTCATCTGGACTCACTGCATCTCTTGCAGTTGCAGCATTTCAAACAGAATCTAAGTATGGATGAACTCAAGCAGGACATTGCTGATCTGAAATCCTACAATGCTGAGAAGTTAGATTCAGTCATGCCTTATGGTACTATGCAAGATTTGTTGGTGAGACTGAGGAAAGCATCTGATGCTGACAAGAGGCTGGCCAGGTTGGAAGACAGAGTTCAGATCATTGAAGACTCTATGGTCACCATTCTTCAGAATCAACAAACTCAGACAAATCTCCTAATACAGCTGGCAAAAGCACAAGGCTTGACCCCTACCCTTGATGATAACAAAAAGGGGGAGAATAAAGGGGAAGGGGAAGGAGAGCCATCAATAACAGTTCAAATATCTCAAGTGCTAGTTCCTGCCATCACCACTTCTCCAACTATTCAAATCAAAGGAAAGCTTGATGGAATTGATCTAATCCAGATAGCAGCAGCTGAATTGCAAGTCAAAGAGCAAAGGAGGAAAATTGATGAAAAGATGCAACAAATTTTTGGTTCTACAACTTCTAAATCACAATATGTGAAGCATAGCACAAAGGTGGAACCAATTATTATGGAGCTCAAGCTAGTAAGGAGGAATAAGGTTGGAGAGACCTCTTCCAAGAATCTGAAACCTTTGGTTCTCAAGCCCAACAACAGATCCAATAAGGACTCTACAAAGAATTCTCTAAGCCTTGCTCAGATGAAAAAAGTGGATTTTCCTCTTCCAAAGCCTGATGAAGACAAGGTTTTGGGTGGAAGTATCACAAAGCACAAAGAGACCATGGATGTGGTTGTAAGGAGGAACATGGCTATTATCTTTAGAGAGGGAAAGAGCATCTGTGTGATGCAAGGACATCCCAAATTCTCAATAGCCAAAAGGGAAGAAACCAGAAGGTTGAAGGAAGAAGCCAAAAAGCTAAAGGCTGACAAAAGAGCACAAGCAAAGCTTGAAAAATAGCTAAAGTCAAGTCAAGCTGAAGAAAAGAAAGAAATTGAAGACAAAAGTGAAGATGAAGGTATGGGGGACATGGTTGATAATGATATGGAAGAAAGAAGTAAGGAAAGAGAGGAATGGTAGAAAGGGAACAGAACAAAGGCCAATGCAAAGAGAAAGATGCTAGATGAGACTGAAGAAACCCAATCAAAATCCAAACCACTACCTTCTATTCCTGAACCCATTGTGCCTGACCCCTTCATAAACATTCATGGTGAAACAATCATTCCTAAGGAGGAACCAATTGATTGGGACACCATCAAATTGCCCACCTTCTTAACCTCTTCTCCGCCATCAAAGAAGCAGAAAAGAAGAATCAAATCAACACCTTCTAAAACCTCAATCAAATTCACTCAGAAGCCTAAGCCTAAGCCACAAGCCTCCAAGGATGATTATGTTCACATTTGTGACATAAAAGAATTTTCAAACATTGAACTCTATCTGGATGAGCTGGAGGAAGTAAGGGGAATAGTTGCCTACAGACAGCTACCAGAAAGACTAGTGTTCAAATACAAAGGAAGTGGGGAAAGAACTTGGCCTCTCTACAGGATTCTGAATGAAGGCTACTCTACCTTGGTTAGAGTCTACTCAACCATACAAAGGGATTCTGGCTTTACCAGGACTGCCAAGACTGAGATTCTCAACAAGATTGCCAACATAAGGAAAACTTGTTGGGAGCCCAATGCCTTACCTAGAACATTACTCATTCAAGAAAGAGGAATTATAGTTCACAAATCACCTCATTGGTTGATGGAGTTCAGAGACAACAAAGGAGTCAGAAGATTTTTCAGACTTGAGGATCAACTCAAGATTGCCAGTAATGAAACTCTCAAGGATATGCAATCTAAGTTGGACATCAATGAAGAAGATGAAGCTGAGTTCTACAGACAACTCCAACTTCAAATAGAGGAGAATGACAGGAGGCTAGGAAAGAAAATAAGGGATCAAAGGAAAAGAAATTAATCTGCTCAGGCTAAAGGAGCACCCTTGGAAACAATGTAATTCTTCAATTCCATCTCAGCATACACATTTTTGCAGCACTTTTGAATTTCTGCTTTATTACAGTTAATATATTTGTCAAGTGTTTTGTTATCATCAAGCTAAACCCAAATTTATGTCTACAGTTCTAGTAAACATAAATAGGGGGAGATTGTTAGGAATATGTGTATTAGTTTGATGATAAGTTAAACAAAACACTTAAGTAGAAATCTAGTGTTTGTAGCCTCAACGGATAAGACCATCTTGGCTATCCGTTGAAGGAGTAGCTTTACTTAGCAATAAGTTTAGTATTGTAGCACATTTCATTCTCTGGATTCAAGTTGTAATTCTTAGATGTTGTAGGAAATTATCAGTCATGTTGACTACTAGTGGATATGCAAATAGAAGGGCTAATTGTAAATATTTTATGCCTTGTAATTTTGTATAAGTGAAGAAGTATCAACTCATATTGAAGACCTTCAACGGATAAGAAAAAAAGCTTCAACGGATGTCTCTAAAGCTTCAACGGATAATATCCATCAACGGATAAGTGCTTCAACGGATAAAGACTTCAACTGATAATGCATCAACGGATAAAGCTTCAACGGATAAAGCCTCAACGGATAAGGCATCAACGGATGAAAGCTTCAACGGATGCTTAGTTCATTAGCAGTTGATAGTGACAATTCATAAGCTGACAGAGGCACATGGGTTGACAGAGACAAACTGGAATGTGGAAGCCTCTAGGAGGAATCAAGAAAATGCAGCATTTCCATTCTGGTGCAAACAAGGAAGTATTCAAAGATTAACAGCTAAGCCTAAATTGCATTGGATAGAGAAATGAAGAAGAAACATGTGAAGAGCCTTTTTAATTGTATTTTACAGTTTTTTCTTCATTTGTAAACTTGGTGATATATAAACCAAGTAGCAGCTAGTAATTAGATATGAATTTTCTAGAGCTGTTTAGAAAAATCCAGAGAGAAAATCATCTAGTTTGTACTAGGAAGCAACTGTGATTTAATTCTTTGAATCACAGATTTTCTGAAATAACACATCTCTGGTGGAACAACAAATCCACCAGAAAAGTTTTTAACTTCTCTGTGTTCTTTACATTTGTGTTTGAATATATATCTGTCTGCATTAGCTTCAAGCAATTCACACACACTTGCTCTCAAAAACACTTAGCCTTAGAAACTGCTCAAAACTTGAAAAAGTTTTGAGATTTACATTCAACCCCCCTTCTGTAAATCTCATTGTTAGTCCACTGGGAATAACAGCACCTAATTCTTATTATGCTGCATTTAGTATGCCTCAAATGCCATTTAGCATGCCTTACTAGAATAACATGTTTGCAAATAGCATGCCTTTTCCTTTTAATCAAAATGTGCATGATAATTCTGTTCTAATGACTGGTTTCAAAGGTCCAACTCAAATGACTAAGGATGAATCAGAATTCCCAAGTCAAATGAGATCAAACCTAAGAAATCAAAGAAGAAAGCTAACAAGCCAGGACCCAAGGAAACTTGGGTACCAAAATCAACTTTATTTGATTTTGATGTGTGCAGGGAAACAGAAAGAATCTTTGGTATTTGGATAGTGGTTGCTCAAGGCACATGATGGGAGATTCTACCCTGCTCACTGAGTTCAAGGAAAGAGCTGGCCCAAGTATCACTTTTGGAGATGACAACAAGGGTTATATTGTGGGATATGGCTTGATTTCAAAAGATAATGTCATCATTGAAGAAGTTTTCCTAGTGGAGGGTCTCAAGCATAATTTGTTGAGTATCAGCCAGCTTTGTGACAAGGGCAGCTCAGTTACTTTCAATTCAGAAGCCTGTGTTATGACAAATAAAAAGAGCAACAAAGTGGTTCTCACTGGAGTGAGAAAATCAAATGTGTACCTAGCCGACTTTAACTCATCAAATACAAAATCAGTCACTTGTCTTCTCAGTAAAGCAAGTCAAGATTTTGCCTAGTAATTGTGGATGATTTCTCAAAGTTCTCTTGGACATATTTTCTAAAGTCCAAAGATGAAGCTAGTGAAATCATCATCAATCACATAAGGCAAGTCAACAATCATCCTGGTTTTAAAGTAAGAAGAATCGGGAGTGAAAATGGAACTGAGTTCAAGAATTCTGTGATGAGATCATTTTGTGAAGAGAATGGGATTATGCATGAGTTTTCTGCTGCAAGAACTCCATAACAAAATGGAGTAGTGGAAAGAAAGAATAGATCTCTTATTGAAGCTGCAAGGACAATGCTTGAAGAATCAAAGTTGCCAACATATTTTTGGGCTGAAGCTGTGAATACTGCCTGCTACACTCAGAATATCTCTTTGGTTAATCAAGCAAAGTGCATGATACCCTACCAATTGTTCAAGAATAGGAAGCCAACTCTAAATTTTCTTCATTTCTTTGGCTGCAAATGTTACATCTTAAGGAATCAAACTTATCAACATGGAAATTTTGATGCTAAAGTAGATGAATGATTTTGTGTTGGATATGCTGTGTGAAAAGCATATAGAGTCTACAATCTAAGAACCAACATTGTTATGGAATTAGTACATGTTGTGTTTGATGATAAAAAGATTGAAGGACTGCAAGATGGAGATTTCCATGAAAGCCTCAAGTTTGATAATATGGAGATGGTTAGTGATGAAAGTGATGATGAAAGTGATCAAGAAACAGTGACTAAGGATAATACAGAAAAATCTACAACTAATGAAGCACATAATTCAACATATGTCGAGTTACGAAATGCTTCATCGGTCGGGAGACAATCTGCCTTATCCGTCGGGAGACAATCAACTTCATCCGTCGAGATACAAAGTGCATCATCTGTCAGAACAATGAGAGAAGCTAAGAGTCAGAACAGATCACCTACAGAAAGTACCCCTTTCTCAAATCAAAGATTCACAAACTCAAGGGGAGTTTCTCATAATCAAAACTCGGTCACACATCAAGACAATAATGAGGTATCTTTATTTAGAGCTAATCTACCTCAACAAAGGAAATAGACTAAAGATCACCCTTTTGAGCTCATCATTGGTGATGCATCTTCTAGAGTTCAAACAAGGAGAGCAACTCAAGAAGAATGTTTATATAGCAGCTTCCTTTCTAAGGAAGAACCAAAGAAGGTTGAAGAAACTTTGTTGGATCCTGATTGGATTTTAGCTATGTAGGAGGAGCTAAACCAATTTCAAAGGAACAAAGTATGTAAGCTGGTACCCAAACCTAAAGGAAAGAATCCAATTGACACCAAGTGGGTATTCAGAAACAAGATGGATGGAAATGGAATAGTGGTTAGGAACAAAGCTAGATTGGTTGCTAAGGGCTATTGTCAGAAAGAAGGAATAGATTTTTATGAAACTTTTGCTCCTGTTGCAAGACTTGAAGCCATCAGAATTTTCTTAGCCTATGCAGCTCATGTAAATTTCAAGGTCGATCAAATGGATGTCAAAAGTGTCTTTCTAAATGGAAATTTGGAGGAGGAAGTCTATGTTAGTCAGCCTCCTGGTTTTGAAGATCCAAATTTTTCAGAATATGTGTACTATCTTTTGAAAGCACTTTATGGATTGAAGCAAGCACCTAGAGCCTGGTATGACATTTTATCAAAGTTTCTTTTGGAAAATCACTTTACAAGAGGTATTGTTGATAAAACTTTATTCTTTAGAAATATTAATGGCTCTAGTATACTTGTTCAAATTTATGTAGATGATATTATATTTGGCTCTACAGATGAAAAACTTTGCAAAAAGTTTGCCAAATTGATGCAAAGTAAGTATGAAATGAGCATGATGGGGGGAACTAACTTACTTTCTTAGTTTACAAGTTAAGCAAGTTAGTAATGGAATATTCATTAGTCAAACTAAATATATTCATGAACTTTTAAAGAAGTTTGATCTAATGGATTGCACATCTGCAAAAACTCCTATGGCCGTTGCAACTAAACTTGAATTAAACACTATTGAAAAGTCTGTGGATATTTCAAGCTATAGGGGCATGGTTGGCTCACTTCTGTACTTAACATCTAGTAGGCCAGATATAATGTTTGTTACTTTTCTTTGTGCTAGATTTCAGGCTGATCCTAGAGAATCTCACTTAGTAGCTATAAAGAGAATTTTCAGATATCTCAAGGGAACTCCAAAACTTGGTATCTGGTACCCTAGAGATTCTGGTATTGATCTAACTGGTTATTCAGATGCAGATTATGCAGGTTGTAAAATAGACAGAAAAAGTACAACAGGAACCTGTCAATTTCTAGGGAACAAGCTTGTGTCCTGGTTCAGTAAATAGCAAAATTTAGTTTCTACTTCTATAGCTGAAGCTGAATATATTGTTGCTGGTAGTTGCTGTGCACATATTTTGTGGATGAAAAATCAATTGTTGGATTACGTTCTACAAGTGGACAGAATTCCCATTTTCTGTGATAACACAAGTGCAATTGCCATCACTGAAAATCCAGTACAACATTCAAGAACAAAGCACATAGATATCAAGTACCACTTCATTAGGAAATATGTGATGAATGGTATTGTAGAACTTCATTTTATTTCATGTGAAAAGCAGCTTGTAGACATCTTTACCAAGCCACTTGATGAATCCACCTTTTCAAGGTTGGTAAGTGAGTTAGGTATGCTTAATTACTCTTGAATCATTTCAGATATTTTTGCAAGTTATAATGCAGCCAGAAACTTAATTGATTTTTCTGTTTTGGATGAAATTTTGGCTAAGCCAAAATTTACATCCCGACGGATGATCATTATCCATCGAGTTTGATCATCCGTCGGAATATTATTTATTAATAAAAATCAATTATTTTTCTGGATTATTTTATAACCTGACGGATAATTGTCTTACTCTCATCTATCGAATTGTCTCAATCTTAGCCGTTAAAACACTGAACATTATCCATCAGGTATACTTACAATATGTAAGTATAACACGACAGATAATTGACAGAATTTTGACAGTTTATTTATTTATTTTTAAAAGGCTATTTTGGGCTATTTTCATTGGATACTTTATTTCACTTTATTATTTTTGACAGTTTATTTATGTGATAATATAAAAGCAGGATTCATTTTTATTCTATTCTTTAATCATTCTCAAATCAATTTCTCTAACTCCTTTCTTCTCCAAAGCACATTCTCTCTCTGCAAAATTCCATAATTCAACAATGGCACCAGTAGTCAAAATTATGTCTCAGTCTGGGTTTATCTATGAAAAGAACAACTTCGTAGCTCTTGTGAACAAGGAGATTCCACAATCTGGAGACTTTCACAAAATGATGGACTTTGTGAAGAACTGTAAACTCAGTTATGCAATGTTGGAGTCACCCACAATCTACTGTAAAGTTGTGGAGGAGATATGGACAACTGCTGTGTACCAATCTTCTGAAAAGACCATAACTTTCTCTCTTAAAGGTAAGCAGTTCTGCATTAATAGTGACATTATCAAAGCATGCTTTAAGATTCCAGATAACACTAATACTGTTCCACACACTGATGATAATTTAGTTACCATGTTAAATTCTATGGGCTATGAACTTTCAAATTCTAAGTTAAGTGAGATTAGGTGGCTAGGTCTTAGAAAGGAATGGAGCTATCTGTGTGATGTGGTAACTAAGATATTTTCTGGTAAAGTGAGTAATTTTGATTCTGTTAACATTTTCATGCTTAAAATGCTTTATATGCTAGTTATTAATAAGTACTTTAACTTCAGTGACTTGATCATGTTTGAGTTAGGTTATAAGTTAGGGGAACTTAATAAGAGAGGTAAAAGTGTCTATTATGCTAGATTCTTTATGATGCTTGCTAACCATCTTATTGAGAATATTGTTATTGAGAACCCAACCAACAGGCTGAATTGTTGGGTTCAAGAAAGGAGATTTATTGCAGATCTCAACAGAGCAAGTCATCACAAAGTGGTACCCCTCTTCTACTTTCCAATCATGGAGGGCCCTCAGGTAAGTGAGGTAAGCACCACTATCTCTACTCTTCCAACCTCACAAATTTCTTTGCCTTCAAGTGTAGCTATGGCATCTGTGACATTGACCCAACAGATACCTACCCAAGCTACCAAAATGACAACTTCAAAACCCAAAACAAAGAAAGCCCCCTCTGGTTTCTCTCAAAAGAAACCAGTTGCAAAATCTACCAAACACAAAAAGGGGAGTGTGAAGGAGAGTAAGCTAGGTGAGGGACAGGGTGAAAATCAAAAAAACCCTAAGGATAAGGCTGGTGAGATTAGTGTACCCAAGACTAGCCACACCACAGTTTCCCAACAAACTGTAGTTATTAATAAGGAAATCGGCTCAATTCTAGTTTCATCCTCGCAAAAGGATGCTACTATTAAAACACGCTCCCAACCAGGAGCACAGACCAAGAGGGTTAGGGACACAAGTTCACCACAAACTTATGCCATAAAGAAAACATCTAAAACCCTTGGGGATGTACAGGGAACACACACAGTACAAACTGGAGCTAAAGACTCAGTCACTGCACCATCTCAAAGTCAGCTTGATGTGGCTCCAATAAATGTGGAGTCACAACCAAAATCATTGACAATTAAAGCTCCTAAAATACCAAATTCACCCACACACTCACTAGATGTAGACATGATTCATACATCACTTCCAAATTCTCCATCTTTAACTCTCTTGGAGAAGCCAAAAATCCAAGCAAGTGAGCATCATCTTTTAGATGATTTGTTGGCTGACTTGCGAATTCTTTCTGTGTCTATTGAGACATCTGTGCCCAAATTTTCATCAATCTGCACAGAGTCTATAATAGTCTCCACTCCAAACTCATTCATTTTTTCTATCCCGGTGGATATTATTCATCCGTCGAGTAGTGATTGTATCCCGACGGATGTGCCTTACAGCAGTCATCCGTCGGCTAGCCAAACTACTATCCCGATGGATCGATACTCTTTGCACAACTTCAAATCCCAACAATTATCACAAGTGCAGATGATCTAGTAGTAGTACAATCACTCTTAGGACTGAGGGCATGGAGTGAATAGAGTGAGAGGCTGGGTTGCTCCCAGGCAAAACGAGAGGAAAAGAATGAACCTTTGCAGACCATTTCTTTAGGTCTGGCAAAAGTGAGTGAGAGGAGTCCCACCTTAGATGGTGAAGGTGAGGGTGTGAGGGTGGGAAGCCAAGGGAAGCCCTTGATGCAAGAACAGAGAGATAATGAGAGAAATACAGGTACAGGAGAAATAAGGTTGAACATCATTGGCAATGAGTCAATGAATTCCAATGTTACAGACAGAGAGAAACTATCTCAGCATGATCAAGCTGTCATAGATTCCATCTCTTTGGATGCTGAGGCATTTACTCATCCTGTTCCAGCATTTCAACTTTTGGCTGGACAGCGAAATGAAAATGCAGAAAAGATGTTGAACTTGGTGCATACTACACAATCCATGCAAAGAGCTAAGGATGTCATCACATCCATGTCACCTAGAGTTGGTGATGATGTTGACTATGGTACTGGTGAGTCTGCAGATTTCTTTGGAGGTGATGGTGATAGTGAAGAGCTCATAGACATAGGGGGATAAGCAGTCCCTAGCTCTAGATCAAACATCCCTTTTTGGGTGTTCTCTAAAGAGTGTGATGAGCATCATTTCAAGACAACTCTTTTTCACATCATCCAACAGACACACAATGCTCTTTAAGCCACTACCAATGATAGCACCAAGAAGCTTCTACATGCACATCTTAACTCACTACAACTCCATCAAATCCAAGTTCTTCAACATAACCAAGATGCCTCTTCCATCAAGACAGATTTTAACCAAGTAAAGAAAGATGTCTGAAAGATTAGATGCTAAAATTCCAGATGCAACAATGCTTGACATTAAATGACAGCTAAGGAAGAACTCTAGTCTTGCCACTAAAGTGGATTCCCTGGATACAAGGCTGACTGCAATGGAAGCCTCTCTAACAGCTATTCATCTTCATCAAGCACAGCAAACTCAGTTGCTGTAAAAGCTGGTGGCTGCACAAACCTCCACCTCCACTCTACTTGATGATAACAAAAAGGGGGAGAAAGAATTAACAACTCAAGTCAGTCAAGCAGAGCCAACAAGTGAGGGGGAGCATGTGATAAATATTCAGATCAGTCAAGTAATTATCCCAGAAATTACTCTGTCAAAGCCACCAGTATTGGACAACATTGATCTGATCCAAATAGCAGCTGCTAAACTTGATTCAAAGACAAATCCAAAGATGCTTGATGTTGCAGCTGTTGAGAAGGAACTAGATAAGAAATGGAAGAAGATTGATACAGCTATTTAGGAGAAATTTGGTCAACTACAGAAACCAGACAAGACTTTAAATCACCATTCTCAAGTCAAACATATCTTAGTTCATGAAATGAGTCTCGGAAGCTTGGAAAAAGGCCAAACTTCATGCATCAAATCTCCAAAAGCTGATCTGATTCTGAAGCCTAAAAGGAACTACTCAAAGTTCTCAGACAAAAACCCTGTGGATCTTTTATTTGAGACACCTAGGCCAGATGAAAAGAAGCTGCTAGCAAGGTCAATTGCATTTCACAAAGATCCATCTGATTCAGTTCAAAAAAAGAGAATTCCAAGATCTACAAGAATGGAAAAGATATTTGTGTGGTGATTGGACACCCTCTATTTGTAGAATCCAAGAAGGAAGAAAAACAAAGGATAAAGCAAGAAAAGAAGCAGGCTGCTCTAGATGCTAAGAAGCTCAAACAAAAGAAGGAGCAAGCTGTTATCTTGGCCAAACTTCAAGCTGTCAAATCTACAACTGAGATGTCTGAAAAACCACCTATGATAATTGAAGCTCAGAATCAACAAATACAAAATGAACCTCCACCGAAAAAAAGATTCAGATATATGCTTCATTCTAAGAAAAAATTGGACTTTAGTGATGAGGATACGGAAGACTACATTCCCAAATAGTCTACAACTTCAACTCTGACATCCAAGCCCTCAGTGGTACATGAAGAATTCAAGGTGGATCCAACTAAGAATTTTAATGGTGAACCTATTATTCCAAAGGATGAGCCATTAGACCGGGAAAGTCTGCCAATTCCTAAATTCAACTTACATATCTTCAATAAGCCAAAGAAGACAAAGATAAGAGCAACCAAGAAAAGCAAGCCTGTTACTCTTAGAACCAAGACCCTAACTAAATCTAAATCTGCAGTCAACAAGGAAGATCTGTTATATATCTGTGACATCAAGGAGTTTTTAGACTTAAACCTCTACTTGGATGAACTGGAAGAAGTAAGAGGAATTGATACTCTCAAACATCTTCCTGAAAGATTTGTGTTTAAGTACAACGTAGGGAAAGAAATCACATGGCCTATTCACAGGATCCTAGAAGAAATCCAATCTATACTAATAAAGATCTACTCATCTTTCAGAAAGAACTTTGGATTCAATGTGACTGCAAGGAGATTGGTTTTGAAGAAGATTGAAGAGCTAAGGAGTAATAGAGCCAAAGATGCACTTCCAAAAAATCTATCAATTCCTTTCACTGGGAAGATAGTGCATTTGAGGCCTTATTGGCTGATGGAATTCATGGATGATAAGGGAGTTAGAAGATTCTTCAGACTGGATGACCAATTGAGTATCTCTAGCAGTGAGACTCTATTAGAAATGAAAGAAATGTTGGATCTATCTGAAGCTGATGAACTTGAATTCCACAGACAACTTCAGAATCAAATAGAGAAGAACAACAGGAAGTTTGGGAAGAAATTCAGATAATCAAGGAAATAGACATATCAGCTCAGACTAGAGGAGCACCTTGATAATTACTGTGAGAACTCTTTGTACACTTTGCTTTGTTCAATTTTCAATAAATATTGTAGCACTTATCAAGTTTTATCTACTACTTTTTAATCTGTATTTTTAGGGTATTTTGTTATCATCAAGTTTCTTTTAATTTATGGCTACAATTCCAGTAGACATAAATTGGGGAAGATTGTTAGGAATATGTTGTGAACTTGATGATAAGATAAATAAAACACCTTAGTAGATTTAACTTAGTGAAATTTGTAGCACTCAACGGATGATCTAATAGAGTCCCAAGGGATGAAATTTTTAGTCCCGACGGATGACAGATTAACATCCATCGAGTGAGTAGCTTATGTAATAAATAAGTTTTGTAGCACATTTCTGCAAGCAACATTGTGTAGACTCTGTAGGAGTATATGAGTCATGTTGACTACTAGTGGATTTACAGAATAGGGTGACTAATTGTAAATATAAGATGTCTTGTAATTCTGTATAAATGAAATTGAGTCAAGTGACATAAAAGGCTCCCGACAGATGGTTCACAAAGACTCCCGGCGGATGATCAACAAAGCTCCCGACGGATGACAAGCATAATCCTGACGGATGATCAAATTAAAATAGTTGTTGACAGTGACAACACAGTCACATACGTTGGGTGTTTGCAAAAGGAATGTGGCAGCCTGTTAAGCAGGAATTTGAGAACAAAGAAGCATTACCATTTCCATGCAATTGTGAAGATATTCAAAGATATTGGAATAGAGTAGTGAAGCAGCATGGACTTAGACTAGATATGCTTTGTTTTATTATCTTGTCTTATTGTCATGTAAACTTGGTTATATATAAACCAAGTGTAGCAAGTAGAACAATTAACTGAGCAAGCCTATTTTCAGATAAACATATCAAGCTATATTCTGTAAGCATTTCTCTGAAGTTTAGTTGTTCAAACTTGTAATCAGCTGTGAGCTATTCAAAGCTTCACAGAGTTCTCCATTTGATATATATATATATATATATATATATATATATATCGGGTGGATACTTTCAAATCCAGCAAAAAGTTTTAAAAGCTTGTGTTTTTATTACTTAGTGTTTTGATATCTATCACTCTTTTATTCCGCACCATTGCTAATCAAACACTGTTATATTTATCAATTTAGAATATTGTTTAAATTTGAAAATGTAGCCGGAATTACATTCAACCCCCTTCTGTAATTCTTGTTGTATTGTTAGGGAATAACAGTTATTGTGTTTTTGGACCGTTGAATGTGCGCTAATTCAGTCGACTAGCAGCTGCTTTTTTTAGTAGATTATTTTGTCCAGATTTGGTTAAATTTAGAAAAGTTATTTAAACCGGAATCAGTTGAAATTAGAATTTGAGCAGGATTTTAATTTTTTTTAACTTTTTTGGTGGGATTTTAATTTTTTTTGATTTTTCAGTCGGAAGTTACTAATTTACGACATGTAGTTGCGTCGTAAATTTATATTTTATTTTATCAAAGATGGGTCTCACATGAAAACATCCGATAATTCCTCCGTCGTAAGTAACATACGACAATATGTTTCGTCGTAAGTTGATTTATTATTTTATTGAGAATGTGGGCCCCTACTTATTAACTTGTGACGAAAATTTATTTTGTGAAAAAAAATTGAACTTACTATTCGAGCAAAAACGACGAAAATTTTTCATCGTAAATGCCTCAATTACGATAATTTCAGTTCAAAAAAAAAGTCGTAAATTGCCTGATTTGTTGTAGTGTTATATATATATGTTATTATATTAAAGACGACACACTAAAAGTTTGGTTATTGGTCTTTGGTCACTCAATCCAGAGCCGTCATATCAAACTAATAAGAACTGTTAGATATAATCTTAAAAATCATTATACAATAATTGTAAGATTTGAATTCTAACATCAATATATTAAAATTATAATTTATAATATATAATGATAAAAAAACGTGGTGTATTGTTAAAATTATTATAATAGGAGTATAAGGTTCAAATCCTAACAATAATATATTAAAAGTATATTTTATAATATATTATATACCAGTACTATTTATAAGAAGACAATATCTAGGCGGCTTCTTGATCAGTCATTGTCTTGCTATGATTCACCGAACAGAAATGAGATTTTTCATTTTTATTGATTTTCTAAGACTTTGGCTGAATTTTGAGACCTTAGAACCCGTGGTAACGAAAGCTTTGTTGTCCTCAAACCTTAGTGTTGTGTACTCCTCAGAGAAGACAAAACCCGCGTGTAAAATAAAACTTCCCGAGGAATTTACGTTTGCTAGTATTGGATGATTTTTAACGATTTTTGTATTGATTAATTTTCTAAGCAAAGGTTTTAAAAATTAGAAACTGTGTTTCCTTTATAGATTTGGAATATTGATTCTCTGGATTATGTTAATATTGATTCTCTGGATTATGTTAGCTTAGTATAAAAATGAGTTGTTCAAGACTGCCGGGGTGGAATTGGACTCTAGGAATTAATCGAGAGTTAAAAATTGCTTCAGTTTTCTTTAAAAAAAATCAGGAATTTTGATGCAGTTGTTTGAGTTTTTTTTTTTCCTGACAAATATGATTTATAATTTTATAAATGAGTATATATTCTCATAAATTCTTGGTACGAGCGAGAATCAAAACAGACAATAAACTATTAACCGTTTGAGTTATCCCACCGTGCTGAGATGTTGAGTTTTTGTACATACATTGTTGAGCTCAATAGTTTGACCTGTATATAATTAATTTAGAAAATATTTTTTTTTAAAATATGATTTGTAAAATTTTGAAAATGCAAGGGTCTATCATAAAAAGAAAAATATAATACAATTAAATTGAGACAAAGTTTATAAAATTTAATGTTCAAAGTGTTCATTAAAGCGGGCAATCGATTCGTGTCATGTATTTTCGTATCGTGTAATTTCGTGTTTCGTATACGTAAACATGAAATTCATATCCGACCTGAAATGATTTCGTGTACCCATATGTGAAACCCATATCCGATTCGAATCGTATCGTGTACTTTCCGTGTATTTTTCGTGTATATTAAATAAAAATTCATATAATATATATACACATATAATATATAAAAAATCTATTTTAATGTATAATTTAATGAAATATGAAGAGTGTATATATAAATAAATATATATATATATATATTTACATAGTATTCCATAAAAACTTGTAAATATTTATATTATATTTATATTATATACATAAATACATGTATGTGTTATATATATTAATTTATAAATATATTTATCTTGTGTAATTTCGTGTACCTAAATTGAAACTCATATCCGACACTAAATATATCGTGTAATTTCGTATTCGTGTATATTCGTGTTTCGTGTACTAAAAAGTAAAACCTATATCCATATTTTTCGTATCATTTTGTATCGTGTTCACGTGTTTTGTACCAAATTGGCCGCTCCAGTTTTCATCCAGAAAAATCCCAAAAAAAAATGGAGTTTTACACTAGTATTTTCTATTGATTATAATAATAATATATTGGCGGCGAACATCTACCAAGGACGGGACGTATTTGGGCCCCATGCAATTTACTGACATTCATGTATACTCTTACGCCACCATTCACATGATAACATCTAGGGGAAAGTTTAATATATTTTTTGTTCACGTAAAACTGCTCTTACAAAAATTTACCCTCATATGACAATGACATATTTACTGTTGGTTTGTATTTACATTTCGCAGTATATGCACAACATTCGATATAAAATATCTCTACTAGGTTTATTTATTTTTTACTATCGCCATCTTATGATATTGAAAATTATATACAGCAATTAGCAAAAAAAATGCAGTAAATCTTGAAATAAAATTAAAAATTATATTAAAACTAATTGACATGGTTGAAAATGACATTACTAATAGGTTTTAAAGATTTTTTTTTATCAACTCAGTTAAAAACAACAAAAAATTAAACTCAAAAAAAAATTTCAAATAAATTATTTGAATTTTTTAAAATCTGAAATAAATAGTGATAGTAAATACAGCTCCTGCAAGGCCTGGCCCCGGACTCCTAACTATATAGCTCCTGTAAGGACTAGTCCTAGACTCCTAACTCTATACAGCTCCTAGAAGGACTAGTCTGAGACTCCTAACTCCACGCAGCTCCTGGAAGGACTAGTCATGCATACTACCAGTCCTGACTGCCCCAGTCCCGCAAGCCCAACCTTGATAAATCCCAGCACGTGAGACACTGGCCCAAGCACATGATGGGGACAACTGTCACACATCAATCATTGGAATAATCAGGACACGTGTTAGAGGATTCTCAGAACATTCCTCAACCAGTCCCACACTGACACGTGTAAAGCATCCACTCCAGCCAGGTGTCCTCCGCTTCCAGAACCAATGTCTACGATTTAAAGTTACCAACTCCAAAACCCTACCCTTGGGCTATAAATAGCCCAAGAAGGTGAGGTTTTGGGGTTAATCACTCTCACACTCATATACACACACAACAACCCTTCATTCATATATATCTTCATCTTCCTCAAAAGCGAGTTCTTACTCTCACACCAGAGGCGCCGCGGGACCAAAACCCCCCTTCCGGTGTTGTTTTGTAGGAACCCCACCACAGGTACACCTCCACAGCGGTGAAGGTTCCAGGCACGGTGTCGAAGGAGCGGCCCCGCCACCAGGAGTTATCATTTGGCGCTAGAAGGAGGGCCTCTCCATCCTTGGGTCTCGGTGCCCCTTGATTCACCTTCATCAACAAACTCTTGAAAGAGTCCATTTATTCAACTTGTAAAAACCCAAGCAACCAACCTCTTCCATAAGCGTGAATTTATTTATTTAAGCCACGTTTGGGTGTGCTCGTTATTTTAGGCCACATTTGTGTGAGCCCTGTTTTGTTGATTTAAGCCACGTTTGTGTGAGCTATTGTTAGTTTTAATCATTTTTGCTCTAGTTTGAATATTGCATTTGTGTTCTACTACATTGTTGAGTAGTCCCAGGAGATTGTTTAAACTACTCCCAGGAAGCTATTTGTTGGTGTTTGTTGTTATTTTCGGTAGTTTTTGCAATTTTCAAAAAGTAACCTTAGATCGATATTCTCTGTAGCATATTGTTGTTAGTTATTGTTGGTATTATTGAGAAATGGCAAGACCGGGAAAGCATACCTCTGGGAGACCATCTGCTAGTACTCAGGTCCAGGAGCCGGACCACTCCCAGACCCTTGACCCAGGAGCCGAGAGAGAAACATTCCAGGAGCAACCACTACACACTTCTGTAGTGGAGAGAATTGTAAACACCAGGGATGCCAGAAGCCTTATTGATCTTAACCAATAACAATACACCAATGTTGTGGCGCCCTCCAAACCCGTGTCAGAAGTTTGGGGTCCACACACACACCTTAATTATAACCTGCTTATAACAATAATAAAGATAATAATAATAATATATGCAGTGACCCTACTTACCAACCACCACGGACCGCAACAGGTTAAAGTATGCACACAAGCCAAACACACTAATATATTACAAACCGTTCAAATCCCAACTATTTCAAACTCAAACTAAGTATTAAACATTATTACAAACTTTTACAAACTTAAATTATCCCAAAAGAAGCCTACTAGCTCAGCTTTCTCAACCTGAACCCCTAGCTCTCGCGCTGGACTGGGGATCCTTGCTACCAACTGGTTCCTTTTTAACTGGAAAGAATATAAACAACATCGCACAAATGAGCTAACTAGCTCAGCAAGTCACAATGACAAAACTGAGAATAATGATCATCAGGTGAATATGATTATGATATCAAGTGAACAATGGATTATGATTTAGAATTGGATATTATACTTTTAATTTAAAAACCAAGGTTAGTCTGCTGATCAGTCACGCACTAACCCCGAGCAAGGCACACAGCATTGCTCTAACTACTGGATCCAAGGCACACATTGGCCTAACTTGACCATTATATGGTCTGACCACGAATCTGGTCCACAATTTTATAAAAACAATCCAATTCTAACATAATAACAGAATATGCAATAATAAACAATAACCGAAATCATTAACAACAATAAATGTTTAACAATGAAAGGGTTTCAATCCTTGTAAGGATCAATAAGACAATTTAAAAGCTTGGATGCTGGGTAATGAAAGAATTGGATAACAAAGGAATCAACATTTCAGAGTTTCAAAGATTTGGGCTTTCAAAGCATAGGATACAATGATTGAATGTACAAGTAATTCAGTTCAGTTTTTGGGATTTTGTTTACATGTATTTGTGGAGTAATATCGTATACTTGAGATTTGTGTTTAGGTATACAACAATCAATGGTCTAGAAAGAATAAGGTTTATGGCTCAAGAACAATAACTGGAATCAGAGTTTAGGTTTCAGTGCTTCAAAGCACTTGCAATATCAATCTGACTATCAAATACTACAATATCTCGAGAAAGTTCAGAATACTTGCCTGATATTAGCTTACTACACTGCACTCGTTTCCAATCACAAGCGTCTTACTCCTCAACTATATGTTTCCCTTTCCTACGTCTTGCCTTTTCTGCTCACATATCATAAGCATCTATCAATAATTTACTCATGGAATTCTATTCAACACATACTTCTATCTACCCTTCGTTTTACCCAAATCCGATTAACGGATTGAAAGTTATGCAATAATCAAGTAAACACTGAATATATAGACCAATAGTCAATTAACAAGTCACATATAGCACATAATACATCACGTAATCAATGATATATTATTTATAAAGAAGTCTCGGGTCATAAATAGGCTTTCTGGTATTTAAAATGATTTTTAAAACATTTTTCGGAATTAAAACGGGTCGTTGGATCAATTTCGGGTTAATAAACAGGGTTCGGTTGGCCAATTCTGGCTCCGAAATAATTTTAGAATAATTATCGAGCCTTGGAAATAATTTAGAATAATATTTTAAAGCTCGAAACTATTTTTCAGAATTTTTAAATCATTTTTAAATAATTAAATCTAATTAAATAATTAATTAAAATCAATTAATAATTAATTAAATTAATTAATCAATTAATTTTCGAATTAATTGACCAATTAATCAATTAGAAATTAACTGAAATTAATTAACTAATTAATTTAGATTTATTTGTGAATTAAAAATAATTTTCAGAATTAAAATAATAATTTTTAGAATTTTCAGAAATTAAAAACGAATTTTATAATAAAAATAAATAGGAAATATGATTTTTAAACATTTTTAAAACAGAAATCCAATTTTTGCAAAGTCTGGAAACTACAGGGACCAAACTGCATCGTTTTCAAAACTATAGGTACTAAACTGTAATTTTCCAGGGGGTCGCCGGAAAACAGTCGCGGATGGCCGGAGAACACGTTCCAGGGATGCTAAGGCCACCATCACCTCCAGATCACATCTACACAACACCAGGAACACAACCATGCAATCAATTCATTCTAACAATCCCTGAGTTGGCCGGAATTTGGCCGTGAAACTTTCTAGTTTCCGGCGAACATCGGAAAACTTCAAAACACAACTCCCTTCTCTACAGACCTCGTTGGTTCATGAAACTTATACGACTAGATTGCAAATTTCACAGAGAACACAACCCACTATAACACAACATCGATTATAAATAAATTCATATTTTTAATAAAATAAATTCGAAAATAAATAAATTTTTAGAAAAATAACCTTGATTTCTGCAGGTGTATGGATTACAGAATCTGGTAGAGCTCTTCAAGACCTTCAGATTGGTTACTCGAGCTTTCCAAACCGAATTCAATAACACCTCCAAATGCTTGTTTGATTCTTAGAACAGTTTTAGGAAATTAGGGTTTTTCTCTGAAAATTATATAATTATCTGTCTGCAAATGATTTTGATACGAAATAAAATACGGTAAAAGGCTATTTATAATTACGGAAAATTAGTATCCCGTTGGATCATTCCGGATATAAAACGGTACGTTTATTTGTAAAAACTGATCCAAACGGTATCGGTTTTCGGGATAATTATCCAAATCAGTACAATTTGTACTGCGGTCTTGGTCTCAGCGCCTGGTTACACGTATTACGAAGTGATAATTGTGATAGTTTAATAAAAAGCTCCCGTTTATCGAAAATACGGGTTTCATTGATTTACCGAAACGAATATTGTATCGAAAATGTTGCTCGGCGACCCGCGCAGAACAAACCGTACGCCGGATCGAAAAAGTCGAAACATGGAATATGCTCAGAATATTACAATTAGGTTAGGAAGGAGTTCTCGAAAGAGTTTCGGGTTCCAAAAACGTAACAACGGTTGACGTCGGTTGGTTCCCGTTTTTATAAAATAGATTTTAATTACCCGGAAAAAGATTTTAGAAATTTCATATGATTCTTATAAATCCATAAACCAACATAAAAATAATTAGGAGGATATGACAATTATCTATATTTTATTTTGGACATATAAAAATTAAAATACTCCATTAATATTATTTTTGAATATTCAAGTACAGATAACACTTAATAATTAACTCACAGAATAGATACTGAACACACATAATAATTATATAATAGCAAAAATAATTACACGATATATCCCGGATATTACATCCTTCCCCCCTTAAAAGGATTCTGTCCTCAGAATCTCTAAGAAAACAAATGAGGGTACTTTTCTCTCATATCACTTTCTAACTCCCAGGTTGACTCTTCAACCTTTGGGTTTCTCCACAATACTCTTACTAACTTTACCACTTTATTTCTCAATACTTTCTCTCTTTCCTCTAGAATCTCTATCGGACTCTCTACATATGATAAATCTGCTTGAAGTTCTATTGGCTCATATTCTATTACATTCCTGGAGTCTGGATTATATTTCTTAAGCATTGATATGTGAAAAACATTATGAATGTGCTCCATGTATGGAGGTAACGCCAACTCGTAAGCTACTTTGCCAATACGCTTTAGGATTTCAAAAGGTCCGACATATCTTGGGTTTAGCTTCCCTTTCTTCCCAAACCTCGTTAGTCCTTTCCACGGTGATACTTTCAATAATACCAAGCTTCCTTCTTCAAATTCCATGTCTTTTCTTGACTGGTCTGCATATTTCCTTTGACGATCTTGTGCGGCTATTAATCTTTTCTAGATAATTTCAATAACTTCCTTTGTCTACTGCACCAATTCGGGTCTGAGTATTTTGCGTTCTCCTACTTCGTCCCAATATACTGCAGATCTACATTTGCGTCCATAAAGGGCTTCATAAGGTGTCATCCCAATGCTGGCGTGATAACTGTTGTTATAGGCAAACTCTACCAGGGGTAAATGCTCGTCCCAACTTCCTTTAAAATCAATAGCACAAACACGTAGCATGTCCTCGATTGTCTGGATCGTTCTTTCACTTTGGCCATCCGTTTGGGGGTGATAGGCCGTACTCATATTCAATCTTGTTCCCAAACATTCTTGAAAACTCTTGCAAAATCTTGAATTAAATCTTGGATCTCGATCAGATACAATAGACACTGGAACTCCATGACGAACTACGATCTCTTTCAAGTACATATGAACTAACTTGTCGAGCGAAAATCTTTCATTTATAGGCAGAAAATGAGCTGACTTGGTAAGTCTATCTACTATAACCCAAATGGCATCATGATTAGCCCTTGTCCTTGGTAATCCAACTATGAAATCCATGGTAATATGTTCCTACTTCCACTCTGGAATCTCCAATGGCTGTAGCAATCCGCTTGGTCTCTGATGCTCTGCTTTAACTCTCTGACATGTATAACATTTACTAACCCATTCCGCAATTTCCCTCTTCATATCTGGCCACCAATAATTCTTCTTTAAATCTTTGTACATTTTGGTACTCCCTGGATGGATGGAATATCTTGAACTATGTGCCTCTTGTAAAATTTCATTTTTCAACTCCGTTACTGGTGGAATCCAAATTCTTGAAGAAAACCTAAGAATACCTTGATCATCTTGTTGCGTGCATAATTCCTCACCTACCAAACTATTTATATCTTGATCCATTACCTCTTTCTGGCATTTCTTTATTTTCTCCAATAACTCCGATTGGAAAATCATACCGTACACTTTTGCTTCCTCAGGCTTGCAAATTCTAATCTCCAATTCCAATTTTTGAAATTCTTTATATATCTCTTCAGGTATAGATAACAGATTTAACCTTTCCTTCCGACTTAACGCATCTGCTACAACATTCGCCTTACCGGGATGATAATTAATCGAGCAATCATAATCCTTGATCAATTCTAACCATCTCCTTTGTCTCATATTAAGTTCCTTCTGGGTAAATATATATTTCAAACTTTTGTGATCCGTGAAAATCTCACACTTTTCTCCATACAAATAATGTCTCCAAATCTTCAAAGCGAAAACTATAGCTGCTAACTCCAAATCATGAGTAGGGTACTTCTGTTCGTGTGGTTTCAATTGCCTTGACGCATACGCAATCACCTTGTCGTGCTACATAAGAACACATCCTAATCCTTTGTAAGAAGCGTCGCTATAAATTACGAAATTCCCTTGATCGTCTGGAAGTGACAAAACAGGTGCTGTGATTAATCTCCGCTTTAATTCCTGAAAACTTTCTTCGCACTTGTCATTCCATATAAACTTTTCATTCTTTCGTGTAAGCTTTGTCAATGGTGTTGCAATTCTTGAGAAATTCTGAACGAACCGTCGATAATATCCTGCCAATCCCAAGAAACTTCTTACCTCAGTGGGTGTTCTCGGTCTTTCCCAATTCGTAATTGCCTCGATCTTTGCCGGGTCCACTTTAATCCCTTCATTACTGACTATGTGTCCTAAGAACTGAACTTCCTGTAGCCAAAACTCACACTTCGACAATTTAGCATATAACTTCTTTTTCCTTAAAATCTCCAAAGCTGTCCTTAAATGTTCCGCATGATCCTCCTCCGTCTTTGAATAGATCAAAATATCGTCTATAAATACTATAACGAACTTGTCCAAATATTCCTTGAAAATTCTGTTCATCAGGTCCATAAACGCTGTCCGGGCATTGGTCAATCCAAAAGACATCACTAGAAATTCATAATGCCCATACCTTGTTCTGAAAGCTGTCTTTGGTATATCTTCTGGTTTGATCTTCAGTTGATGATATCCCGATCTTAAATTGATTTTGGAGAAATACTTGGCTCCCTTCAATTGGTCAAACAAATCATCAATTCTGGGTAACGGATACTTATTCTTGATTGTCAACTTGTTGAGCTCCCTATAGTCGATGCATAGTCTCATGCTTCCATCTTTTTTCTTAACAAATAATACCGGGGCTCCCCACGGGGATACGCTGGGTCTGATTACTCCTTTCTCTAACAATTCCTGTAATTGCTTTGCTAGCTCTTTCATCTCAACAGGCGCCATTTTGTACGGGGCCTTGGATACTGGTTCGGTTCCAGGTGCTAAGTCGATTGCAAATTCAATTTCTCTATCTGGAGGAAGTCCTGGTAACTCGTCGGGAAACACGTCTGGAAATTCCTTCACAACTGGAATATCTTCAAGTTTTGCTGGCTCCTGACTTCTGTCGATCACATATGCTACGAAATGCTCACATCCTTGTCGTAGTAACTTCTTGGCTTGAATCATCGTTAAGAACTTCTTTACCTGCTTCTGTCCCTTAAATGTTACTATTCTTTCGTCTGGCATTTTCACCATTACTTTCTTATTTCGATAATCTATCTGAGCATCATGCTTAGATAACCAATCCATCCCTAATATAACGTCAAATTCTCCTAACTTAAACGGTATCAAATCTACACAAAACTTACTACCAGAAATCTCAATCTCACAATTCCCACAAACTTGGTTAACAGTTACATGTTCTTGATTTGCTAATTCCACAGTCATTATTTCATTTAAATACCCAACTGGACAATTTAACTTACTAACAAAATCTTGTGAAATAAACGATCGAGTTGCTCCCGAATCTATTAACACTTTGGCATATAAAAAATTCACATTAAGCGTACCTGCCACGACATCCGTATCCTGGATCGCATCCTTCACCGACATGTCAAAAACTCTAGCCCTCAGAGTCTCATTCACTGTTGGGGTAGATCCCATAATCCTTAATGCATTACTGACTAGGGCTGGTGTTTTGCAATCCCTGGCCATATGTCCTGGCTTCCCACATTTAAAGCATGTAAATCCAATGGCTGGAACCTTCACTGCTGGATTCCGGATAGGCTGATCCTTATTTGCTGGCTCTCTTGCTGGCTGATTTCGGCACTCTCTCGAGTAGTGCCCTTTCTGGTTGCATTTAAAACATACCACATTCAACTTGTTACAAACTCCTCCATGCTTCTTTCCACATACTTGACAATCTGGAAAAGTTAATCTCAATTGATTCGGCTGATTCATATTAGCTGGACGATTGCCCTGGCCTCCGTCTCCTGCATTTTGTCTCCTGAAATTAAAATTTCTCCCTGGCTGAAACTTGCCCTTCTTAAAATTTGGAAACTTCCCTATTTGTGACTGATCCTCACTTCCCTCAACTTTCCTTTTCTTGCTTTCCTTTTCTTTCTGGAACATCTCACTCTCTGACTCTGCGATCATAGCTTTCTGTACAACCCCGACATAGGTATCCAATTCAAAAATAGCTACCTTCCCTCTGATCCATGGCTTCAAGCCTTGCTGGAATCTCTTAGCTTTCTTTCTATCAGTATCAACATACGACGACACATACCTTGACAATTCCTCAAACTTCCCCTCATAATCTGTTACCGACATGTTCCCTTGCTTTAATTCTAAAAACTTCAGCTCCATTTGATCCTGAACAAACTGAGGAAAATACTTTTCTAAAAAAAATTCCTTAAAACTTTCCCAAGTAATAACATCTGTGCTTTCCAATGTCTTCACCATCTCCCACCAATAGGTGGCCTCATTCTTCAGATACTAACTTGCAAATTCAACCTTCTGCTCCTCTTTCACTTTTACCAAGGCAAATGCCTTCTCTATTTCCTTTAACCACACATTTGCTTCAATTGGCTCTAAGGAACCCTTGAATTCTGGTGGGTTTACTGCCTGAAAATTTTTGAAAGTTACCTGGGGATTGGTCTGTCTCTGCTGTTGTTGTGCCAGGTGAATTATTTGTTGGGCCAAGATTTGAAGAATCTGGGCTATTGCTGGGTCCATGGGTCCGGGGTTCACATTCTGGTTTGTATCATCTTGGTTGTTATTGTTGTTGTTGTTGGTTTCTTCATTCTAGGTGTTGGTGCGGGTATTTCTTCTGGGAGGCATATTCTGTAAAGAATCAATCAATTTTTTTAGCTTTTGAATCAAATTTTTGTATAAAAGAAAAGTTTTGTAAAACAGGAATATCTCTTTTTTTTTTTAAAACAGTTGTAACTAAGTAAATTGCATGCTTCTTTACAGAATATAAACAGTTATGGAAAACAGGGTACATGGTATCACAGGGTATACTGGTGCAATAAATAAGGTAAAGTAAAACAGGTGCAATAAAGTAAATGACAATGTTGGAAAGGAAAAAAAAAGGTACTGATATATAGATCAAAAGTTTTAGGTAGTACAAGCGTAAAGACGCTTCGAAAATAAAAGCAAAAAGGGTAAAACAACCTACTCACTAGTCAGCCTCGCTAGTCTATAAATACAACTCAAAAGTCTACTGATACACACTACACACTACTGTACATACTACATAATCATAACAACACTGCTCAACATCTCCATCTCAGAATCTCTAACTCAGCTCCAAGGAAACTCTGGTCCTGCCAGCCTCTCAAAGTCCTCCATCACCTCAGTAGCCCAGCCCAGCAGTGCATCAGGGCCTCTGCCAGGTAGTGTAGCTCCATGTAACCTAGCCTCAAGAACCCTCCGTGTCACATGAATCTCCTCTCGAAGCTACCTCACACCACGATCAACATCTGTAGTCCTGATGATATGCTGTAACTCTCTAATCTGAGCCAACAAGGAATCACGCTCCAATAGAAGAGCCTCATACCGGTAATAAGGAACTGGGGGCAATGTAGACTGGAATGGGGCACTCGCTACTGAATGCCCAGTAGAATCTGAATCAGCTGGTGGGGGTCCTCTGACAGGTGGCCTCATGCCTGGAAGTGGAATAGCCTGCAATGGTACGGGCTGCAACACCGGTGGAGGTAGAATAGCCAATGCTGGTGGAATAACGGGACGTGGATCCGATGCTGGTGCTCCAACTGAAGGCTCTGAGTGATCAGCTGATACGGGAATAAAAGAGTCGGCCATCCCTGCTATCTGAAATCATATCGTAATATAAGAATCTCGTACCACGACGCAAACTATACTAATACTGGTCATACCATAACACTCAACCTCTCGACGTTCTATCATCCTATACCTTACTTCTAATCATATCCCTCTACCCATTCCCGTCAACCTAGGCTTGTGTCAGTGACTTATAACCTTTAGCTCTGATACCAAACCTGTGGCGCCCTCCAAACCCGGGTCTGAAGTTTGGGGTCCACACACACACCTTAATTATAACCTGCTTATAACAATAATAAAGATAATAATAATATATGCCGTGACCCTACTTACCAACCACCACGGACCGCAACAGGTTAAAGTATTCACACAAGCCAAACACACTAATATATTACAAACCGTTCAAATCCCAACTATTTCAAACTCAAACTAAGTATTAAACATTATTACAAACTTTTACAAACTTAAATTATCCCAAAAGAAGCCTACTAGCTCAGCTTTCTCAACTTGAACCCTTAGCTCTCGCGCTGGACTGGGGATCCTTGCTACCAACTGGTTCCTTTTTAACTGGAAAGAATATAAACAACATCGCACAAATGAGCTAACTAGCTCAGCAAGTCACAATGACAAAACTGAGAATAATGATCATCAGGTGAATATGATTATGATATCAAGTGAACAATGGATTATGATTTAGAATTGGATATTATACTTTTAATTGAAAAACCAAGGTTAGTCTGCTGATCAGTCACGCACTAACCCCGAGCAAGGCACACAGCATTGCTCTAACTACTGGATCGAAGGCACACATTGCCCTAACTTGACCATTATATGGTCTGACCACGAATCTGGTCCACAATTTTATAAAAACAATCCAATTCTAACATAATAACAGAATATGTAATAATAAACAATAACCGAAATCATTAACAACAATAAATGTTTAACAATGAAAGGGTTTCAATCCTTGTAAGGATCAATAAGGCAATTTAAAAGCTTGGATGCTGGGTAATGAAAGAATTGGATAACAAAGGAATCAACATTTCAGGGTTTCAAAGATTTGGGCTTTCAAAGCATAGGATACAATGATTGAATGTACAAGTAATTCAGTTCAGTATTTGGGATTTTGTTTACATGTATTTGTGGAGTAATATCGTATACTTGAGATTTGTGTTTAGGTATACAACAATCAATGGTTAGAAAGAATAAGGTTTATGGCTCAAGAACAATAACTGGAATCAGAGTTTAGGTTTCAGTGCTTCAAAGCACTTGCAATATCAATCTGACTATCAAATACTACAATATCTCGAGAAATTTCAGAACACTTGCCTGATATTAGCTTACTACACTGCACTCGTTTCCAATCACAAACGTCTTACTCCTCAACTATCTGTTTCCCTTTCCTACGTCTTGCCTTTTCTGCTCACATATCATAAGCATCTATCAATAATTTACTCATGGAATTCTATTCAACACATACTTCTATCTACCCTTCGTTTTACCCAAATCCGATTAACGGATTGAAAGTTATGCAATAATCAAGTAAACACCGAATATATAGACCGATAGTCAATTAACAAGTCATATATAGCACATAATACATCATGTAATCAATGATATATTATTTATAAAGAAGTCTCGGGTCATAAATAGGCTTTCTGGTATTTAAAATGATTTTTAAAACATTTTTCGGAATTAAAACGGGTCGTTTGATCAATTTCGGGTTAATAAACAGGGTTCGGTAGGCCAATTCTGGCTCCGAAATAATTTTAGAATAATTATCGAGCCTTGAAAATAATTTAGAATAATATTTTAAAGCTCGAAACTATTTTTCAGAATTTTTTAAATCATTTTTAAATAATTAAATCTAATTAAATAATTAATTAAAATCAATTAATAATTAATTAAATTAATTAATCAATTAATTTTCGAATTAATTGACCAATTAATCAATTAGAAATTAACTGAAATTAATTAACTAATTAATTTAGATTTATTTGTGAATTAAAAATAATTTTCAGAATTAAAATAATAATTTTTAGAATTTTCAGAAATTAAAAACGAATTTTTATAATAAAAATAAATAGGAAATATGATTTTTAAACATTTTTAAAACAGAAATCCAATTTTTGCAAAGTCTGGAAACTACATGGACCAAACTGCATCGTTTTCAAAACTATAGGTACTAAACTGTAATTTTCCAGGGGGTCGCCGGAAAACAGTCGCGGATGGCCGGAGAACACGTTCCAGGGATGCTCAGGCCACCATCACCTCCAGATCACATCTACACAACACCAGGAACACAACCATGCAATCAATTCATTTTAACAATCCCTGAGTTGGCCGGAATTTGGCCGTGAAATTTTCTAGTTTCCGGCGAACATCGGAAAACTTCAAAACACAACTCCCTTCTCTACAGACCTCGTTGGTTCATGAAACTTATACGACTAGATTGCAAATTTCACAGAGAACACAACCCACTATAACACAACATCAATCTATCACAGAATAAGAAACCCCCAAATTTCAATTAAGAACATTCATACGGGTTATAAACCCTAATTTTAAAATTCGAAAATCAAACTCAAATTTGAACATGTTATTGAACTCCAAATCAGACGTATGACATATGAAAATCATCAGGAAAACAAGCTCTACAACATGTAATCAACAAATCATACAAACAATCATCCGAACAAAAATTCATATTTTTAATAAAATAAATTCGAAAATAAATAAATTTTTAGAAAAATAACATTGATTTCTGCAGGTGTATGGATTACAGAATCTGGTAGAGCTCTTCAAGACCTTCAGATTGGTTACTCGAGCTTTCCAAACCGAATTCAATAACACCTCCAAATGCTTGTTTGATTCTTAGAACAGTTTTAGGAAATTAGGGTTTTTCTCTGAAAATTATATAATTATCTGTCTGCAAATGATTTTGATACGAAATAAAATACGGTAAAAGGCTATTTATAATTACGGAAAATTAGTATCCCGTTGGATCATTCCGGATATAAAACGGTACGTTTATTTGTAAAAATTGATCCAAACAGTATCGGTTTTCGGGATAATTATCCAAATCTGTACAATTTGTACTGCGGTCTTAGTCTCAGCGCCTGGTTACACGCATTACGAAGTGATAATTGTGATAGTTTAATAAAAAGCTCTCGTTTATCGAAAATACGGGTTTTATTGATTTACCGAAACGAATATTGTATCGAAAATGTTGCGCCGGGACCCGCGCAGAACAAACCGTACGCCGGATCGAAAAAGTCGAAACATGGAATATGCTTAGAATATTACAATTAGGTTAGGAAGGAGTTCTCGAAAGAGTTTCGGGTTCCAAAAACGTAACAACGGTTGACGTCGGTTGGTTTCCGTTTTTATAAAATAGATTTTAATTACCCGAAAAAAGATTTTAGAAATTTCATATGATTCTTATAAATCCATAAACCAACATAAAAATAATTAGGAAGATATGATAATTATCTATATTTTATTTTGGACATATAAAAATTAAAATACTCCATTAATATTATTTTTGAATATTCAAGTACAGATAACACTTAACAATTAACTCACAGAATAGATACTGAACACACATAATAATTATATAATAGCAAAAATAATTACACGATATATCCCGGATATTACATCCTTCCCCCCTTAAAAGGATTATGTTCTCAGAATCTCTAAGAAAATAAATGAGGGTACTTTTCTCTCATATCACTTTCTAACTCCCAGGTTGACTCTTCAACCTTTGGGTTTCTCCACAATACTCTTACTAACTTTACCACTTTATTTCTCAATACTTTCTCTCTTTCCTCTAGAATCTCTATCGGACTCTCTACATATGATAAATCTGCTTGAAGTTCTATTGGCTCATATTCTATTACATTCCTGGAGTCTGGATTATATTTCTTAAGCATTGATATGTGAAAAACATTATGAATGTGCTCCATATGCGGAGGTAACGCCAACTCGTAAGCTACTTTGCCAATACGCTTTAGGATTTCAAAAGGTCCGACATATCTTGGGTTTAGCTTCCCTTTCTTCCCAAACCTCGTTAGTCCTTTCCACGGTGATACTTTCAATAATACCAAGCTTCCTTCTTCAAATTCCATGTCTTTTCTTGACTGGTCTGCATATTTCCTTTGACGATCTTATGCGGCTATTAATCTTTTCTGGATAATTTCAACAACTTCCTTTGTCTGCTGCACCAATTCGGGTCCGAGTATTTTGCGTTCTCCTACTTCGTCCCAATATACTGGAGATCTACATTTGCGTCCATAAAGGGCTTCATAAGGTGGCATCCCAATGCTGGCGTGATAACTGTTGTTATAGGCAAACTCTACCAGGGGTAAATGCTCGTCCCAACTTCCTTTAAAATCAATAGCACAAACACGTAGCATGTCCTCGATTGTCTGGATCGTTCTTTCACTTTGGCCATCCATTTGGTGGTGATAGGCCGTACTCATATTCAATCTTGTTCCCAAACATTCTTGAAAACTCTTCCAAAATCTTGAATTAAATCTTGGATCTCGATCAGATACAATAGACACTAGAACTCCATGACGAACTACGATCTCTTTCAAGTACATATGAACTAACTTGTCGAGCGAAAATCTTTCATTTATAGGCAGAAAATGAGCTGACTTGGTAAGTCTATCTACTATAACCCAAATGGCATCATGATTAGCCCTTGTCCTTGGTAATCCAACTATGAAATCCATGGTAATATGTTCCTACTTCCACTCTGGAATCTCCAATGGCTGTAGCAATCCGCTTGGTCTCTGATGCTCTGCTTTAACTCTCTGACATGTATAGCATTTACTAACCCATTCTGCAATTTCTCTCTTCATATCTGGCCACCAATAATTCTTCTTTAAATCTTTGTACATTTTGGTACTCCCTGGATGGATGGAATATCTTGAACTATGTGCCTCTTGTAAAATTTCATTTTTCAGCTCCGTTACTGGTGGAATCCAAATTCTTGAAGAAAACCTAAGAATACCTTGATCATCTTGTTGCGTGCATAATTCCTCACCTACCAAACTATTTATATCTTGATCCATTACCTCTTTCTGGCATTTCTTTATTTTCTCCAATAACTCCGGTTGGGAAATCATACCGTACACTTTTGCTTCCTCAGGCTTGCAAATTCTAATCTCCAATTCCAATTTTTGAAATTCTTTATATATCTCTTCAGGTACGGATAACACATTTAACCTTTCCTTCCGACTTAACGCATCTGCTACAACGTTCGCCTTACCGGGATGATAATTAATCGAGCAATCATAATCCTTGATCAATTCTAACCATCTCCTTTGTCTCATATTAAGTTCCTTCTGGGTAAATATATATTTCAAACTTTTGTGATCCGTGAAAATCTCACACTTTTCTCCATACAAATAATGTCTCCAAATCTTCAAAGCGCAAACTATAGCTGCTAACTCCAAATCATGAGTAGGGTACTTCTGTTCGTGTGGTTTCAATTGCCTTGACGCATACGCAATCACCTTGTCGTGCTGCATAAGAACACATCCTAATCCTTTGTAAGAAGCGTCGCTATAAATTACGAAATTCCCTTGATCGTCTGGAAGTGACAAAACAGGTGCTGTGATTAATCTCCGCTTTAATTCCTGAAAACTTTCTTTGCACTTCTCATTCCATATAAACTTTTCATTCTTTCGTGTAAGCTTTGTCAATGGTGTTGCAATTCTTGAGAAATTCTGAACGAATCGTCGATAATATCCTGCCAATCCCAAGAAACTTCTTACCTCAGTGGGTGTTCTCGGTCTTTCCCAATTCGTAATTGCCTCGATCTTTGCCGGGTCCACTTTAATCCCTTCATTACTGACTATGTGTCCTAAGAACTGAACTTCCTGTAGCCAAAACTCACACTTCGATAATTTAGCATATAACTTCTTTTTCCTTAAAATCTCCAAAGCTGTCCTTAAATGTTCCGCATGATCCTCCCCCGTCTTTGAATAGATCAAAATATCATCTATAAATACTATAACGAACTTGTCCAAATATTCCTTGAAAATTCTGTTCATCAGGTCCATAAACGCTGTCCGGGCATTGGTCAATCCAAAAGACATCACTAGAAATTCATAATGCCCATACCTTGTTCTGAAAGCTGTCTTTGGTATATCTTCTGGTTTGATCTTCAGTTGATGATATCCCGATCTTAAATTGATTTTGGAGAAATACTTGGCTCCCTTCAATTGGTCAAACAAATCATCAATTCTGGGTAACGGATACTTATTCTTGATTGTCAACTTGTTGAGCTCCCTATAGTCGATGCACAGTCTCATGCTTCCATCTTTTTTCTTAACAAATAATACCGGGGATCCCCACGGGGATACGCTGGGTCTGATTACTCCTTTCTCTAACAATTCCAGCAATTGCTTTGCTAGCTCTTTCATCTCAACAGGCGCCATTGTGTACGGGGCCTTGGATACTGGTTCGGTTCCAGGTGCTAAGTCGATTGCAAATTCAATTTCTCTATCTGGAGGAAGTCCTGGTAACTCGTCGGGAAACACATCTGGAAATTCCTTCACAACTGGAATATCTTCAAGTTTTGCTGGCTCCTGACTTCTGTCGATCACATATGCTACGAAATGCTCACATCCTTGTCGTAGTAACTTCTTGGCTTGAATCATCATTAAGAACTTCTTTACCTGCTTCTGTCCCTTGAATGTTACTATTCTTTCATCTGGCATTTTCACCATTACTTTCTTATTTCGATAATCTATCTGAGCATCATGCTTAGATAACCAATCCATCCCTAATATAACGTCAAATTCTCCTAACTTAAACGGTATCAAATCTACACAAAACTTACTACCAAAAATCTCAATCTCACAATTCCCACAAACTTGGTTAACAGTTACACGTTCTTGATTTGCTAATTCCACGGTCATTATTTCATTTAAATACCCAACTGGACAATTTAACTTACTAACAAAATCCTATGAAATAAACGATCGAGTTGCTCCCGAATCTATTAACACTTTGGCATATAAAAAATTCACATTAAGCGTACCTGCCACGACATCCGTATCCTGGATCGCATCCTTCACCGACATGTCAAAAACTCTAGCCCTCAAAGTCTCATTCACTGTTGGGGTAGATCCCATAATCCTTAATGCATTACTGACTGGGGCTGGTGTTTTGCAATCCCTGGCCATATGTCCTGGCTTCCCACATTTAAAGCATGTAAATCCAATGGCTGGAACCTTCACTGCTGGATTCCGGATAGGCTGATCCTTATTTGCTGGCTCTCTTGCTGGCTGATTTTGGCACTCCCTCGAGTAGTGCCCTTTCTGGTTGCATTTAAAACATACCACATTCAACTTGTTACAAACTCCTCCATGCTTCTTTCCACATACTTGACAATCTGGAAAAGTTAATCTCAATTGATTCGGCTGATTCACATTAGCTGGACGATTGCCCTGGCCTCCGTCTCCTGCATTTTGTCTCCTGAAATTAAAATTTCTCCCTGGCTGAAACTTGCCCTTCTTAAAATTTGGAAACTTCCCTGTTTGTGACTGATCCTCACTTCCCTCAACTTTCCTTTTCTTGCTTTCCTTTTCTTTCTGGAACATCTCACTCTCTGTCTCTGCGATCATAGCTTTCTGTACAACCCCGACATAGGTATCCAATTCAAAAATAGCTACCTTCCCTCTGATCCATGGCTTCAAGCCTTGCTGGAATCTCTTAGCTTTCTTTCTATCAGTATCAACATACGACGACACATACCTTGACAATTCCTCAAACTTCCCCTCATAATCTATTATCGACATGTTCCCTTGCTTTAATTCTAAAAACTTCAGCTCCATTTGATCCTGAACAAACTGAGGAAAATACTTTTCTAAAAACAATTCCTTAAACCTTTCCCAAGTAATAACATCTGTGCTTTCCAATTTCTTCACCATCTCCCACCAATAGGTGGTCTCATTCTTCAGATAATAACTTGCAAATTCAACCTTCTGCTCCTCTTTCACTTTTACCAAGGCAAATGCCTTCTCTATTTCCTTTAACCACACATTTGCTTCAATTGGCTCTAAGGAACCCTTGAATTCTGGTGGGTTTACTGCCTGAAAAGTTTTGAAAGTTACCTGGGGATTGGTCTGTCTCTGCTGTTGTTGTGCCAGGTGAATTGTTTGTTGGGCCAAGATTTGAAGAATCCGGGCTATTGCTGGGTCCATGGGTCCTGGGTTCACATTCTGGTTTGTATCATCTTGGTTGTTATTGTTGTTATTGGTTTCTTCATTCAGGGTGTTGGTGCGGGTATTTCTTCTGGGAGGCATTTTCTGTAAAGAATCAATCAATTTTTTTTAGCTTTTGAATCAAATCTTTGTATAAAAGAAAAGTTTTGTAAAACAGGAATATCTTTTTTTTTTTGAAAACAGTTGTAACTAAGTAAATTGCATGCTTCTTTACAGAATATAAACAGTTATGGAAAATAGGGTACATGGTATCACATGGTATACTGGTGTAATAAATAAGGTAAAGTAAAACAGGTGCAATAAAGTAAATGACAATGTTGGAAAGGAAAAAAAAGGTACTAATATATAGATCAAAAGTTTTAGGTAGTACAAGCGTAAAGACGCTTCGAAAATAAAAGCAAAAAGGGTAAAACAACCTACTCACTAGTCAGCCTCGCTAGTCTATAAATACAACTCAAAAGTCTACTGATACACACTACACACTACTGTACATACTACATAATCATAACAACACTGCTCAGCATCTCCATCTCAGAATCTCTAACTCAGCTCCAAGGAAACTCTGGTCCTGCCAGCCTCTCAAATTCCTCCATCACCTCAGTAGCCCAGCCCAGCAGTGCATCAGGGCCTCTGCTAGGTAGTGTAGCTCCATGTAACCTAGCCTCAAGAACCCTCCGTGTCACATGAATCTCCTCTCGAAGCTACCTCACACCACGATCAACATCTGTAGTCCTGATGATATGCTGTAACTCTCTAATCTGAGCCAACAAGGAATCACGCTCCAATAGAAGAGCCTCATACCGGTAATAAGGAACTGGGGGCAATGTAGACTAGAATGGGGCACTCGCTACTGAATGCCCAGTGGAATCTGAATCAGCTGGTGGGGGTCCTCTGACAGGTGGCCTCATGCCTAGAGGTGGAATAGCCTGCAATGGTACGGGCTGCAACACCGGTGGAGGTAGAATAGCCAATGCTGGTGGAATAACAGGATGTGGATCCGATGCTGGTGCTCCAACTGAAGTCTCTGAGTGATCAGCTGATACGGGAATAAAAGAGTCGGCCATCCCTGCTATCTGAAATCATGTCGTAATATAAGAATCTCGTACCACGACGCAAACTATACTAATACTGGTCATACCATAACACTCAACCTCTCGATGTTCTATTATCCTATACCTTACTTGTAATCCTATCCCTCTACCCATTCCCGTCAACCTAGGCTTGTGTCAGTGACTTATAACCTGTAGCTCTGATAGCAAACCTGTGGCGCCCTCCAAACCCGAGTCAGAAGTTTGGGGTCCACACACACACCTTAATTATAACCTTCTTATAACAATAATAAAGATAATAATAATATATGCAGTGACCCTACTTACCAACCACCACGGACCGCAACAGGTTAAAGTATGCAGACAAGCCAAACACACTAATATATTACAAACCGTTCAAATCCCAACTATTTCAAACTCAAACTAAGTATTAAACATTATTACAAACTTTTACAAACTTAAATTATCCCAAAAAAAGCCTACTAGCTCAGCTTTCTCAACCTGAACCCCTAGCTCTCGCGCTGGACTGGGGATCCTTGCTACCAACTGGTTCCTTTTTAACTGGAAAGAATATAAACAACATCGCACAAATGAGCTAACTAGCTCAGCAAGTCACAATGACAAAACTGAGAATAATGATCATCAGGTGAATATGATTATGATATCAAGTGAACAATGGATTATGATTTAGAATTGGATATTATACTTTTAATTTAAAAACCAAGGTTAGGCTGCTGATCAGTCATGCACTAACCCCGAGCAAGGCACACATCATTGCTCTAACTACTGGATCCAAGGCACACATTGGCCTAACTTGACCATTATATGGTCTGACCACGAATCTGGTCCAGAATTTTATAAAAACAATCCAATTCTAACATAATAACAGAATATGCAATAATAAACAATAACTGAAATCATTAACAACAATAAATGTTTAACAATGAAAGGGTTTCAATCCTTGTAAGGATCAATAAGGCAATTTAAAAGCTTGGATGCTGGGTAATGAAAGAATTGGATAACAAAGGAATCAACATTTCAGGGTTTCAAAGATTTGGGCTTTCAAAGCATAGGATACAATGATTGAATGTACAAGTAATTCAGTTCAGTGTTTGGGATTTTGTTTACATGTATTTGTGGAGTAATATCGTATACTTGAGATTTGTGTTTAGGTATAGAACAATCAATGGTCTAGAAAGAATAAGGTTTATGGCTCAAGAACAATAACTGGAATCAGAGTTTAGGTTTCAGTGCTTCAAAGCACTTGCAATATCAATCTGACTATCAAATACTATAATATCTCGAGAAAGTTCAGAACACTTGCCTGATATTAGCTTACTACACTGCACTCGTTTCCAATCACAAGCGTCTTACTCCTCAACTATCTGTTTCCCTTTCCTACGTCTTGCCTTTTCTGCTCACATATCATAAGCATCTATCAATAATTTACTCATGGAATTCTATTCAACACATACTTCTATCTACCCTTCGTTTTACCCAAATCCGATTAACGGATTGAAAGTTATGCAATAATCAAGTAAACACCGAATATATAGACCGATAGTCAATTAACAAGTCACATATAACACATAATACATCACGTAATCAATGATATATTATTTATAAAGAAGTCTCGGGTCATAAATAGGCTTTCTGGTATTTAAAATGATTTTTAAAACATTTTTCGGAATTAAAACGGGTCGTTGGATCAATTTCGGGTTAATAAACAGGGTTCGGTTGGCCAATTCTGGCTCCGAAATAATTTTAGAATAATTATCGAGCCTTGGAAATAATTTAGAATAATATTTTAAAGCTCGAAACTATTTTTCAGAATTTTTAAATCATTTTTAAATAATTAAATCTAATTAAATAATTAATTAAAATCAATTAATAATTAATTAAATTAATTAATCAATTAATTTTTGAATTAATGACCAATTAATCAATTAGAAATTAACTGAAATTAATTAACTAATTAATTTAGATTTATTTGTGAATTAAAAATAATTTTCAGAATTAAAATAATAATTTTTAGAATTTTCAGAAATTAAAAACGAATTTTTATAATAAAAATAAATAGGAAATATGATTTTTAAACATTTTTAAAACAAAAATCCAATTTTTGCAAAGTCTGGAAACTACAGGGACCAAACTGCATCGTTTTCAAAACTATAGGTACTAAACTGTAATTTTCCAGGGGGTTGCCGGAAAACAGTCGCGGATGGCCGGAGAACACGTTCCAGGGATGCTCAGGCCACCATCACCTCCAGATCACATCTACACAACACCAGGAACACAATCATGCAATCAATTCATTCTAACAATCCCTGAGTTGGCCGGAATTTGGCCGTGAAACTTTCTAGTTTCCGGCGAACATCGGAAAACTTCAAAACACAACTCCCTTCTCTACAGACCTCGTTGGTTCATGAAACTTATACGACTAGATTGCAAATTTCACAGAGAACACAACCCACTATAACACAACATCGATCTATCACAGAATAAGAAACCCCCAAATTTCAATTAAGAACATTCATAAGGGTTATAAACCCTAATTTTAAAATTTGAAAATCAAACTCAAATTTGAACATGTTATTGAACTCCAAATCAGACGTATGACATATAAAAATCATCAGGAAAACAAGCTCTACAACATGCAATCATCAAATCATACAAACAATCATCCGAACAAAAATTCATATTTTTAATAAAATAAATTCAAAAATAAATAAATTTTTAGAAAAATAACCTTGATTTCTGCAGGTGTATGGATTACAGAATCTGGTAGAGCTCTTGAAGACCTTCAGATTGGTTACTCGAGCTTTCCAAACCGAATTCAATAACACCTCCAAATGCTTGTTTGATTCTTAGAACAGTTTTAGGAAATTAGGGTTTTTCTCTGAAAATTATATAATTATCTGTCTGCAAATGATTTTGATACGAAATAAAATACGGTAAAAGGCTATTTATAATTACGGAAAATTAGTGTCCCGTTGGATCATTCCGGATATATAACGGTACGTTTATTTGTAAAACTGATCCAAACGGTATCGGTTTTCGGGATAATTATCCAAATCAGTACAATTTGTACTGCGGTCTTGGTCTCAGCGCCTGGTTACACGTATTACGAAGTGATAATTGTGATAGTTTAATAAAAAGCTCCCGTATATCGAAAATACGGGTTTTATTGATTTACCGAAACGAATATTGTATCGAAAATGTTGCGCCGGGACCCGCGCAGGACAAACCGTACGCCGGATCGAAAAAGTCGAAACATGGAATATGCTCGGAATATTACAATTCGGTTAGCAAGGAGTTCTCGAAAGAGTTTCGGGTTCCAAAAACGTAACAACGGTTGACGTCGGTTGGTTCCCGTTTTTATAAAATAGATTTTAATTACCCGAAAAAAGATTTTAGAAATTTCATATGATTCTTATAAATCCATAAACCAACATAAAAATAATTAGGAAGATATGACAATTATCTATATTTTATTTTGGACATATAAAAATTAAAATACTCCATTAATATTATTTTTGAATATTCAAGTACAGATAACACTTAACAAGTAAATCACAGAATAGATACTGAACACACATAATAATTATATAATAGCAAAAAAAATTACACGATATATCCCGGATATTACAAATGTGCCGGTAGCCGAAGAGCACATGGCCAACCTTACAAGCGATGAACTAGCAGAAGCAATCAGGCTCTACAGGCAGGAGCAGACCCGGATCCAAGAAGAAGCCAAACTCGAGGAGGAACCGGAGGAGTCCGAGGACTCCCAACAATCAAAGAGATCTGTGTTTGACCGAATTGGAGCCAAGGGGAAGAAAAACAAAAAGGATCAAGGCAAGAAAGAAGTAGAAGCTGCTAAGCAGAGAAAGTTGGAAGAGGTCCGGGAGCAAATCAGGAAAGAAGAAGAAGCAAAGTGTAACGACCGGGAAATTTACGTTGTATTATATCATATTGATGATAAAATATGTGTATTAATATGTCATTACGTGTGATTATCTGTTGAAATCTAATTGTTACTTGTTACGTGCATTTCGTGTCATTTTTGTATTTTTAAGGTATTTTTCAGATGTTTTATTTTGCATTCATCGCTTTCATTTCAAACGTTTTACGACCCAAACAATGATTTTAAAGCCAGTATTTCAAATAAAATAATGGGCCTTGTTTTTCATCAAACGGCTTTTACAATCGCAATATTCTGAACATCTGGATATTTTATTAATTTTCTCGTTTTACGAAAAATGATTTTTCCGGGTCCCATTGGGTGTTAAAACCCCCACAAAAATCACTTTTTTATTTTTATAAAATTATAGGACTTTCATTTATATTATTTCTTTGCATTTTTGCAATATTCACAATTTTTGGGAAATTTTGGCATATATATTGTATATATAAAATATTTATAAATTAAATTTTAATACCCAAAAATTACAAAATTAGGGGCTTATTAATTTTAAAAAGTATAGAATTAGGGCCTTAATTTTAATTAGGAGTATTAATTTTACTACTATAAATAGCCTAATTTTTATTTAATTAATCATAATTAATAATTAAAAATCAGAAATTTCTTTGAAACCGGGTCGGGATTTCCAGAATCGGGTCGAGAATCAAACCTTGATTTCCCGCTGATTTCTGCATCAAATCGTGTGATTCAAGTACTCAAATCGAAGGTTTTGATCCGTTCTTTCTGTTTCTTGCATCAATTTCATGTTTTAATGCCTTGATTTTGATTTTCGATTTCTAGGGTTTATGCTCGAATTAGGACTTTTTGATTCTAGGGTTATTTTGATGATTTGATGATTGATATAGCTTTGTTAGATGATTTACAGTTGATTCATGGTGTTTAATTGAACGAACGATGTCTGTTGATAGGGATAAATAAGTCCTTATTTTATAATTAATGGGCTGATAGGCCCAATAAGAAGATGTATGATATTCAGACCAGAAAGGTTAAGCCTGATGGACCAGATCAGGTCTGATGGAATAAAAGAGGCCCAAAAGCCCTGATTATTAATTAATTTCGTAATTAATTAATAAGGGAAAAATCAGCTATTGAGAAGAGTCCTGATAAGGATATAAATCCTTATAGATTATCCTCAAGGGGACCTAAAAGGATAAGGAATCAGTTTCCTACTATCTAGGACTCCAAAGTCCATTCTAATTATGAGACTTGCCCACCAAGTCTCCTATACCAAGTCCAATTCAAGGACCACCAACATCTATATAAGGGGCCTCACCCCACAAATCAGAACTACATTTTTTGGCTTGATTCTCTAATTCACAGAGATACGTAGGCATCTCGTAAAGGCAGATTGAGTCACGAAGCACGAGAGCAGCCATTAAAGGCCTTGAACTCCCGAATCTTAGTAATAAATACAGCAAATAATAACCTTAGCTTTTTATCCATAACATTTGGCGCCGTCTGTGGGAAAAACAACAACCATGGCGAGAACACGGAGAACAATTGGAGCTCTAGAGGAAGGAACACCATCAGAGACAACCCAGGTGATTTCATCAACCGTGGAGGTTCCTCCCCATTCAACTTATGCATCTACTCAGGGGGAAGCCCAGACAGGGGCAACTCAACCTCAGCCACAAGGGACAACTCCCCCGACTATTCAAGGTACGAATCCTCAAGTTCAACAAGTACATATACCTGTGAATTCTCGACCCATCGGGTATGAATATTCAACTGTTGTTACTACTAACCCCCCTTATGGGATGCCCCTTCACCCTGAGGTTGGAGGAAGCGGATATGCTGGGCGAAGTGAAGCACGAGGGCGGTCGCCCCCCTATATACGAGGTTTGGATCCTATCCCTGAGGATCGGGAATTTTCTGGTCCATACACTGAGAGAGACTCCGAATCTTCGGATGATGAAGTGGCCCCGAGAAGGAGGCGTCCTGGAAAAGAGCCAATGGCCGATGGAAGGCAACGCCCCCAAAGCACCCCAGGGGTGAATCCCCAAGAAGTGCAGGAAAAGATCAGGGCTCATGAGGCTGAAATCCAAAGGCTGAGGCGTGATTTGGAGGCTCACCAAGCCACCAGACCCCACATACCTCCTAGGGGGAGAAATCCTCCTCCTATCATAGACCTGGATGGTCCGGTAAGAAGAAGGGCTGCTGTCCCAAGAACTGATCCAAGCAATCTCCTTCCCCTTGGAGATCCTGACGATCCAACTCCACCCTTCACAGAAGAGATAATGAATGCCCATATCTCAAGGAAATTCAAGATGCCCACTATCAAAGCCTATGATGGCACGGGAGACCCCGCTAATCATGTTAGGACATTCTCTAATGCACTGTTGCTGCAACCCGTGAATGATGCTATAAAATGTCGGGCCTTCCCTCAAACCCTGTCGGGTATGGCTCAAAGATGGTACAGTCGCCTACCCCCAAATTCTATTGGATCATTCAGAGAATTAAGTCAGGCTTTTATTAAGCAATTCATCAGTGGAAGAGTCCATGAAAAAAGTTCAGCATCTCTTATGAGTCTTGTGCAGGGAGCTAAGGAATCCTTAAGAGATTACCTGAATCGTTTTACAAAGGAAGCTTTAAAAGTCCCAGACCTTGATGATAAGGTAGCCATGATAGCACTGCAACAAGGAACTAGGGATGAGTTTTTCAAGATGTCTTTGGCCAAACGACCCCCTGAGAGCATGTTGCAGCTCCAAGAGAGGGCAGGGAAGTATATCAAGGTTGAAGAAAGTATGAGGAAGACCGTAGTAAGTAATGAGCCCACTGGAGGCAAGAAACGAAAAACTGATTTGGAGTATATCGCTAAGGACAAATATCCTAGAACCGAACAAAACCCTGATTCAACCCCCAAGAAGGGAGGACCTGGGCAAAAGTTCACTGAATACGCTAAGCTGAATGCTCCCAGAAGTCAGATTTTGATGGAGATTGAGAAAGACAGAGATATTCGCTGGCCTAAGCCCTTGAAGGCTGATCCCGCCAAGCTAGATAAGGGCAAGTATTGCAGGTTTCACAAAGATGTTGGCCATGACACCGATGAGTGTAGGCAATTGAAAGATGAAATTGAGTTTTTGATTCGAAAAGGAAGATTGAACAAGTATACTGGAGATGGAGGGGACAGAAATAATAATGGAAGAAAGAACTTTGAAGATCGTAGGAGGGACCAAGACGATCAGGGGCGAAACCCCCAGCCTAGAGGACCAGTTATAAACACCATTTATGGAGGGCCGAGACCTCGAGGGCCTGTGATAAACACGATCTTTGGAGGTCCAACTGCTGCTGGATTGTCCAAAAATTCCAGAAAGGCATATACTAGAGAGGTTATGCATATTGTTGGAGAAGCCCCGAAGAGGGCCAGGACAGAAGTAACATTGGCTTTTGATGATTCCGACCTAGAGGGTGTGAAGTTTCCCCATGACGACCCGCTGGTCATAACACCAATAATAGGAAATAGCCCGGTTAAGAGGGTCCTTGTGGATAATGGTGCTTCTGTGGATATCTTGCTCCATGACACCTTTCTAAGGATGGGGTATAACGACTCCCAGTTAACACCAACCGACATGCCGATATATGGATTTGCTGGAGTAGAATGTCATGTGGAAGGGATAATCAAATTGCCAACCACCATAGGTACGGAGCCAAGGCAAGCAACGCAGATGCTGGATTTCGTGGTGGTAAAGGCTAGTTCGACTTATAATTCTATTATGGGAAGAACAGGGATACATGCCTTCAAGGCAGTTCCCTCTTCCTACCACTCAGTCATGAAGTTTCCCACCCGAAACGGGATTGGAGAAGAAAGAGGAGATCAAAAAATGGCTAGAAGCTATTATGTGGCCTCTTTGAGGGCAGATGGAGTCGGGGGGCAGGTTCTTCCTATTGAAGATATGGATGTTCGAGAAAATGATGAGAATAGAGGAAGGCCAGCAGAAGAATTGGTCTCGGTTCCTTTAGACCCCGAGAATCCTGAGAGGACGACTTTCATTGGAGCCACATTAGAGGAGCCCCTTAGAGGGAAGTTAGTGAAATTTTTGCAAGAAAATAGTGATGTGTTTGCATGGTCAGCAGCTGATATGCCAGGCATAGACCCGGAGTTGATTACTCACAAGCTAAATGTAGATCCAAGCCGGAAGACAGTGAAACAAAAGAAAAGAAATTTTGCCCCGGAAAGACAAGAGGCTATAAAGCAGGAAGTGGAAAAGCTCTTAGAGGCCGGTTTCATTGAGGAGATTCAATTTCCGGAGTGGTTAGCAAACCCTGTAATGGTGAAGAAGGCTAATGGAAAGTGGAGGATGTGTATAGACTTCACCGATCTGAATGATGCATGCCCCAAAGACTGTTTTCCGCTGCCTAGAATTGATACTTTGATTGATGCCACCGCTGGACATGAGATGCTGAGTTTCATGGATGGGTTTAGCGGATACAACCAGATCAAAATGCATAAGAATGACATTCCAAAGGTATCATTTATCACTGACTTTGGTGTTTATTGTTATCTTGTTATGGCGTTTGGTCTCAAGAATGCAGGAGCCACCTATCAGAGGTTGGTGAATAAAATTTTTAAGGATCTTATTGGGAAGACTATGGAAGTCTATGTTGATGACATGCTAGTCAAGAGTCTAGTAAAGACTGATCATATAACCCATTTGAGGGAAGCTTTTGAGGTCCTGAGGTACCACAAGATGATGTTGAATCCTACGAAGTGTGCTTTCGGAGTAGGATCTGGAAAATTCTTGGGATTGATGGTCTCAAAGAGGGGAATTGAGGCTAACCCCGATAAAATAAAGGCAATCCTGGACATGGAACCCCCAAAAACTGTCAAGGATGTTCAGAAACTCACAGGAAGGGTTGCTGCGCTATGACGATTCATCTCCAAGTCAGGAGACAAGTGCTTGTCATTCTTCAAGTCATTAAAGAACATTAAAGACTTTCTATGGAGTGAGGAAAATCAGAAGGCATTTGAAGAGTTAAAGAAGTATATGGGCCAGGCCCCGTTGTTGGCCAAGCCAGTTCTGAGTGAAGTTTTATTCTTGTACTTGGCTGTTTCAGAAAGCGCCTTGAGCGCGGTGTTGGTTAAGGAGGAACTGAAAGTCCAGAAACCTGTATACTATGTCAGCAAAATTTTGCATGGTGCTGAGTTGAATTATTCAGCCATTGAGAAATTCGCTTTAGCCTTGGTAATGGCTTCAAGAAAGCTGCGTCCTTATTTTCAAGCTCACCAAATTGAAGTGAGAACAAATCAGCCACTGAGAAATATCATTCACAGTCCCAAGGCAAGTGGGAGACTGATTAAGTGGGCAATAGAGTTGGGAGAGTTCGATCTCAAGTATAAGCCACGTACGGCCATAAAAGCCCAGGCACTAGCTGACTTCGTGGTGGAATGTACCATACCCAACCAAGAAGTCGGGGGCAGGAAGATACCATACCTCAAGACAAGAGAGTCGACAATGGGGACAGGGAGAAGAATGACAAGGAGAAAGAATATTGGGTTCTCTATTTTGATGGAGCATCAAAAACAAATTCCAGTGGAGCAGGGTTGGTTTTGCAAAGCCCTGATGGGTTCTTAATTGAGTATGCTATGAAGTTAGATTTTCCAACCATAAACAATGAGGCAGAGTATGAAGCCCTGATAGCTGGCCTTGGTCTAGCTGGGACACTTAGAGTCAAAAACTTAAAGGTCCGTGGAGACTCGAAGCTGATCATATCCCAGGTAAAGGGAGAATTTGAGGCAAGGGATGATACGATGGCTAAGTATGTCCGCCTAGTAAGGGCTGTGATGACCCAATTTAATGAATGCCATGTTGAACACATTCCAAGGGAAGAAAATGTTAAGGCAGATGCGCTATCAAAGTTCGCTTCGTCTGAGATTGAAGAAAGTTCAGGAAGTGTGTACTTCCGTGTTTTGAAGACACGGAGCATAGATGTTAAGCTAGTGGCTCCCATAGGCTTGGGGACGTCATGGATTGATCCCATCAAGGCTCACATTCAGACCGGTTGGTTGCCAAGTGATGCAACTGAAGCACGGAAGTTAACTGTTCGGGCACTAAGATACTCTTTGATAGATGGGATTCTTTACAAAAGATCTTTTGTGGTTCCCTACTTGAGGTGTCTCAGGCCCGATGAGGCACGCTTGGCTCTTGAAGAAGTGCATGAAGGTATTTGTGGACAACACTTGGGGGGCAGGGCCTTGGCTCATAAGATAACTCGTTTAGGCTTCTATTGGCCAGAAATGATGGTTGATGCCAAAGAATATGTAAAGAAGTGTGACCGCTGTCAGAAGCATGCACCAATTGTTAGAAAACCCCCTGAGATGCTGACCTCTATCAACTCGCCTATTCCCTTTGCCATGTGGGGGATGGATATTCTAGGGCCTTTTCCTATGGCCACGGCACAAAGGAAATTTCTGATTGTAGCCATTGATTATTTCACCAAGTGGATCGAAGCCAAACCCTTGGCCAAAATCACTACTAAGCAGGTTGCACAATTCCTGTGGGAAAACATTATATGCCGATATGGAATTCCCCATATCCTTGTCACTGACAATGGAACACAATTCAACAATGAGGAATTCAAGAAGTATTGTGAAGAAAATGAAATTGAGTTACGATTCACCTCTGTGGCTCACCCGCAAGCCAATGGACAAGCAGAGGTAGCAAATAGGATAATCCTGGATGGACTAAAGAAGAGGATCGAGAAGTCAAGAAATAATTGGGTAGATGAGATACTTCCAATATTATGGGCCTACAGGACTACTTGTAGAGTCACGACAGATGCAACTCCTTTCATGTTGGCATATGGGGCGGAAGCAGTAGTTCCCGTGGAGATATCACATTCCTCTCCAAGAATTCAGGCTTTCGATGAGAAAGAAAATGAGGAAGGGCAGAGATTAGCCCTGGATTTAATTGATGAAGTGCGAGATAAAGCACATGCAAAGATAGTAGAATATCAGAAAAAAGCTTCATTCTACTACAACCTAAGGGTTAAAGAAAGGTTTTTTAAACAAGGCGATCTAATCTTGAGGAAGATAGAAGCATCTGGTGTAGGACAAAAAGGGAAGCTTGCCCCGAATTGGGAAGGGCCGTACAGAGTCAAGAGTGTTCAAGGTAGAGGAACCTACAAGCTAGAGACTATGGATGGTTTTGAAGTCCCGAGAACTTGGCATGCACAAAACCTGAAGGTTTACTATGTGTAGGGAAGCCGGATACGATTCTCACTCGTCAGGATGGCGAGTAGGTTGAAAAGCACCTTGAAGCTTTGCTTGCTTAGGATTTATATGTTTTAGTTTTATTACGAAGTTTATTAAGACTTGTGTAAGGGACGAATCCCAGACAATTTTATGAAATTCATGAGTTCTTCAAAGTATGTTTATGGCCTAACAAATAAAAATCAAATGCATGGATGCAAGCATAAAAGGTGATAAATGAAATAGATCTGATAGATGTTACAAAAGTTTGATAAATAAAGTCTCGAAAATAAAAAAAAAACAAGCCACGCAGGGCTGAAAAAGCTCTAAGGAGCTGAAGTACCCTCGGCATCCATATCATCGTCCTCTCCACTCTCGCTGGATGTCTCTGTCGTCTCGGAGGAGGAGGAAGAGCTGTCGTCCTCAGCAGGTCTGGAAGAAGACTCGGGAGGAGGAATGAGTGGATCCTGAGGAACATGGTCCGAGACAACTACTCGGGTACGAAACCTCTGTAGCAAAACCTCGTCATCAGGGCAGATATAGTCCGCCGGGTTAATATCAGGACAAGCCTCGTTCACGGTCCCAAGGGTCGTGTCCCAACCAGTCCTAAAAAACCCAGGAAAGACTGAATCATCCCTAATCCTCATGGATTGGGCAAACTCCTCCGAGTCCAGATAGTTGTCTATAGCTTTATCCTTCTCCGCCCGAAGTACCACCAGCTCGGCGTTAGACTCTCCGAGTTCTTCCTCCTTGCGCTTGAGCTTCTTCTCCAGGGTAGCGTACTTCTTCTGTTGCCTCCTGAGGGCATTATCGGCCTTATCAGAAGCCCGCTTCCATGATTCGGCTTTCCTCACAGCGCCTTGAAAATAGGCGTTAGACTGAAACAAAGCAATTAACAAAGTATAAGGCAAGAAAATGCTACAAGAACGAAAAATAAGTTCAAAAAAGAGAAGGCATACCGAAGCCAGAGACTGAGCTCCCATGAGCTTGATCCTCTCAAGATCAGGGGTGGCCACCACATCAGTAAAATCCTTGGGGGTCACGCTATGGTAAGACCAATCCCAAGCATGTTTCGTGGAACCAACCACGGTGTCCCCTCGGCGGAATCCCCAGAGAGGCTGAAAGGCGCCTGTGGCAGCAGCAGTAGGGGCAGCAGCAGTGATAGGAGTACCATGGCCTCCAGCTCCTTCAGTTGAGGCCTCCCCTATAGGCTCTTTGTGCTTCTTCAAAAAGATAGGCTCCGTGGCCTTTCCCCGGGTGTCTAGGCCTGCGAGCCGAGCTTTCTTCATCCTAGCTGTTTCCTCAACCAAAGGAACATTGTCCTCGTTAATCTCCTTAGCAGCTGAAACAAAGCAAAGGACAAAATAAGTGAAGTTAATAATGCATGAAATGAAGTAAAATTGAGAAGGGAAGAAAAATACCCTGTTAAGAAACAGAGGATAGTCCCACATGAATCAGGGAAAACTCCTCTAAGAGAGTCCAGCTGGTGGTCGAGCCATCATCCTGAGTAAGCCCATTATAAATAATAGTTTCTTCAGGAGTTAAGTGAATGGATTTGAGGATACCATCACTGACCTTCCCAAAAGAAGATCGAAAAAGTGTGCCCCAGTCACCATTCTCCCAACGTAACCCGACGAAACTATTCCTCCAATTTTGATTATTATCAGGAATAGAGGCACTATTAAAGATATGTTTGCTTTTGGGCCTTTGCTTGACATAGACCCAGCCGCAGATATTGGAAGAACTATTGTAACACTGAAAGACTTTCCTAAAAACAGCTACGGAAAGAGGAAAGCCCTCCCTAAGACAGCAGACCATAAAACATAGAATGTTCCTCCAGGCGTTTGGAGGAAGCTGACACGGGTTGATTTGTAAATCAGCCAAAAGATGAGGAATAAAGGGGTGAAAAGGAAACCTAAGCCCAGCATTAAGGGCATCTGTGTAAATGAAAAGAGTATCAGGTCTCCAGTGGCAAGTACGATCACCACCAGAGACTGGAACTAATCTAAGAGGAGGAAGGACGTTATAACGAGCATTTAGTTTATTGAAGTCTATGTTGTGCCAAGTATTACAATGATTAAAAGAGTCGAGATGTGCAGTGGAGGGATATTCATCCCCCCTAGTGTTAATCATATCGATTAAAGACATATACGAAGAACGAATATCGATATCCTTACCTCGTTTTGAAGCCGAGGCTATCTTTGCCACCCTCTCAGAATTCTTGTCAGCCATTAGTAAGCTAGAAAAAGCCTGAAGGAGAGGTTGGAAAACTAAGGGAGGGGATTTGAGAGAGGAAAGGTTAGAAAGTTGGAGGAAGGATGAGGAGAAGTTGTAGAATGAGTAGAGAGGTGAAATGAGAGGTGTGGAGAAATCAAACTCTCACCCCACCTTTATATAGCCAAGGAAGGGGGATAATGGGCCTTAAAAAGCCCATTTGGGCCCAAAACTTAGAAGGTTCTGGAATTATCCAGGAAATTCCTGGAAAATTCAAGAGAATTCTAGCAAAAATCAGAAGAAAACTTGATTTTTTGAAGAATCTGGAAGGATCCAGAAACACCCCAGAAGAATTTGGAGCCTATAAATAAGAGCCCAGTAAGAGGTTTGACCCGAAGAGAGCCCAGTGAAAGGTTTGACCCAAAATAAAAGCCCAGTTCAGGAAAAATAATGAAATTAAATATTATTGGGCCTAAAAAAAAAATATCAAGCCCAAATAAGGGCCCAAATATTCAAATCAAAGCCCTGCACCAGGGTCCAAAATCTGGAAGAAAATATATGTGAGTATTATCTTCAAAAAACCAGGAAAAACTAGGGGCCCAATTAACAAGGCCTGTGGAAAAGATGCCCAATAAGAAACAAGCCCAGAAAAGGGCCCAGATAATTGAAGTTGGAGGCCCAGGGATAAGGCCCACTATATTTAAAAAAGGGGTTATATCAGGCCCATGAGCCAAAGCCCTGTTGAAAAAATAAGCCCAAAGATCAGCCCAACAAATTCAGCCCAGGGTTAAGGGCCCAAATCCAAGTGTATGCAAATAAATAAATAAATAATATATATATAAATATGTATATATTCCTGACCTGTTCGACCAGAAAACACGAAGAAATCCTGGTCGAATGGCCTGAGGTCGAAACCCTGTCGATCAGGGGTAAAAAACGGCCTTAATTCGACCAGGACCAGGACTAATTCGACCAGAAATAATGAAGAATTCCTGATCGAAATCCTCGAGCCCGAATTGGCGTCGACCTGGGCAACCAAAAGGGGGTTAATTCGGTCAAAAATGGAGATCCTGACCGAAAATTCTGATCGAAATTGAATCCTGACCGAAAGAAGAAAATCCTGATCGAAATAGAATCCTGACCGAAGGGAGGAAATCCTGGCCGAAATTCGACCAGGATTCCTGATCGAAAGCATCCTGCCCGAAACCCTGTCGACCAGGGCAATCTGAAGGTTAATTCGACCAGGATCCTGGTCGAATGGATTCCTGGTCGAAATTTTTATATAAAAAAAAAATCTGAAAAATTACAGAAAAAATAAGGAAATTCCTTAAATAAATTCTGAAAAATGTTAATATTTTCAGAAATAAGGAATAAATCCAGAAAATTAATGGATAAATCCCAGAAATTAGGGAAAAAATCCAGAAAATAAGGAAATTCCTTAAATAATTTCTGAAAAATGTTAATATTTTCAGAAATAAGGAATAAATCCAGAAAATTAAAGGATAAATCCCAGAAATTTAGGGAAAAAATCCAGAAATTAAAGATAAATCCCAGAAATTAAGGGAAAAATCCAGAAATTAAGGATAAATCCCAGAAATTAAGGGAAAAATCCAGAAAATTAGGGAAAATCCCAGAAAATTAGGGAAAAATCCCAGAAAATTAGGGAAAATCCCAGAAAATTAGGGAAAAATTCTTGGAAATTAAGATAATTTCTGAACAAAAGGAAGATTCATTGTAAATGTGTAGGTCGCTCCACACTTTACGCAAAGACGAAACCCTGAAAGGGAACGAATAGATTTAACTTCTGCGAAACCTAATCAATGTTTCCCAAAAGTTGGGGGGCAAATGATAGGGATAAATAAGTCCTGATTTTATAATTAATGGGCTGATAGGCCCAATAAGAAGATGTATGATATTCAGACCAGAAAGGTTAAGCCTGATGGACCAGATCAGGTCTGATGGAATAAAAGAGGCCCAAAAGCCCTGATTATTAATTAATTTCGTAATTAATTAATAAGGGAAAAATCAGCTATTGAGAAGAGTCCTGATAAAGATATAAATCCTTATAGATTATCCTCAAGGGGACCTAAAAGGATAAGGAATCAGTTTCCTACTATCTAGGACTCCAAAGTCCATTCTAATTATGAGACTTGCCCACCAAGTCTCCTATACCAAGTCCAATTCAAGGACCACCAACATCTATATAAGGGGCCTCACCCCACAAATCAGAACTACGTTTTTTGGCTTGATTCTCTAATTCACAGAGATACGTAGGCATCTCGTAAAGGCAGATTGAGTCACGAAGCACGAGAACAGCCATTAAAGGCCTTGAGCTCCCGAATCTTAGTAATAAATACAGCAAATAATAACCTTAGCTTTTTATCCATAACATCTGTATAGTGATTCACGATTTCTAGGGTTTATGTTAGATTTTCAAAACACAACTCGATGATTTCTGTGAATTTTTGATTCCTGAAAGTTTAGGGCTTTGATTGTGTGTGTTCATAGCTTTAATTTCCATTATAGAACGTTGAGTTTGGTTTACAGAATCGAAAGATGGGCTTTTGGCCGGAATTGAAGTCGGTTTTGATCGGAGAAATTGTTGTAGGGATGTTTCTGGTCGATTTTGGCCTGAAACAGATTGGGGGAGTAATTTGGAATGTTATGGGATCAAAAACGGTACCAAATGGTGTCCGTTTGGCCAGGAATTGAGATGCTGGAGTCCGGGAAACCCACCAGAATCTGAAAATTTTCCGGTGAGTTCATCCCCGACTCAGGATGTTCTTGGGGACCCGGTTGCAACCCGGATTTGATCTGATTTTGTCAGGGATTATTTTCTGACATATGTTTCTGAATTTTTAATTTTTAATTTATTTTTATTTTGAAAATCAGATTTATTTATTTTATAAATTGATTAATAAATTATTTAATTAATTGATTTATATTATAAATAATTCTGAATTATTTTCTAAAAATCAGATTGAATTATTTTCTTAATTATTTATTAATTATTTATTATTTATTAACCATTTATTAATTATTTAAAAATGATTAGTTATTTTGATAATTAATCAAATAATTTTCAATAAATCATAATAAATTCATTTTAATTCCAAAAATTATAGAAAAATCATTTTTAATTCTGATTTTTCTTAAATAATGATTTAAAAATTATTTTTGAGTTTTAAAAATTAGTAATAATTATTTATAGTGAATAAAAATTGGAATTATCAGTGTTTAATTGATAATAATTCAACCGTTAGTCCGATTCGAGTGAAACGAAAGCCTGTTGACTCAGAAAAATGAATTTTTTTCATTAAAAATAATATCAAAGCTTAATTTCTTCTAGAAATTAGTTGATTTTGTTACTTGTTTGATTATCAGTCGAAATGCGTGCCGAGACGAGTCCGAAAAATTCCAGAAAAATGGGAAACGAGTCAGATAACGATCAGTTGAGCGATCAGCGAGTCGATTTTGGTTCCAAAAATTATTTTAACTATAAAAACATGGTTATGTGCTTATGTGTATTACATGGTTAATTGAGTTTTATTTGCTAATAAATAATACATGAGTCAGTCATAAGCGCATGGGTAGATGTTAGGAACGGTGTGAAGTCGATTCAAGATGCAATTGAAGTACGAAATGACTTAATCAGTCTATTTTGCTAACAGAAGCTAAGCCAGCCAGGCAAGTTGAGTCGATATTAGTCCAAGATGATAGACGAAAGTGATCTAATTGCAGTGAGTCGCGCAGAAGGCAAGTTTTTCCCCTATTCTACTTTCAGAATAGTGATATTTATTCAAATGCTTATTACATTTGCACTCTTTTGATTCTTGTTCTTAATCACTAATATACACTTGTTATTCCTTTGTTCATATTTCATATCGATCCTTGATTTCTCCGTTTCTTTGGATTTCTTATTCATATCCTGTTGATGATGCATTGAGATTGATATGTTCTGGTGTTTAGAATATATCAAATCATACCGATTGTTCCGGTTGCTAAGCGGTGGACTGGATAATGATATTTTTGTGATTGAGTGTGTCTTAATCCTGAGGACCGGGATTTGACTGGTGCCTCGACACGGGCCGTAGTGCCTGGGTACCCGACTGGATCTATATACTGAGATATAGATCTGCATTATATTCCGACTGATCAGCAGAATATAGATGCGAACTTGTGTCCAGTTTAGTTCATTTGTACTCGCTAGTAATGGCCTTCTTTATATTCTCGTGGGGTTATATCTTTGCAGATATACCCAGGATTACGGGTTCATTTAAAATGCTTTAACACCGCTTATATTTTGTAGACTTATTGAGCAATTTTTGGCTCACCCTTTTTGTTGTTATTCACCTTATTGTTTTCAGTTAAGAAGGAATATGAAACCCATCAGGACTCGAGTGGTAAAGAAGCGGGTCATGCCTCGGGATCCTCTTATACCCAAGGTGTTGATCCCAATCCAGGAAGAAAACTTTGAGTTGCCCGAGCAGGTGGAGTGTTGATAGATAGTGTGTGTGTTTGAATATAAGTTGAACTTAGTTTAAAATGAAATAGACAATGGTTTGTAATAAAGGGAGTTTGTGAGAATTTGAAAATGGTTTGTAATAAAATAGATAGTGGTTCTTGTTTTCATACTTGAACCTAAAAAAAGATCCTGGTTAGTATTAAAGGGGTTTAATTTCATTTCTTTATTAATTGTTAATCAGATAGTACAGGTTTGGTGATTAGCTAGTAAACCCCAGACTTATACCCCGGGTCTGGAGGGCGTTACAGTTTGGCATCAGAACTGTAGGTTTGGTCCCTGAAAACAAGAACATTAGGGTTAAGATAAGATAGGGAGAGCACATAGGATAGAAATGGTCAAATAGGAAAAATAGTGTTAGGATTTAGGTCAGATTAGAATAGGGAAGTGTAAATCTTAGGATTGTTTAGTGACTTTTCTTTTCTTGGTATATTATCAGATGGTATCTTCTAGTTATTCTGCGTCTTCTGAGAGGACAGTCACCGGGCCAGCAGCACCAGTTATACCTCCAGTATATGAGTATATGTTTCCTCCTCTACCACCTCCACCACCATTGCCACAGGAGCCGGTACCACCAGTACAGGGGATAGTTCATGACCCCATAGAGATGTTTGATCCATTTGAATTCTTTGAGCCGATGGTTCCTTTACCAGGTGAGCACCAGTTTATACCGGGTATTGAGCAGGAGTTACCACCACCACCATTGCTACCTCCTATACCAGTGCATGCCCCAGAGCCGGATATAGTTCAGATGATTCCATTCGAGGGGATGGGAGAGCATAATGTGGATCTACAGTTAGGTTTACCACAGCAGGGTGCAGGTATACCGAGAGTTCCTTCCCAGGAGTTAGTAGGTCAGATTGCTCAGCCGTATATGGTACCATACCATGAGTATAAAGTTATAAGGGATGATGTGGAATATTGGCGGACACAGTGTCGAGAGATTATGCATCTGTTTGATCAGAGGGACAAAGGATCGTTAGCGGCCCTACATCCGGATTACTATATGAGACAGCGATTGCAGTCAGTGTTGATGAGTGCCACTTGGGAGCTTGATGATTTGACCGATGAGGGACCACCTTCCTTCGCAGAGTTCTACAGGGTATTCCGCTTGGCACAGACTTTGGTCCAGGCACTTAGAGAGGAGCTTAGGCGTATTCCGCCTGGGTTTTGAGACAGTGACTTCAGAGTACAGATGTATATAGAGGCAGCATAGTATAACCTAGTGAGTAGTATGTATGTGTGTACTAGTAGTTTAACCTGTAGTAATAATTGACCTGTAGTGGTAGTATGACTTGTAGCCGAAGTGATTACCAGTAGCACGAGACCTTTTATATCAAGCATTTACACCTGAAGCTGGTGTCACATATATGTAAGATGAACTTTTTCAATTTCTTTTATTTAAATTTCAGCCTTTACAGTTTTACAGCATTTATTTTCACTTTATTGTTTTACAGCTTTTCATATTATAATTCCTGTTGAAAAAAAGGAAAAAAAAAGAAAAAAGAAAAAAAAACAACCATTTTATTTAACTGTTTACATTTCCAATTTTTACATTCAGCAACTGTTTTCTTTATATAAATCATGTTATTAATACAGGATAAATTGTTTTCCTTACATATTGTCAATTGTTTATTAAACTGTTAAAGAAATATCACATGTTTCATTATCAGAAGAAGATGGCACCAAAAAGAAAGACTAGGGCTGAGACCTCTAACAGCAATTCCGAAGGTCAGACTAATGAGACCATGAACCAAATATTTCATCTGATGCAACAACAGATGGTAATGATGCAGCAGCAGATGCAGCATCAACAACAGCAGATACAACAACAAATGTTACAGCAGCCACCTCGTCCTGAGCCTCAATTACCACCAACATTACCTGTTGTTACTTTTAAGCAGTTTCAGTCAGTTAAACCTCCAGAATTTGATGGGTCTACTGATCCTATTAAAGCCACCACCTGGTTAAAAGAAATAGAGAAAGCGTTTGCACTAGTGAAAATAGGTAAGGACCAGAAGATGGATTTTGCTAGTTACTTGTTGAAAGGAGAGGCAAATTATTGGTGGGAATCTAAAAAGGCTTTAGAGGGTGAAGAGGTTATTGCTTGGGATAGGTTTAAAGAGTTGTTTTTAGAAAAGCATTTTCCTCGCTATGTGAAGAATCAAATACAGATTAAGTTTTTAGAACTGAAGCAGGGAAATATGTCTGTGGCGGAGTATGAAGCCAAATTTACTGAGTTGGCTAGGTTTGTCCCAAAACAGGTTGATACTGAAGAAAAGCTAGTTCAGAGATTTCAAGAAGGATTACGACCATGGATTCGTGGCCAAGTTGCAGTTTTTGAATTAGCAACGTATACCGCCGTAGTCCAGAAAGCTTTGATTATTGAAGGGGAAAGTGAAAGATCTCAGCAAGACAAAGGACAGGGAAGTTTCCACGACCGCTCCAGTAGAAAGCCAGGATTTCAAGCCCGGACAAATTTGAATTTTAAAAGGATAGGACAAGGTACACAGAAAACAGGTAATCATTTCCAAGCCCCCAGTCAGCAGGGAATGGCCAGAGTTCCAGTGTCGTACTGCAAGATATATAATCGAAAATATACCGGCATATGTATAAAAAGGGATGTGATGTGTTATTGATGTAAGCAGAAAGGGCATTATTCTAACGAATGTACAACGGGAAAGATAACAGAAATTACTTGCTTCCAGTGTGGAAAGAAAGGGCATATCGCCAGAAATTACAAAGGACCAGCTATGGCAGCCAGTATTTCAAGAGTGTTGGCATTACCTCCGCTGCCGCCTAATTAACCCAGAGCAAGGACTTTCAACATGACAATGAAAGAAGCAGTGCAGAGTCCGAGTGTGATCGCATGTACGATTTTGGTGAATTCCGTAAGTTCAAAAGTATTAATTGATTCTAGAGCTACTCGTTCATTTATTTCTGAAGAATTTCTTGATAAGTTACATTGTGAAATCGAATGGTTGGGCGAGACGTTAATTTCTTGATAAGTTACATGTTAGATACTGAAAAAGGAAGTCCTAGAATAGGAGATATTCCTGTTTTATATGAATTTCCAGACGTCTTTCCATACGAGCTTCCAGGGTTACCGCCAGATCGAGAAATCGAGTTCACGATTGATCTAGCACCAGGCACAGAATCAGTTTCGAAAGCTCCATATCGAATGGCTCCGGTCGAAATAAAAGAATTGTCAACGCAATTGCAAGATCTTCTAGACCAAGGCATCATACGACCTAGCGTATCCCTATGGGGTGCACCGGTGTTGTTCTTAAAAAAGAAGGACGGTAGCATGCGATTATGCATCGACTATCGGGAATTGAATAAACTCACTATCAAGAATGTTAGGTCCCAATGTGTTTGTAGAAGGGGGGTTGAATACAAACAGTACCGAATAATCGAATTAAATGCGGAATAAAAGTGTGAAACAAAATTCAAGTTAAATAAGAATATTATTAAACTTGAAAGGTGTTACAACAACTGTATCGATTATAAGGAATTAATCTCAAATTAATTATCACAAATCTAGAATAAATTCGACATGAACTTTTTCTATTTTTGTAATAAAAAGATTCAAATGCTAAACGCAATTTGAGATTAAGTTCTAGGGATTTTGATCCGCTAGATAGTTACACAAGAACAAGAGAAAGATTTCTAGTTGATTGGATTTAACTTTACAAACTAGAAATGGATGATCTTGAATTAGCAGAGAAAATATAATGTTTCAGAGGCGGCTGCTTTGTTCTTGAGTTGTGTTCTGTGTTGATTTTTTTTACTTCTATTCTGCCGCTATCCTTTTTAACAAATCAACAGACTTGAATAGAGCTGGCATGACAATCCTTTTAGCTGCTAGGACATTCGGTGAGACTATCCTTTTGAACTAGCAAGACAATCCCAATAGCTAGCAAGACTATCCTTTAAACTGGAGAGACTTTCGGTATGACTATTAAAATGAACTAGCAAGACTATCTCCTCCCAGTGTAACTTTCGGCAAGACAATTATTTGTACTAGCATGACTTTCGGTATGACTATCAATTGTTATACTGATTGTCATATTAGTACAATCAGATTGTCTTGTTGAATTTAAATAGATTTTAATCCAATTTAAATTCTGAAAATCCTTAATATTAATTCTGAATTAATTAATCAATTAATTCAATTAATCGATAAATTAATCTTTGCAGATATAATTTATTTTCTTAATTTAATTAAATTATATGACTTAATTAATTAATAGAGAATTAATACTAATCTTGAGCAGCAACCATTCTTCTGAAAATCTTCTGAAAATCACTGTCAATTATGAATCAATTCCACCACTTCAATGTTGACACTCGATGTACTGTCTGGTTCATGAGTGATTAACTTCCGTGACGTTTCTTCAAGCCTTGACCTTGATAGTCTTGATTTTCTTCAGACTAAATCCTTGTAACTAATTGATACCCTGACGAGATCTCTGTCACTTGATTAAATCCACAATCTTGATTTATATCACTGAGGCATGATCAATTTCTTGAACTTCTTCCAGTGAATTAATTCCTCAAGTCTGTAGATGAACCTTGTCTCTGAATCCTTTGACAGATATTACTTTGCGAGATCTCTTTGACGGTAGATCCACTATTTACTTATTATATTCTTATTTGAGTTGAGTTAAATCCTCGAATGTACAAATAGGCTATGACATGTGCCTTACAATCTCCCCCTATTTGTTTGTTAGACAATAACACACAAATACCTAGAGGATAACTCAACTAACAAATAAGAAAAAGATATAAACAGAAATGCAAAGTAAATAGCAGAAAAGTTCTGGATGACATTTAACCTTTTCCAGATTCCAAATAGATGTTTCTCTAGACTGAACATATCTTCAAGTAGTTTCATCTTCATTTGTACAACCACATTTCCTTTTGAGAAGCGCATATCTCTCTTGCTTCTCCCCCTATGAGAATCAACTGATTAAAGAAGATCACCTTCATTTACCACCTCTCCCGTACAATAGGATCTGCAGATAAAAACCAATGGTACTCCTCTTTTGAAAATAGCTTCTTCCCTTACTAGAAAATCACCTTGTGTTTACCACCTCTCCCGTACAATAAGATCCGTAGTTATAAACAACAATGGTGTGGTGTAGTGTACATATGTAGGATCTTTTTCTTCCTCCCTGTTATTTCTCCCCCTTAGTTGAGGAATCTTCCAAACTATTACTTAAACTTTTATCTCCCCCTTAAAGAAGGAATGTATGCCGTCGTCTGAAGGAGTTCTCATATTTCACTTAGTTGGAAAAGAAATAACAAGTAGTTTCTCTTTCTTCCTCACTGTAAGTGTGTGATTCTGTTTAGTGTACCTCACATGTGTTTCACTCTTCTCTCCACTCGTGTTTACACTCATTCTCACAAGTGTATCACTCCTCTCATAGCTCCAACATTCAGCTGTACCTGCAAGGAAAATCACCTTAGCCATCCTTAAGGAGGTCACAGGTGGTGCAATGGGAGTTCGCAAATCCCCATCCTTGTTAAACTCGTCAGATGAAGCTGAGTCATAATCTATAAGTTGCTAGTTTCCCTTTTAGGGTTCCAGATTTGAATTCTGGGAAGGTAACAATGATCCAATGAATTTAGCATAAAGATCAAAGTTCCCTTCTAATGTCTGTGAAGACATTTCCTTGTGACTCATCAGGTAATATCTGAATGATTGTCAACAAGTTGTCGATCTGCACTTATGTCAGATCCACTATCCGCAGATGCATCTAGGGGATTTAAGCCTAGGGAGGTAGACACTGACCACTGACATATGGCTTTTGGATCAGTATCCTCTCCTAACACCTGTAAAGGCAATTGGTCCATTAACGAACCTTAAACAATCGAATCTGACCTTAAAATGGTCGAAACTCTTGTTTCCGTCAACTCATCCTTTGTGTGTGTAACCTTTCCTTATGCATCAAGAATTGTTTATATTTAAAGTGGTGACACTACATCGGATACCTTGGCCGACATGCAAATTTCAATAGACACACCCTGTTGAGAGAATGAATCTAGTAACTGTTTTTGTGCCTTTTCAGCCATTACATCTTTTTGAGAAGATGTATGGGGGCTAGCAGTTGTCTCGGTTTAAATACTACTCATCTATGTAGGAGACAAAGCTACTGGGTTGACTTCAGAACCTTCCTTATATGGTGCACTAAGGCACTATCTCCCTCACGCTCATCCATACTACATTTAGTGGTAAGAGAGTGTTGGTTGGTTCTGTTTCTGTGTTTGTCTTTACAGTCTAGGATAGATTGTGGGTTTTCAACCTCATAACTGTCAATGAAAGAAAGTCATTGGAGACTGAACCTGTATCACAGAACATATGGTAATAGAGAGAAAAAATGTACTTAAGATCTATAATGAATGAAAATTATACATTTAATCTTTTGAGAGAAATGATGTACAATAGTGATTTCAAAGGATTTTACATGAAATAAAAAATCACTAATGTAGAAAGAAGTTTGATTTTCTCCTAAAACTGTTTGCACATATAAAACAATATGTTTGTGCCTAGTGAAAAGAGAGTTATTAATATGACGACTCTACTAGTTCATATTAACCTGTAACTTCAGGTAGAGTGTCATACCATGTCCTTGACGATTGCTTGAGTAGTACACTAGTTCATACCAACCTGAAGTGAGATTGTAAAGAAGAGATTTCATAGTCCAATAGATCTGCAGCTGCAAAGTCCATGAACTGTGGTGCATTGACTTCCTCTTTTGACTCACCAACCAGGAGTACACTTGTACACATCTTACTAGAGTCCAATTCCAAGTGTAATGTGTAGCAGGTGCCTGATATGTCGTAATATTCTCAAGTCTCGTCACTGGTGCTATATGTTAGATACTGCTTCCTGATAATAACCTAGCACAATATACAAATTTTCAATGATAACATTCCCAGCTTGCAAGCAGCCATATCCCTCAGATAAACCTTTGCTGTTATCTCCAAAGGTAACCAGTGGGCCAGCTTTCTCAATCCACATTTGATAGCAGGGCTCTATCTCCGTTCATATGTCTTGATGATCCACTTGTCAAGAATCCACACTACCGGTTACACCTGTATACTGCCCTGCACTTCAAATGGATTAGACCTTCTTCGGAACCCAAACTTGGTTGGGCCCGGCATACTTGTAGAATTGTCCTTTGTCAGGCAAAACAACATTTTTAATTTTAATGGTCTCAACTTTCTCAATGACTGAACATTTGACCTTGTAAACAGCCTTAACAAATTTCTGTTTAAGCTTAGGCACAAATGTCTCCTTTCTAGCCTTAGAAGGACTAGCACTCTTAGATCTATCATGCTTCTTGTTATTCACATGCTGACGAGGAGTAGTCTTATCATTAGAAACATGCTTACCATTAAAATAAGCATACATCATATTAAAAGCACAAGACATACAATTAGAAACACCACATGCTTTATGAGAGATATTAACAGCAGGCAATTTATGCATGGTAGACATGGCATTTTTGTTATCCAACGCATTTGTGTCTGAGTTAGTCTCAGTTGCTTTCACAACTTTGACTGGAACTTTCGACACACTTGGCTTGGAAACAACCTTCTCATTAGCATGATCTTCAGCACGTATTTCTTCTTGAATAACAGAAGAGGTCGCATTAAATGGTTCAGCAATTGATGCTTTATAGAGGGGTTCATCAACACCCTTAAGCACATGTGGTACTTCCCTCCCTTTAGCACAGACATGGGTAGGGGAGTTTATGCCTAATTCTCCAATAGCAACATTGTAATCATAACCTATTCCATATGTTTGATTAACAACTTGCTTACTGTAGAACTCTTTAGCCTTCGAACAAGAATTGAAGTAGGCTCTAACCTTAGTCTCAAGACTGGTGATCTTATCTTTGAGAATAGTTTCGAGTTTTCTATAACAGTCAACTCTATTCTCTAGAAACGATACTTGTTCTTTTAACTTGTCTTGATTAATGTGCACAAGTCTTAATTCATTGACCTCTTTCTCAAGGTCTTTGATCTGTAAACTTAACAGTTCATTATCACGACGAGCACAATCTAAGTTACCTCCTAGATGATAAACTAATTCAGCATCAGTATATTTTACCTCTTTTCTTGACGATGAAGCTTTTCCATCAATAGCCATAAGAGCAAGATTCCCTTCTTCTTCATCTTCACTATCAGTATCATCCCAGCTTCTTCCCTTTGCCAGGTAAGCCCTTTCAGAGTTACTCTTCTGATTTGAATCATAAGAGTTCTTCCTTACTTGCTTTGGCTTCTTGTATTCTGTGGCAAAGTGTCCCAACTCATTGCAGTTATAACATCTAATTGTGCTCCGATCAACCATCCCTGTTTTGTATCCACCACTACTGGTGTTAGAAGATGAAGATCCACCTGTCTGGAATCTGTTGTAGTTGGACTTGTACTTGAACTTGGGATTTCTCTTGAATCTGACATTGGAGAATCTCTTAACAATTTGGGCCATTGACTCATCTTCCAATTGCTCCAGCTCTTCCAAGGAATAAAAATCATCACTGGATTGATTTGTAGTAGGAGGATCATATTCTGCTACTATCACATTTTCCTCAGCCTTGGAAAACTGTACCATTCTCTCCGACTATTGAGATTGTTGTTGTTGTTGACCTTCAGCTACAAGAGCAGTAGATGTACTGACCATTCTATCTTTCCCGTAGACTTCCTTCTGCTGAATCTGCTCCAACTCATAGGTTTTCAACACACCATAGAGTATATCCAAAGAAATCTCACTCAGATCTCTAGCTTCTCTAATGGCAGTGATTCTATGTTCAAGAAGAGTTGGCAGTGTTAAAAGGAACTTTTTGTTGACCTCCCTGATTGAATAATATTTTCCATTTATGTTCAGGTTATTGATCAATGCATTGTACCTCTCAAACACTTTAGAAATTCCTTCTCCTGGATTTGATATAAAATGTTCATACTCAGAGGTTAGGATCTCCAACTTGTTCTCCCTAACTTCCTCTGTGCCTTCATTAATCACCTCAATAATTTCCCACATGTGTTTGGAATTTTTACAGTTCATCACATGTCTGTTCATCAAGGGATCAAGGGAATCAATTAATATTAATTGAAGGCTGGCATCCAAGGAGGCTTCTTCCTTTTCAGCAGGAGTAAAATCTTCAGGCTCTTTTGGATAGGTTCTATCTTTGGTAATCACAACATCATCTTCTATCACCTCTGGTTCAATAACCATCGGAGTTTTTGGACCCTTCTTTAACAAGTTTAGATATTTGGGATTTGCAACTTGTAAAAATAATATCATCTTCTTCTTCCACATGATGTAATTTTCTTTATCAAATAGTGGAATTTTAACGGTTCCAACTTTTTGTGAAGTCATTATGAATTTTTGAATAAATAAAAATTCAAGGAGTTGAAAAATCACAAAAGTCTAGGATCTTGATTTGTTCGTTAATCAGAAGGCTCTGATACCAATTTTTAGGACCCAATGTGTTTGTAGAAGGGGGGTTGAATACAAACAGTACCGAATAATCGAATTAAATGCGGAATAAAAGTGTGAAACAAAATTCAAGTTAAATAAGAATATTATTAAACTTGAAAGGTGTTACAACAACTGTATCGATTACAAGGAATTAATCTCAAATTAATTATCACAAATCTAGAATAAATTCGACATGAACTTTTTCTATTTTTGTAATAAAAAGATTCAAATGCTAAACGCAATTTGAGATTAAGTTCTAGGGATTTTGATCCGCTAGATAGTTACACAAGAACAAGAGAAAGATTTCTAGTTGATTGGATTTAACTTTACAAACTAGAAATGGATGATCTTGAATTAGCAGAGAAAATATAATGTTTCAGAGGCGGCTGCTTTGTTCTTGAGTTGTGTTCTGTGTTGATTTTTTTTACTTCTGTTCTGCTGCTATCCTTTTTAACAAATCAACAGACTTGAATAGAGCTGGCATGACAATCCTTTTAGCTGCTAGGACATTCGGTGAGACTATCCTTTTGAACTAGCAAGACAATCCCAATAGCTAGCAAGACAATCCCAATAGCTAGCAAGACTATCCTTTGAACTGGAGAGACTTTCGGTATGACTATCAAAATGAACTAGCAAGACTATCTCCTCCCAGTGTAACTTTCGGCAAGACAATTATTTGTACTAGCATGACTTTCGGTATGACTATCAATTGTCATACCGATTGTCATATTAGTACAATCAGATTGTCTTGTTGAATTTAAATAGATTTTAATCCAATTTAAATTCTGAAAATCCTTAATATTAATTTTGAATTAATTAATCAATTAATTCAATTAATCAATAAATTAATCTTTGCAGATATAATTTATTTTCTTAATTTAATTAAATTATTTGACTTAATTAATTAATAGAGAATTAATACTAATCTTGAGCAGCAACCATTCTTCTGAAAATCTTCTGAAAATCACTGTCAATTATGAATCAATTCCACCACTGCAATGTTGACACTCGATGTACTGTCTGGTTCATGAGTGACTAACTTCCGTGACGTTTCTTCAAGCCTTGACCTTGATACTCTTGATTTTCTTCAGACTAAATCCTTGTAATTAATTGATACCCTGACGAGATCTCTGTCACTTGATTAAATCCAAAATCTTGATTTATATCACTGAGGCATGATCAATATCTTGAACTTCTTCCAGTGAATTAATTCCTCAAGTCTGTAGATGAACCTTGTCTCTGAATCCTTTGACAGATATTACTTTGCGAGATCTCTTTGACGGTAGATCCACTATTTACTTATTACATTCTTATTTGAGTTGAGTTAAATCCTCGAATGTACAAATAGGCTATGACATGTGCCTTACAAAGAACAAGTATCCTTTACCGAGGATCGATGATTTGTTCGATCAGCTAAAAGGAGCAGCATGGTTTTCGAAGATAGATCTGCAATCAGGCTATCATCAATTGAAAATTAAAGCCGAAGATATTCCCAAGACTGTGTTTCGCACGAGGTATGGACATTACGAGTTTCTTGTGATGATATTCAGTTTGACAAACGCGCCAGCAGCATTCATGGATCTGATGAACAGAGTATTCAAGAGATACTTGGACAAATTTGTGATTGTATTCATTGATGACATCTTGATTTACTCAAGGACAGAAGAAGAGCATGCAGAGCACTTGAGGATAGCTTTGGAAATTCTGAGGAAAGAGCAACTATACGCGAAATTTTCGAAATGTGAATTCTGCTTAAGGGAAGTACAATTTCTAGGGCATATTGTCAGTAGAGAAGGCATCCAAGTCGATCCAGCGAAGATTGAAGCTGTGTTGAATTGGGAACGCCCAAAGATACCGACAGAAGTTCGAAGTTTCTTGGGATTGGCAGGATATTATCGAAGGTTTGTCAAAGATTTTACGAAAATAGCAACGTCGTTGACCAAGTTAACTCGAAAAGGTGATAAGTTTGTATGGAATGATAAGTGTGAAGAAAGTTTCCAAGAGTTGAAGAATCGGTTAGTAACCGCACCAGTACTAGTATTGCCAGGCGAGCAAGGGAATTTCGTCATTTACAGCGACGCTTCGTATCGCGGACTAGGATGTGTATTGATGCAGCACGGTAACGTTATCGCATATGCTTCGAGACAACTTAAACCTCATGAACAGAAATATCCTACGCATGACCTGGAACTGGCAGCGATCGTATTTGCATTGAAGCTTTGGAGACATTATCTCTATGGTGAAAAATGTGAAATCTACACAGATCATAAAAGTCTGAAGTATATCTTTACGCAAAAGGAGCTGAACATGTGACAACGTCGCTGGATGGAATTGATAAAGGATTACGATGTCACGATCAGTTATCATCCAGGGAAAGCAAATGTTGTAGCAGATGCGCTGAGCAGAAAAGAAAAATTGAACCGGTTAACTTCATGCGAAGAATTAGCCAAGGAATTCGACAAATTAGAAATCGAGGTTCGTATTCCCAATGAATCTGTAGAAGCTATCTACGCTATGACCTTCCAACCGGAGTTGCTAGAGAAGATTCGCCGCTGTCAAGATGAAATGATGAGTCAAGTTGACGACCTAACGGGAGAAGAGATCATAACTCAGAAAGATAATGAAGGAATCTTACGCTTTGCATCGAGAATCTGGATCTCTAACGTGGCAGAATTAAAAGAAGAAATATTGCGAGATGCGCATAATTCGAAGTATTCCATTCATCCAGGAAGCACAAAAATGTATCGCGATCTGAAGAAAAACTTTTGGTGGCCGAATATGAAGAAGGAAATAGCGGAGTGGGTAAGTAAATGCTACACATGCCAGCGAGTTAAAGTGGAACATCAACGTCCGAGCGGATTATTACACCCGTTAGACATTCCAAAATGGAAATGGGAACATCTAGCGATGGATTTTGTGGTAGGACTACCGAGGACTAAGGCAAATCATGATGCGATATGGGTAATCATTGACAGACTCACGAAGTCGGCACATTTTCTACCGATTAACAAAAGATTTTCGCTCGACAAGCTAGTGCACTTGTATCTCAAGGAAATTGTGATGCGACATGGAATTCCAATATCTGTCGTGTCTGATCGAGATCCTCGTTTCAACTCAAGATTTTGGAGATAATTTCAAGAATGTCTTGGAACTAAATTGAACATGAGTACCGCTTATCATCCGCAAACCGATGGATAGAGTGAAAGAACTATTCAAAAGATTGAAGACATGTTGCGAGTTTGTGCAATCGATTTTGAAGGCAGTTGGGATGAGCATTTACCTTTAGTGGAATTTTCTTATAATAACAGCTATCACACCAGCATTGGAATGCCACCGTACGAAGCACTATACGGGAGAAAATGCAGATCACCAATACATCGGGATGAAGTTGGAGAACGTAAGATTTTGGGTCCAGAATTAATTCAACAAACAAAGGAAAAGATTGAGCTTATTCGGAAACGCCTCGATGCAACACAAAATAGGAAATGCAAACATGCAGACCAGGCAAGAAAGGATATGGACTATCAGGAAGGAGAAAACGTATTACTCAAAATATCGCCATGGAAAGGATTGACCAGATTTGGCAGTAAGGGTAAATTGAAGCCACGATACGTTGGACCGTTTGAAATTTTGAAGAAAGTGGGAAAACTTGCGTACGAATTAGCATTACCGCCTCATCTGCAACATATTTACGATGTGTTTCACGTGTCGATGCTTAAGCGATATAATCCTGATTCTAGGCATATAATAGAGTATGAACCGATGGATATCCAACCTGATTTGCTTTTGTAGAGCAGCCGATAAGAATTTTAGATCGACGAGAGAAAGTATTGAGAAATAAGTCTGTATGTTTAGTGCGAGTGTTATGGAGAAATCCTATGGTTGAAGAATCAACCTGGGAACTTGAAAGTGAGATGTTAGAGAAATACCCTCATTTGTTTTCATAGAAGATTCTGAGGACAGAATCCTATTAAGGGGGGAGAATGTAACGATCGGGAAATTTACGTTGTATTATATCATATTGATAATAAAATATGTGTATTAATATGTCATTACGTGTGATTATCTGTTGAAATCTAATTGTTACTTGTTACGTGCATTCCGTGTCATTTCTGTATTTTTAAGGTATTTTTCAGATGTTTTATTTTGCATTCATCGCTTTCATTTCAAACATTTTATGACCCAAACAATGATTTTGAAGCCAGTATTTCAAATAATATAATGGGCCTTGTTTTTCATCAAACGACTTTTACAATCGCAATATTCTGAACATCTGAATATTTTATAAATTTTCTCGTTTTACGAAAAATGATTTTTCCGGGTCCCATTGGGTGTTAAAAACCCCACAAAAATCACATTTTTATTTTTATAAAATTATTGGACTTTCATTTATATTATTTCTTTGCATTTTTGCAATATTCACAATTTTTGGGAAATTTTGGCATATATATTGTATATATAAAATATTTATAAATTAAATTTTAATACCCAAAAATTAGAAAATTAGGGGCTTATTAATTTTAAAAAGTGTAAAATTAGGGCCTTAATTTTAATTAGGAGTATTAATTTTACTACTATAAATAGCCTAATTTTTATTTAATTAATCATAATTAATAATTAAAAATCAGAAATTTCTTTAAAACCGGGTCGGGATTTCCAGAATCGGGTCGAGAATCAAACCTTGATTTCCAGCTGATTTCTGCATCAAATCGTGTGATTCAAGTACTCAAATCGAAGGTTTTGATCCATTCTTTTTGTTTCTTGCATCAATTTCATGTTTTAATGCCTTGATTTTGATTTTCGATTTCTAGGGTTTATGCTCGAATTAGGACTTTTTGATTCTAGAGTTATTTTGATGATTTGATAATTGATATAGCTTTGTTAGATGATTTACAGTTGATTCATGGTGTTTAATTGAACGAACGATGTCTGTATAGTTATTCGCGATTTCTAGGGTTTATGTCAGATTTTCAAAACACAACTCGATGATTTCTGTGAATTTTTGGTTCCTAAAAGTTTAGGGCTTTGATTGTGTGTGTTCATAGCTTTAATTTCCACTATAGAACGTTGAGTTTGGTTTACAGAATCGAAAGATGGGTTTTTGGCCGGAATTGAAGTCGGTTTTGATCGGAGAAATTGTTGGAGGGATGTTTCTGGTCGATTTTGGCTTGAAACAGATTGGGGGAGTAATTTGGAATGTTTTGGGATCAAAAACGGTACCAAACGGTGTCCGTTTGGCCAGGAATTGAGACGCCGGAGTCCGGGAAACCCACCGGAATTTTGAAATTTTCCGGTGAGTTCATCCCCGACCCGGGATGTTCTTGGGGACCCGGTTGCAACCCGGGTTTGATCTGATTTTGTCAGGGATTGTTTTCTGACATATGTTTCTGAATTTTTAATTTTTAATTTATTTTTATTTTGAAAATCAGATTTATTTATTTTATAAATTGATTAATAAATTATTTAATTAATTGATTTATATTATAAATAATTCTGAATTATTTTCTAAAAATCAGATTGAATTATTTTCTTAATTATTATTTATTTATTTATTATTTATTAACTATTTATTAATTATTTAAAAATGATTAATTATTTTGATAATTAATCAAATAATTTTCAATAAATCATAATAAATTTATTTTAATTCCAAAAATTATAGAAAAATCATTTTTAATTCTGATTTTTCTTAAATAATTATTTAAAAATTATTTTTGAGTTTTAAAAATTAGTAATAATTATTTATAGTGAATAAAAATTGGAATTATCAGTGTTTAATTGATAACAATTCAACCGTTAGTCCGATTCGAGTGTAACGAAAGCCTGTTGACTCAGAAAAATGAATTCTTTTCATTAAAAATAATATTAAAGCTTAATTTCTTCTAGAAATTAGTTGATTTTGTTACTTGTTTGATTATCAGTCGAAATGCGTGCCGAGACGAGTCCGAAAAATTCCGGAAAAATGGGAAACGAGTCAGATAACGACCAGTTGAGCGATCAGCGAGTCGATTTTGGTTCTAAAAATTATTTTAACTATAAAAACATGGTTATGTGCTTATGTGCTTATGTGTATTACATGGTTAATTGAGTTTTATTTGCTAATAAATAATACATGAGTCAGTCATAAGCGCATGGGTAGATGTTAGGAACGGTGTGAAGTCGATTCAAGATGCAATTGAAGTACGAAATGACTTAGTCAGTCTATTTTGCTAACAGAAGCTAAGCCAGCCAGGCAAGTTGAGTCGATATTAGTCCAAGGTGATAGACGAAAGTGATCTAATTGCAGTGAGTCGCGCAGAAGGCAAGTTTTTCCCCTATTCTACTTTCAGAATAGTGATATTTATTCAAATGCTTATTACATTTGCACTCTTTTGATTCTTGTTCTTAATCACTGATATACACTTGCTATTCATTTGTTCATATTTCATATCGATCCTTGATTTCTCCGTTTCTTTGGATTTCTGATTCATATCCCGTTGAAGATGCATTGAGATTGATATATTTTGGTGTTTAGAATATATCAAAGCATACCGATTATTCCGGTTGCTAAGTGATGGACTGGATAATGATATTTTTGGGATTGAGTGCGTCTTAATCCTGAGGACCGGGATTTGACTGGTGCCTCGACACGGGCCGTAGTGCCTGGGTACCCGATTGGATCTATATAGTGAGATATAGATCTGCATTATATTATGACTGATCAGCAGAATATAGATGCAAACTTGTGTCCAGTTTAGTTCATTTGTACTCGCCAATAATGGCCTTCTTTCTATTCTCGTGGGGTTATATCTTTGCAGATATACCCGGGATTACGGGTTCACTTAAAATGCTTTAACACCGCTTATATTTTGTGGACTTTTTGAGCAATTTTTGGCTCACCCTTTTTGTTGTTATTCACCTTATTGTTTTCAGTTAAGAAGGAATATGAAATCCATCAGGACTCGAGTGGTAAAGAAGCGGGTCAAGCCTCGGGATCCTCTCATACCCAAGGTGTTGATCCCAATCCAGGAAGAAAGCTTTGAGTTGCCCGAGCAGGTGGATTGTTGATAGATAGTGTGTGTGTTTGAATAAAAATCGAACTTAGTTTAAAATGAAATAGACAATGGTTTGTAGTAAAGGGAATTTGTGAGAATTTGAAAATGGTTTGTAATAAAATAGATAGTGGTTCTTGTTTTCATACTTCAACCTAAAAAAAAGATCCTGGTTAGTATTAAATGGGTTTAATTTCATTTCTTTATTAATTGTTAATCAGATAGTACAGGTTTGGTGATTAGCTAGTAACCCCCAGACTTATATCCCAGGTCTGGAGGGCGTTACACAAAGCTTAAGTTAAAGATCCAAAAGAGAATGCAGCTAGAAGAAGAGAAGCTACTGGCCAAGTCCAGGAGCAAGAGAACCCGGCGAGACCCTACTCTGAAGCTGATTTCTGATAATGAAGAAGAAGAAAGGCAGAAGGACCTGAAAGATATGATCTATGAATTGTAGAAAAAGATAGACAAAGATTCAGGAGTAGAAATTGGAGAAATATTAACTCCATTCAGCCATTCCCTGGAAGCCATTCCCCGGCAGCGGAACTTGAAGCATTATAACTTTGACTCCTTGGATGGTCTATGAGACCTGGAGGAGCACCTGAACTACTTTGAGCTGATAGCGTAGATATATTACTACAATGACTTGACGAAATCAAGGTTCTTCTCTTAAACTCTTAAGGGAGGGGCCCAAAGATGGTTCAGCAGGATCCCCTCCCGCAGCATCCATAGTTGAAAGGAATTTCGAGCCTCCTTCCTTCGAAGATTTTGGGCAAATAAAATGCACGAAATGCACATGTGTCACCTGGAGACAATCTGGCAGCATGATAACGAGATCCTCTCTGCATACATGCGCCGGTTCTAGGAAGCAATCAACAAAGTTTTGAACTTGGATGAGAGGGAAGCTTTGAGCATTTTCAGGAGAAACTTGGACCTAGAGCACAATGAGAGATATATAGTGGAGCTAATCAATAAGGAGCCGCAAAGCCTGGCAACAGCTTACTCCATGGCTGCCAGATTCATAAAGGAAACAGATGTTCTCCAAGAAATGAGGATGACCCGGAATGGGGGGTCCAGGAGTAAAAACACCGATGACCGACCGAAAGGGGGTTACCATCAGGATAAGAAGTTAAAGCAAAGCAACCAAAGCCAGGAAAGACAAACTACTCCGGTTTTCCAGAGACTTGGTCCTAAGAAGGAGTCAAACAGCGACCCATGACCCGCGAAGCAACCCTTGGAGCCGAAGCATGAGCCGGACTGGACTCCTCTCAACATAAACCGGGAGGAAATATTGAATGAGGTAAAATATAAGCCTTTCTATTATCCTCCAAAACCAATGCAAACTCCTCCGGAGAGCAGGCCTTACAATAGGCAGTCTGATTATCATGAGACCCATGACCACAAGACTGAGAACTGCTTATCACTCAAGTACTTCATTGAGGACCAAGTGAAGAAGGGGAACATAAACAAGTACTTAGTCTGGGACAGCAACAACAGGGGGGAAGCGTAGAAGAGAGGAACGAATATAGTCAATATAGCCCTAGGAGGCTCTCACTCCCCACCTCGGCGCCCGGACTTCGGGGAAGAAGTGCTCTCAATCCAGTCACTCCCAGACCTAGTGATATCTTTCAGCAGCAAGGACTACAATGGAGTCAACCCACATCACAATGCAACATTAGTTGTTATTCTGGATATCTTTAATAATGAAGTAAGGAGAATGCTCATAGATAATGGTTCCTCAGTAAATATTCTCTTCAAGCACACAGTGGATCAAATACAGTTAGAAAGCGTTCGCTCAAACGAGTGCCGGGAGGACCCACTCTATGGGTTTGACCACAACTTAGTCCCGATCCAAAGAACTTTATACCTGCCAGTCATTTTTGGAACTGCTCCTAACCAAGTGACTCATGTCATCAAGTTTTATGTGATCAACGCTCCTTCGTCATACAACGAGATAATTGGTAGATCAGCTTTAACCATGATGCAAGCAATAATTTCAATCTCCCATCTCAAAATCAAGTTCCCAACCCCGACAGGAGTCGGGGAGATAAAAGGAGATTATGGAGTTGCTGAAATATGCTACACCCAGGGGTTAGTCATGGAAGAAACCCATCTAGACAACAAAAGAAAGGCAGTAGTTCTTTACAAGCAATAAAGCATAAAGAAGCACCGACCCCGAACAAGAGAAGAAGCAACAAAGGAAGTGTAACTCATTGAATCAAGTCCGGAGCAAGAAGGAAATATAACAAGTTCGGAAGGACCGGCAAGCAACCAAGTCATGGTAGTCGACAAAGCAAATCAGGTCTCAGACCAAACTAGTCCTACCATGCAAGCAACCAAAGAATCTGAACAAGCAAACTTCTATCTGAAGAAGAACTCTGAAGCCCGAATTCATCAAATGGTTTCAAACAAAGAGCAAGCAAAAATTGAAGCTGCAGTAGAAACAGAAGAAGTCCAGATTGATGAGAGCAATCCTAACAAAAATGTGAAAGTTGGGTCAGGACTCGAGGAGTCCTTCAAGGAAAGATTAGCGTCCCTGCTCCGGGAGTACAAAGATGTTTTTTTCCTGGAGCCTAAGAGACATGCTAGGACTACATGAGTCCAAAGTAATGCACAACTTGAAGGTCAACCCCAATAGAAAAGCAGTAAAATAGAAGAGAAGGAATTTTGCCCCGGAGAGACAGAAAACCATAGACAAAGAAGTGGAGAAGCTACTCAAAGCAGGAATCATCAAAGAAATCAAATATCCGGAGTGGCTAGCTAATGTTGTTATGGTGAAGAAGTCCAACGGTAAATGGAGAATGTGTGTGGACTACACTGATCTGAGTGGCGCATGCCCGAAGGACCCATACCCTCTGCCAAACATTGATCAGCTGATAGATGCCACCTCCGGACACATCATACTTAGTTTCATGGACGCCTTCTCCGGATACAACCAGATCAAGATGAACTCGAAGGATATACCTAAGACATCATTCATAACTCACAGAGCAGTCTATGCTTATGTGATGCTACCCATCGGACTCACAAGCGCAAGATCCACTTACCAAAGAGCCATGAACAAGATATTCAAGTCCCAGATTGGGAGGAACTTGGAGTGCTATGTCGATGACATGATTTCCAAATCAACAACTATACCAGGGCATGTGGAAGATCTGAAAGACTGCTTTGACAACCTGTGGAAGGACAAATTCAAGCTGAATCCGGAGAAATGCACCTTCGGAGTAGGGGCAGGCATGTTCCTAGGATTCATGATCAGCAACAGAGGCATAGAAGCCAATCCGGAGAAAATAAAAGCAATCGAGGAGATGAAGACTCCTAGGACCCAAAAAGATGTTCAGAAGCTAGCAGGATCACTAGCAGCACTCAGGAGATTTGTCTCAAAGCTAGCAGATAAGTGCCTACCATTCTTTGATTTACTCAAAGGATCAAGTAACAAGAAAGAGGTGAACTGGAGCCCGGAATGCCAAAAGGCATTGGAGGAAATCAAGTCCTACCTCTCTCAGCCACCAGTCCTAACTAAAGCTCAGCCTGGAGAGCCTCTCTACTTATACTTGTCAGCAGGAGCACAAGTCGTAGGAGCGACCCTAATCACGGAAGAAAACGGAAAACAGCAACCAGTTTACTATGTAAGCGAAGTACTCAAAGATGCAGAAACAAGATACCCAAGATTGGAGAAGTTTGCCTTTGCTTTAGTCACAACTTCAAGAAAACTCAGGCACTACTTCCAAGGGAGAGAAATCAGAGTAGTGACAAATCAACCACTAAGGAAAATAATTCACAAGCCGGATATCTCGGGAAGACTCGTTAATTGGGCTGTGGAGTTGAGCCAGTTCAATTTGAGCTTCATTCCCAGGACTGCCATTAAAGCTCAAGCACTTGTAGATTTGATAATCGAATGCAACTTCCCAGAAGAAGAGCCAGAACCAATGGACATGGATCCAGAGCCAGAAAAAGATGCAAGTCCAGGAGCCTGGACCTTGAAAGTAGATGGTTCTTCAACAACCGAAAGGTCACGAGCTGGACTCATACTCAAAAGTCCTGAAGGATTCACAGTTCAAACAGCTATATCCTTCGGCTTCCCCGCAACAAACAATCAAGCAGAATATGAGGCATTGATCGTAGGACTAAAGCTCTCCAGGACTCTGAGGGTCCAGGACCTAAAAATTTACAGCGACTCCCAGATAGTGGTCAAGCAAACAAATGGAGAATACATAGCAAAGGACCCTACTCTGGCCAAGTACCAAGCACTGGTTCAAAGTTACCTAGCCTCAATACCAAACAATCAAGTCCTTCAGATATATCGAGAAGAAAATAAAGAAGCAGATATTCTATCCAAATTAGTCCGGAACTCATCAGATCTAGACTTCTCAATTTACTTCGAAGAACTCCACAAACCATCTATTGAATCCAAAGAGGTATTGGAGATCGAAAGTAGCCACAACTGGATGACTCCCTTCTTCAACTACTTGGAGAAAGGAGAGCTCCCAGAAGATAAAGGAAAATCTCAAAGAATGAAAGCAAAAGCAGCCAAGTTCTTCCTCGAAGAAGGAGTACTCTACCGTAGGACCTTCTCATCTCCTATCCTAAAGTGTATTGGCCCAGAAGAAGCAAAATACTGTTTGGCGGAAGTGCATGAAGGGATATGCGGAGACCACATGTCTGCAAAGGCCCTAGCTCATAAGATCATAAGACAAGGTTACTACTGGCCAACTATTCACCAGGATGCAATAGATTTTGTCAAGAAGTACAAGGAATGTCAGCTCTTCAGCAATGTGTCCCGGATCAGCCCAGTCTTACCCTCCTCAGTCCTGTCACCTATCCTCTTCGCTGGCTGGGGTATTGACATCATGGGACCTTTCCCCCGGGCCAAAGGAGACCTCAGGTACCTGCTAGTCTCTATTGATTACATGACAAAATGGGTTGAGGCAAAAGCAATGAGGACAATTAATCAACAAGACTACATAAAGTTTATGGACAACATTTTGATGAGGTTAGGGATACCACGAGTCCTAGTTTCAGACAATGGACCCCAATTCATCGGATCAGAGTTCGAGTCCTACCTCCAGGAGCGCGGGATCAAGCACAAAAAATCATCAGTGGCATATCCCCAAGAAAATGGCCAAGTAGAAGTAACCAACAGAATTCTGCTCCGAGGAATTGAAAAAAGACTCAAAGAAAGCAAAAGCAAATAGCCAGAAGAACTACCAAGTGTACTTTGGTCCTACAGGACAAGCCCCAGAACAAGCAGAGGAGAAACTCCATTCAAACTAGCCTATGGCACAGAAGCAATGCTCCCTATTGAAGTGGGATCTCCATCTCACAGAACAATAAACATTGAAGAAGAAGTAAATGAAGAAGGACTCAGAACAAACATGGAGCTAATTGATGAGGTCCGAGATCAAGCTGTCGAAAGGATGGAAAAATACAAGGAGAAAACAAGAGAGCACTTCAGTAAGAAGTCCAGAGTCAAAAACTTCCAAGTTGGAGACTTAGTCCTTCGAGACACAGAAGCATCAGATCCCACAAACACTGGAAAGCTAATGCCCAAATGGGAAGGACCATACAAGATCAAAGAAACCCTGAGGCCAGGAACCTACAAGCTCCTGAACATGGATGGCTCAGACGTTCCAAATACTTGGCATGGACTAAGGCTAAGAAAATTCTACCAGTAGGAGAACAAACAAAGAAACCAAAAATCTTGTAGCCAATATGGCAAGCAACCAATTTGTTTCCCCTTATGTTTTGTATGAATGATTAATGAAAAGCATTTCCCCTTTATATATTTAAAAAAGCCACCACTAGTCCGGACAAGCTATTAGTCAGGACTAGAGCAACCATTTTTACTTAGAATTAATTTTCTAACTAAAAGTCACCACTAGTCCGGATAATCTATTAGTCAGGACTAGAGCAACCATTTTTTAGAATTAATTTTCTAACTAAAAGCCACCACTAATCCGGACAAGCTATTAGTCAGGACTAGAGCAACCATTTTTACTTAGAATTAATTTTCTAACTAAAAGCCAGCACTAGTCCGGACAAGCTATTAGTCAGGACTAGAGCAAACATTTTTACTTAGAATTAATTTTCTAACTAAAGGCCACCACTAGTCCGGATAAGCTATTAGTCAAGACTAGTGCAACCATTTTTACTTAGAATTAATTTTCTATTTAAAAAGCAACCACTAGTCCGGACAAGCTATTAGTCAGGACTAGAGCAACCATTTTTACTTACTAGTCCGGACAAGCTATTAGTCAGGACTAGTGCGACCATTTCACTTGGAATTAATTTTCCAAGAGAAGAAGCTAACCACCAGTCCGGACAAGCTATTAGTCAGGACTGGTACAACAATTTTACTTGAAATTATTTTTTAAGGCAAAAACAACCAACAACAGCAAAGCAAAATAACATCAATAAAAGCAAACATTTAAATAGTAGCCGGACTAAACAAGCCCGGAGCAAGCACGAATATTACAAAGATATCAAAAGTCTTAAAGCAATAACAAAGTTACAAATCAGAAAGAATTCAAAGCTCCGGAGCATTAGGAGGCAAGAAGCTGGGACAAGGACCGTCGAACGGCTCCGGTTCCCCTAGTCCTAGCTCAATATCTTCCTTCACCTTGATAAACTCATTCACAAAGCTATCCCAATCGGCCTTCGGATCAGTCTTAATATGTCTCTCCGCAACCAACCAACAACGAGAAATCTCCAGAGCACCAGCATTGGCCATCGCCTTATCATACTCCTCGGACCTTTTGAATTCAGCAATGACCTCAGCTTCCGGCCTCACAGTGGACATCTGCCTCCGGAGCTCAGCTAGTTCGGACTTAAGATCAGAAGCCTCCTTCTCAGCGTTCTCAGCCCGGGTAGTAACATCAGAAATGTGCTTGTTCAATCCGGACATAGAAGTATCCTTAACAATTATCTGGTCCCGGAGCTGACCAATCTCGGAGTCCTTATCAGCGATGGAGGCCCTAGCAGTCTTCAGTTCATTGTAGGCCAGAGAAGCTGATCCGGCCATAAAGCCACCAAGCTACAAAAAATAGAGAAACTTAGAAAAATATTCTAAGGCAAATGAACACAAGAAACGAGAACATGAAGAAAACATACTTGGCCCCAGAGTCGGGAGCATTCCTTCATTGTCGCATCAAATCCGTTCAGGTTCATCTTTTTCCAATCAGATTCCGAGGGGATCCCGACCATAAAACGAGCGCTCTTAACTTCAAGCTCCGGACTTCCAGCACCCGGACTCTCGTCATCTAAACCTTTTCCCTTACCAGCCCCCGACCCAGAGCCTACTTCAATATTCTGCGCCCGGGGAGGTTTCATCCCTGAATTTCGGAGCCTTTTCTTCCTCCGGGAACCCTCAACCTTGGGAATTTCTCCAAGAGGCTCCAAGTCCTCCAAGTTAACAAACTCATCGCCCATTTCCATCTCAGCATTCTGTTCCGGGGCAGACTTACTCACATCAGCCTCCGGCCTCAAAACTGCCTTGCTCTGGGATCCCTCCTCCGCCGAAGCGTTGGATCCGGACCCTCCAACGGCAGCTTTCTTTGGCAGCTTAAAGGCCTTGCCCAAACCTTTTAGTGCATCACTGTATGCGGAAGATGACATATTCGGATTATAGTGCGGCAAACCTGCCAAAAATCAAAGAAAAGGAACAAGTCAAAAACAATATAAGAAGTCGGGACAAGTACAGACAAGAAAATATATAAGAAATCCGGACAAAGCAAAACACTCACAGCCTAGCTTATTCATAGTCCTATGAATCATGAAAGTGTCTCGGGTCATTTGAAAACCCAGACATTCGCAAAACGCAAAAACCATCCGGATAGCTTCACCCCGGAGTACATCCCTACGGAACCGAGTTCGGACTCCCTCCGAAGCAATATCGGGGAGATAATGCAAATCCAACCCCCCCAGCATGATCAACTCCCCATTCCAGTACTTCAACGAAGACTGCTGAATTATAGGCCTGTAGGAGCCACCATACCCACACTCCGGAGCCCGGAACCGAAGTTCATACAAAGGAAACTGGCTAGACCGGACCAGATGGAAGATATGATGCCATAGCTTAAAGGTCGGCTGAACTTTGAACTGATTACAGCTAGCAATGAACCAACTCATCCACTTGATCCTGTTCGGAGTTATCTGCATCGGAGATAGCTTGTACTCATACTTACACAAATGTTTCAGAAATAAGTGCCAGTGTGGATTCCACCCGGACCGGAGATGCTCCAACCACACAAGAACAAACCCATCGGCCGGTCTGTGATAAATCCGCTCATCCGGCTCCACCCACCTCCACTCGATCTGGGGATCCAATTGAAACGTAGCCCGGACAGAGGAATCCCGCGCCACATGATCTAAAGCAGCATACTCTTCCTTCAACTCATAATTTTCCTTGGCAATTATACTATCGGCGAACTTCCTGTCGAATTCTTCCCTATAATAAGGCCCCGGACCCGCGTTGGGTTGTCTAGCGTACCCGGACCTAATACTCTTATAGTAGAAGCTGTTCTCTATCTCATCACTCTTGGTGATGAAATAACCCGGAGTATTAACCCACAAACCCTTCGGACTACAGGGTACCTTTCTAGAAGAAATATTAGCGACGAAAAGCTTGGTTATAGCTTTAGAATCCGAAGTAGAAACCTTCTTCCCCATCTCAACCCGCTCAGAATCACTGGAAGACTCCAAATCTAAACCTGACGGCCCCAGGTAGCAAGTTATATATGCCTTGGCACGGACCATAAACCTAAAACAAGTGATAAAGGTTAGTGAAAGGCATATGTTATAGCCTATTTGTTTATTCGAGGATTTAACTCAACTCAAATAAGAATGTAATAAGTAAATAGTGGATCTATCGTCAGAGAGATCTCACAGAGTAACATATGTCTAAGGATTAAGTAACATTGTTCATCTACAGACTTGATGACTTAATTCACTGGAAGAAGCTCAAGAAATTGATCAAGCCTCAGTGATATAAATCAAGATTGTGGATTTAATCAAGTGACAGAGATCTCGTCAGGGTATCAATTAATTACAAGGATTTAGTCTGAAGAAAATCAAGAGTATCAAGGTCAAGGCATGAAGAAACGTCACGGAAGTTAGTCACTCATGAACCAGACAGTACATCGAGTGTCAACATTGAAGTGGTGGAATTGATTCGTAATTGACAGTGATTTTCAGAAGATTTTCAGAGGAATGGTTGCTGCTCAAGATTGGTATTAATTCTCTATTAATTAATTAAGCCATATAATTTAATTAAGAAAATAAATTAAATCTGCAAAGATTAATTTATTGATTAATTGAATTAATTGATTAATTAATTCAGAATTATTATTTGATTAAAATCTGTTTTAATCCAGCAAGACTATCTTTTATATTAGGAAGACAATCAGTATGACAATCAATAGTCATACCGAATGTCATGCTAGTTCATTTGGATTGTCTTGCCGAAAGTCCTACCAGTTCAAATGAATTGTCATGCCAGTTCATTTGATTGTCTTACCGAAAGTCCTACCAGTTCAAATGGATTGTCATGCCAGTTCATTTGATTGTCTTGCCGAAAGTCTTGCTGATTCAATTGGATTGTTTTGTTTACTTAAACAACAGAAAGCAGATCATTTCAGATAAAACACAGCATTGAATATTCAACAGCAAAACACAGAACAAGAGAACCTGCAGAGAAATTATTGCAAACTACACAGATCATTTATTTCTAGTATTTATTGTTAAATCCAATCCACTAGAAATACTTTTCTTGTTCTTGTGTAACTATCTAGCGGATCGAAATCCCTAGAACTTAATCTCAAATCGCTTTTAGCATTTGATCTTTTTTATTGCAAAAATAGAAAAAGTTCATGTCGAATTTATTCTAGATTTGTAATAATTGATTTGAGATTAATCCCTTGTAAACGATACCGTTGTTGTAACACCTTTCAAGTTTAATAATAGTTTTATTTAACTTGAATTTTGTTTCACCTTTTTATTCCGCATTTTATTCGATTAAACGGTATTGTTTGTATTCAACCCCCCTTCTACAAACATATTGGGACCTAACAATTGGTATCAGAGCCTTCTGATTAACGTACAAATCAAGATCCTAGACTTTTATGTTTCTTTCACTCCTTGAATTTTTTATTCACTCAAAAATTCATAATGACTACATAAAAAGTTGGAACCGTTAAAATTCCACTATTCGATAAAGAAAATTATGTTATGTGGAAGAAGAAGATGCTATTGTTTTTACAAGTTGCAAATTCCAAATATCTGGAAGTGTTAAAGAAGGGTCCTAAAATTCCGAGGGTTATTGAACCAGAGGTAATAGAAAATGATGTGGTGATTACCAAAGCAAGAACTTATGTGAAAGATCTTGAGGATTTTTTGCCTGCTGAAAAAGAAGAAGCCTCCCTGGATGGTAGCCTTCAATTAATTTTAGTAGATTCCCTTGATCCCTTGATGAATAGACATGTGATGAACTGTAAAGATTCCAAACATATCTGGGAAACTATTGAGGTTATTAATGAAGGCACAGAGGAAGTTAGGGAGAACAAGTTAGAAATCCTAACCTCTGAGTATGAATACTTTAAATCCAATCCAGGATAAGGAATCACTGAAGTGTTTGAGAGGTACAATGCATTGATCAACAACCTGAACATTAATGGTAAATACTATTCCATCAGGGAGGTCAACAAAAAGTTCCTTTTAACACTGCCAACTCATCTCGAATATAGAATCACTGCCATAAGAGAAGCAAGAGATCTGAGTGAGATTTCTTTGGAAAGGCTCTATGGTGTGTTAAAGACTTATGAGTTGGAGCAGATTCAGCAGAAGGAAGTTTACGGGAAAGGAAGAGTGGTCAGCACATCTACTGCTCTAGTAGCTGATGAACAACAACAACAACCACAATATCAACAACAATCTCAACAGTCAGAAAGAATGGTACAGTCTTCCAAGGTTGAAGAAAATATGATAGTAGCAAAATTTGATCCTCCTACTACAAATCAATCAGGAGATGATTTTTATTCCTTGGAAGAACTGGAGCAATTGGAGGATGAGTCAATGGCCCTGATTGTCAAGAGATTCTCAAATGTCAGATTCAAAAGGAATCCCAAGTTCAAGTACAAGTCCAACTACAACAGATTCCAGAAAGGTGGATTTTCATCCTCTAACACCAGCAGTGGTGGGTATAAAACAGGGATGGTTGATCGAAGCACCATTCGATGCTTCAACTGCAATGAGTTGGGACACTTTGCCACAGAATGCAGGAAGCCAAAACAAGTTAGGAAGAACTCTTACGATTCTAATCAGAAGAGTAAATCTGAAAGGGCTTACCTCGCAAAGGGAAAAAGCTGGGATGATACTGACAGTGAAGATGAAGAAGTTGGAAATCTTGCTCTCATGGGTAGTGATGCAAACACCTCATCATCAAGAAAAGAGGTAAAATTTACTGATGCTGAATTAGTTTATCATCTAGGAGGTTCCTTAGATTGTGCTCGTCGTGATAATGAATTGTTAAATCAACAAATCAAAGACCTTGAGAAAGAGGTCAATGAATTAAGACTTGTGCACATTAATCAAGATAAATTAAAAGAACAAGTATCTTTTCTAGAGAATAGAGTTGACTGTTATAGACAACTCGAAACTATTCTCAAAGACAAGATCACCGGTCTTGAGGCTAAGGTTAAAGCTTACTTTAATTCTTGTTCGAAGTCCAAAGAGTTTTACAATAAGCAAGCTGTTAATCAAACATCTGGAATAGGTTATGATTACAATGTTTCTATTGGTAAATTAGGCATAAACTCCCCTCCTCATGTCTGTGCTAAAGGCAGGGAAGTACCACATGTGCTTAAGGGTGTTGATGAACCCCTCTATAAAGAATCAATTGCTGAACCATTTGATGAGACCTCATTTATTATTCAAGAAGAAATCCGTGCTAAAGATCATGCTAATGAGAAAGCTGTCTCCAAGTCAAGTGTGTCAAAGGTTCCAGTCAAAGTTGTGAAAGCAACTGAGACTAACTCAGACACACATGAGTTGGATAACACAAATGCCATGTATAACATGCATAAGTTTCCTATTGTTAATCCCTCTCATAAAGCATGTGGTGTTCCTGATTGTATGTCTTGTGCTTTTAATTTGATGTATGCTTATTTTAATGGTAAGCATGTTTCTAATGATAAGACTACTCCTCGTCAGCTTGTGAATAATAGAAAGTATGATAGGTCTAAGACTGCTAGTCCTCCTAAAGCTAGAAAGGAGACATTTGTGCCTAAGCCTAAACAGAAATTTGTCAAGGCTGTTCACAAGGTCAAATGTCCAGTCATTGAGAAAGTTGAGAACATTAAAATTAAGAATGTTGTTTTGCCTGATAAAGGCCAATTTTACAAGTATGCCGGACCCAGCCAAGCTTGGGTTCCGAAGAAGGTCTAATCCATTTGTATTGCAGGGCATTAAACAGGTACAACCGGTATTGTGGATTCTTGACAGCGGATCGTCAAGACATATGACCGGAGAGAGAGCCCTGCTATCAAATGTGGTTGAGAAAGCTGGCCCAGTGGTTACCTTTGGAGATAACAGCAAAGGTTTAACTGAGGGATATGGCTGTTTGCTAGCTGGAAATGTTATCATTAAAAATGTGTATGTTGTGCAAGGACTTGAACACAATCTGCTTAGCATTAGTCAGTTATGTGACAACGGCTACAATGTTTTATTTGACAAGCTGAAGTGTCAGATTCTGCACAAGAAAAGTGAAAAACCCTCCTTGATGGGAATCCGGAAAGGAAATCTGTTCGTAGCTGACATGAACTCTGGAAGCAATCCTGAAGTCAATTGTTTCTATGCAAAGGCATCGACAGATGAGAGTTTGCTATGGCACAAGAGACTTTCTCATCTCAATTTCAAAATAATGAATTCTCTTGTCAAAAGAGAATTGGTCAGAGGTCTGCCTCAGCTGGAATTCTCCCCAGAAGGACTATGTGAGGCTTGCCAGAAAGGAAAGTCAAAGAAAGCAAGTCACAAAGGCACTGACACATCCTCCATAACTGGTGTTCTGCAATTATTACACATGGATTTATTTGGACCAGTTAATGTCCTTTCGATGTCAAAGAAGTGTTACTGTCTTGTGATAGTTGATGACTATTCCAAGTATACGTGCTCACTCTAAGGATGAAATACCACAAGTTGTTATTGATCATATCAAGTTGATCGAGTTAGATTCTAATGTCCCTGTTAGAGCAATAAGGTCAGATAATGGAACAGAATTCAAGAATTCACTTCTCAATGGATTTTGTACAGACAAAGGGATTACCAGACAATTTTCAGCTCCTAGAACCCCTCAGCAAAATGGAGTGGTAGAAAGGAAGAATCGTACATTGATTGAAGCTGCAAGAACGATGTTAAGTGAATCAGGTCTTCCAATGTACTTTTGGGCTGAAGCTGTCAATACTGCATGTTATACTCAAAATCGAACTCTAATCAACAAAGACTTCATGAAAACTCCTTATGAGATTTTGAATGAACAAAAACCTTCTATCAAATACTTTCATGTATTTGGTGCCAGATGCTTCGTGCTCAAAGATGGAGATGATCGTCATGGTAAATTCGAGGCAAAGACATATGAGGGTATTTTTGTTGGATATGGAAGAAGATCATACAGAGTGTATATCATTGATCAACACAAAGTAACTGAAAGTGTCAATGTTACATTTGATGACACTAAACTCCCTAGTATCCAAACTGAAGATCTTTCTGATAAACTGAAGTTTGATGATATGTCAGATTCAGAATAAGAACATGGTCAAGAACCTGAGGTTGTTGCTGGTGAAGAACCTGTTAATCATGATGATACTCAAGGTAATGGTGATGGAAACTTTGGCAACAATGGAGATACCACTGCTACTGACGGAGAATCTTCAAGTCAACATGGCAACAACTCAGGGGGAGATGCTGAAGGATCAACTAGTAGGACACAACATCCCAATGAATTTCAAGGCGAATCATCAAGATCAAATCTTCCAAGACAGACTATCTGGAATAAAGCTCATCCTTTTGAGTTGATTATTGGTGATCCAGATGTTGGAGTCAGAACTAGACGTGCTACTCAAAATGAGTGTCTGTTCTCAGGATTTCTTTCTGAGATGGAACCTAAGAAGAATGAGGAAGCACTGACTGATCCAGATTGGGTGATTGCTATGCAAGATTAACTCAATCAGTTTGAACATCAACAAGTCTGGAAACTGGTACCTAGACCTACACATAAGAAAGCTGTTGGTACTAGGTGGATATTCAGGAATAAACTAGATGATGATGGTGTGGTTACAAGAAACAAAGCAAGACTGGTAGCTAAAGGGTATTCTCAAGCTGAAGGCATTGATTTTGATGAAACCTATGCTCCAGTGGCTAGACTAGAGGCCATCAGGATATTTCTGGCATTTGCAGCATTCTCTAACTTTAAAGTTTATCAAATGGATGTCAAGAGTGCCTTTCTAAATGGAAAGCTGGATGAAGAGGTATTTGTAGAGCAACCTCCTGGTTTTGAAGATTCAGATCTTTTGGATTTTGTCTACTTTCTGTTCAAGGCTATCTATGGACTCAAACAGTCTCCGAGAAAATGGTATGACACTCTTTCTGAATTTCTTATTGAAAATAGCTTTATTAGAGGTGTCATAGACAAAACTCTCTTTTCTAAAAAGCATAAGAATGATACTATATTAGTCCAAGTCTATGTGGATGATATAATATTTGGGTCTACTAATGATAATCTCTATAAGAGATTTGCTAAGTTAATGCACAGCAAATTTGAAATGAGCATGATGGGAGAGCTGAAGTTCTTTCTTGGATTACAAGTAAATCAAAGGTTAGATGGAACTTTTATTTGTCAATCCAAGTATCTCAAAGAACTTCTCAAAAAGTACAATCTAGAGGATTCTGCATCAGCAAGGACTCCGTCAACTACAGCTGTCAGGCTTGGACCATGTGAAAACTCCATTAAGGTAGATGTCACAAGCTACAGAGGTATGATTGGCTCGTTACTCTATTTTACTGCAAGTAGACCAGATATTATGTATGCTACATGCTTATGTGCAAGGTTCCAAGCGGATCCTAGAGATATTCATCTTGTTGCTGTTAAACGAATCTTAAGATATCTTAAGGGAACACCAAATCTAGGTATTTGGTACCCTAAAGAATCTGGTTTTAACCTTGTTGGATATACAGATTCAGATTACGCAGGAAGTGTTGTTGATAGGAAAAGCACCTCAGGGAGTTGTCAATTCCTAGGTAGCAGACTAGTCTCATGGTACAGCAAGAAACAACAAACAGTTTCAAATTCAACGGCTGAGGCTGAATATATTGCTGCTGGAAGCTGCTGTGCTCAGATCTTGTGGATTAGGAATCAACTACGGGACTATGGCTCTGTATTGAACAAAATACCTATTCTATGTGACAATACAAGTGCAATAGCCATCACCAACAACCCTGTGCAGCATACAAGGACCAAGCACACTGACATCAGGTATCATTTTATTAGAGAGCACGTCATGAATGGTACTGTTGAACTATTTTTTGTTCCAACAGAAGAACAATTAGCAGATATTTTCACTAAACCTCTTGATGAATCCACATTTACCAAATTAGTTGGTAAATTGGGTATGTTGAATAGCTTTAGTGATTAAACTTGTGAATATCTGAAATCTGTTCTTGAGTGAATTTACAAATGAATTTTTCATAAATGAAAAATTCATTTGCAAATTTATTTTATCATTTTCCAAAATTTCCTGCTTATTTCTATGTAATTTTTATTATCTTATCTTATTTATTTACTCAACTTGTTAATTTTATGTCTCAGAATATTTTATTTTCTCTAAAAATATTTTTCTATGAATTTTATTTGTTAAAATTCAAAAGAAATCTATTTTTGGACTGAAAATATTATTATCTCTGAAATATTTTAATTATTTTTGTTTATGTAAATATTTTCTGCCATATTCATTTCAGTTTTCCGTAATTGTAATATTTTCTATATTCTATGTTTTTTATGTATTTTTGACAGTTTTTTATGTTAATTATTCAGTATATTTAAATACTTAATTTATTTTATACTAGAATGACAATCGGCAAGACAATTGAAATTGTATTGCTGAAAGTCATTCCAGTACTAATACTTGTTTATTTTTAAATCAGGTTAATTTTATAACTAGCAAGACAATCGGTATGACTATTGATTGTCATGCCTGTAATAAAATTAATATCAGAAATATTATGTTTTATTTTGTACTGGTATGACAATCGGTATGACTATCAGATTGTCATACCAATTATATACTATTATTTGTTTTATTTGCTTGTTTTGTTTTTTGTTTTTTCAAAATTGCCTTGTATGACTATCGGTATGACAATCGGTAAGACTATCCCGAATTGTCATACCAGTTGTCCTACTTAACAATTTTTTTTGTTATTTCTTTTACTTTTTATCAGTTCATTTCCTTCTTTTCAAAATCTAACAGTTATCTCTCTCTCTCTCTCTCTCTTCGACCGAACATCAATACCATCGCCATTGTCTTCCTTGCTCGAGTTTTTACTCAGCAAACTAAAACATCACTCCTGATATATACATACACGTATATACATACAGGAGTGCTGCCAAATTTAAAAAAAAAAAAATCTTTTGCACTTCGTTTTGTTCCCCTCAAAATCGTTTTGTGTTTGTTTGATTTTGGGTTTTTTCATTTTAATTTCTGTTTTGTGTCTTGTGGTTTTTCAAATCTGCTTTTGTGAGTTAAGAATTTTAATGAAATACATTTCTTTCTAAATTTTTCGATTATAATTGATTTAATTCGAATTATTAAATTAATTTAATTAATTCAAATTTTCTTAATAATATTCTTAAAATTCTGAAAGTGTGTGTCTTATTATTATTTTTAAAATGGCTCTCAATTTTCAAATCATTTCGCATAATCTTGTTGGTTATTTTAATCCAGATAAATGTGATGTAGAAAAATTTAAGCCGTGGATTAGATTTTTAAATGACCATTCGATTGTTAGCTCTGCTATTAAATCAAATGTGATTTTAAATGTTGATCTGCTAAGACTGATTTGCACAACCTCTACTGTGGCCGATGATTTTAAATCTTTTTCATTGACCGTGGCAAACACACAGTATGTGGTTGATGAAACAGTCATCAATCGAGCGTTAAATTTTCCTATGGACAATTTCTGTAATTTGCCCTCTGAAAATGATATTTCAAACTTTTTCCATGCTATTCACTATCAGGGGGTAATTAATTTAACCAAGTTATCAAAATCCAATTTGGTGTCTGAATGGGACATTTTCTTCGATACACTTTCTAAAGTGTTTTCCAACTGCACTAAATCCAATTTTCACAACATCACTTCCACTCTGCAGCATATTGGTCTTGCGGTTGTTTTCAATCAAAGGATCAATTTTGGCAAACTACTTTTACCCATTCTTTTGAGACGTCTCACTACTGCTTTACGTGATCATTCTACAAATCGTAGGGTCTCGTGTTACTATGCTCGTTTTCTCATGCTCATAGCAGAACATATTCTCTCACCTGAGCATAAAGCCCTTTTTGCTAACTCCGCAGTAACCGAACCCCCTCCTGTAAGCAAAAAGATTTACACCCGCCAAGACACAACTTTCAAATTCATGCAAGTTCCAGTACTTGTATCTGCTTTCATGGCCACTTATATTCCCTTACCTATCTTCAATCTTTCCGGTCATGAACAGCAAGCTCAACCTCCAGTGGTTCAAACCACCCAGGCTCAAGCATCAGATGCTCTTCCTCTACAGGTAATAGTTCCTCCAACTCAACCTATTCCTACTTCTGTTGAAAGACCCCCAGTGGTTGATAGGACTGGCCATGAAGTTATAGAACCACAGCTTCAATCCCAGGTCATAGAGCCAAACACAGAGTCACAACCTATCTCAACCTCTCCCCCACTGTCTAAAATGTTGCCTAGAAGGTTAATAGGAAGTAGTTTGTTGGTGGATGTGAATGAACCCTCAGCTCTGCCTCCTCCGAAGAAAAGAAGAACATTTACTGAGGCATCTGAAAGCCCATCCTTGTCCTCCCAACAGGACATGGACTTTGAAATGGCCATTGAACAGTTACTAGAAACATCCTCTCAACAGGATGAATCTATTGAAATTCGCCATAGGGCCATGGCATCCTGTACTGAGTCAAGCACAATTCCATTACTCACAATGGAAGCATACAGACCAGTAGATGATACTCAAGACACGGAGTGAGGAGTGCACATAGAGTCGGTTACAGTGCCTACCATAGTTACGGAAGAAGAGCAGTCAAATGCTTCTGAGGGAAAATCTGACTCTCAGCCACCTTTAATAGAGTCATTTTCTCCCCTCCCAGATCCAACACCTCTGGCTCCCTCACGGGATTCTCCACTCGCAGATTTATCTGGAGAAAGTGGAGGGCAACTCGGTTAATCTATCCCTGAAGCAATTCAGACATCTATTTCACATGAAATGATAGGTTTGACTGAGGATCGGGACTCGCGAATTCCCATTGCACCACCACTGACCTCTCTTGAAGAGGCTAGGGTGATTTTAAATGCAGGTACAGAAGATCAGCCTCAGGAAGACTCCTCACGAGCAATTATATTGAGAGATACACATGCACGTGAGTTGAGTGAATTAAACAGGAGAGATATTCAGATGAGCGCACACACAGACACAAACACTGAAAATCTGTTAGCTCAAATTGCTGATCTCAAGGAACAACTTGTAAAAAGTCAGGCTGAAGCTAAATCATTCAAAGCACAAGTGGTTGAACGGTCTTCTTCTTCCACCTCTGTCAATAATCAGCTGGCTCTTATCAGGACTGAAATATCAGATTTGAAGACATCTGTTGTACCAAAGCTTAACTCAATCCAGGAATCTCCAACGTTATCAGCTGACGACATTTCAAACTTCTGCTCTCTACATACAAGAATGACTTCTCTTGAAGACTTGGTTGAAATGAATCATTCACTAGATTCCTCCAGATTTCTGAAGATAGAGACGGATATGGAACATCTGAATGAAGGGATGAAGCACCTGTACTACATGATCAAAAATTCTCACTGTCCCAATGAAGAACAAAGGACTTTCTTTGAAGGGCCGTCTGGTGGAGGCTCAGGCTCGGAAGGTGATGGAGGTCATGGAGGATCTAAGGGAAAGTCTGTAGAGGATTCCTCAACTAAGGGGGAGAAGAAAGGGATAAGTGATAAGGGAAAAGAAAAAGAGTCGTCTGCTGGAGGCACAGAGAAGCCTGATGATATCTACTATAGTGGAGAACATGATGACTTTGATATTTGTGACGTTCCCACTGAACCAGTCTTGGAAGATAAAGATGGTTTCTTTGAAGCTGAGGAGGAAAGTGATTTTGGAGAATGGGAAGAGGAAGCTCCAGTGGATCCTCTGTTTGAGAAAGAGTTTCAGCAGCAGCAGTCAGAGATGAAAAGAAAAGAAGCTGAACTCAAAAAGGTCTCCCGGATCATTGACATGAGGAAAGACATACAAAGAACAGACACTCTTCAAAAGCAACGTCTTCATGACATTAAGGCTCAAGAAAGGAGAAGAGATGTCAGACTGAAGATGGGTGAAAAATGGGATGAAGCTAGGAGAGTACTTGATATGCCTCAGCTGAGCACAAACAATGATAGACAGTTTCTACATCTTCTGGACAAGCTGGAGATCTCTAATCCAAACAATGACATGTCCATGAATGCTATAAAGACTGAAGTCTCAAGGATCACAGCTGCCTTTGACAGATCCCTAAATGAGATGAGCATATTTGTATATTGTCAGAGTGAAGGATCTTTCAAGGTGTCACTTCATCTGTTTGAGAATCGTTCTTTGTCAGAGATTTGGGTTCTTCTCAACAAAGTCAAAAGAAGCTCAGAATTGAATAAAGTTCTTCGAGAAAGGCTCAAAGAGTTTGCCAGCAGGGCTAGTCCTCAAGTGGTCAACAATCCTCATCAGGTAAGATTCTTTAAGTCTGACTATCTTCAAATCTGCCAGCTCGATTCACAATCTCTTAAAGACTACTCAGCTAAGCATCTAGCCTGGATGGAACATCACTTAAGAACTGCTGGATATTCATCCATGTTGAAAACTCAAGCAGCTGATCTGATTCAAGCTTATTGTGAAAAGAATATTAAAAGGTACAATCAACTCAAGAATAAGCTAAAGATAGTTGGAGTTCAACCAGTTAGACCAGACAACTTTACTTCAGAAAAGGATCGTGTCTTGGACAATGAGTTCCTTCAAGATTTAGAAGAAGGTGAAGTCAGAAGAGAGGTCAACTGAATTCAATTAGCTCAAAACATAATGTAATATGATTAGAGCTTTATGAATCAAGATAGACTAATGTAGTTATATGTCCAGGCTAGAGGAACATCTATCTTTTATTCACTTGTAAATTTCTTTTGGAATCTGGAAAATGTTAAATATAATCCAGAACTTTTCTGCTATTTACTTTGCATTACTGTTTATATCTTTTTCGTATTTGTTAGTTGATTTATCCTCTAGGTATTTGTTGTTATTGTCTAACAAGCAAATAGGGGGAGATTGAAAGGCATATGTTATAGCCTATTTGTTTATTCGAGGATTTAACTCAACTCAAATAAGAATGTAATAAGTAAATAGTGGATCTATCGTCAGAGAGATCTCACAGAGTAACATATGTCTAAGGATTAAGTAACATTGCTCATCTACAGACTTGATGACTTAATTCACTAGAAGAAGCTCAAGAAATTGATCAAGCCTCAGTGATATAAATCAAGATTGTGGATTTAATCAAGTGACAGAGATCTCGTCAGGGTATCAATTAATTACAAGGATTTAGTCTGAAGAAAATCAAGAGTATCAAGGTCAAGGCATGAAGAAACGTCACGGAAGTTAGTCACTCATGAACCAGACAGTACATCGAGTGTCAACATTGAAGTGGTGGAATTGATTCGTAATTGACAGTGATTTTCAGAAGATTTTCAGAGGAATGGTTGCTGCTCAAGATTGGTATTAATTCTCTATTAATTAATTAAGCCATATAATTTAATTAAGAAAATAAATTAAATCTACAAAGATTAATTTATTGATTAATTGAATTAATTGATTAATTAATTCAGAATTATTATTTGATTAAAATCTGTTTTAATCCAGCAAGACTACCTTTTATATTAGGAAGACAATCGGTATGACAATCAATAATCATACCGAATGTCATGCTAGTTCATTTGGATTGTCTTGCCGAAAGTCCTACCAGTTCAAATGGATTGTCATGCCAGTTCATTTGATTGTCTTGCCGAAAGTCCTACCAGTTCAAATGAATTGTCATGCCAGTTCATTTGATTGTCTTGCCGAAAGTCTTGCTGATTCAATTGGATTGTTTTGTTTACTTAAACAACAGAAAGCAGATCATTTCAGATAAAACACAGCATTGAATATTCTACAGCAAAACACAGAACAAGAGAACCTGCAGAGAAATTATTGCAAACTACACAGATCATTTATTTCTAGTATTTATTGTTAAATCCAATCCACTAGAAATACTTTTCTTGTTCTTGTGTAACTATCTAGCGGATCGAAATCCCTAGAACTTAATCTCAAATCGCTTTTAGCATTTGATCTTTTTTATTGCAAAAATAGAAAAAGTTCATATCGAATTTATTCTAGATTTGTAATAATTGATTTGAGATTAATCCCTTGTAAACGATACCGTTGTTGTAACACCTTTCAAGTTTAATAATAGTTTTATTTAACTTGAATTTTGTTTCATCTTTTTATTCCGCATTTTATTCGATTAAACGGTATTGTTTGTATTCAACCCCCCTTCTACAAACATATTGGGACCTAACAGTTAGTATAAATCCCTACAATTTATTTATTTTCAAAGCTCAATGGTCCATACTATCCTATATAAAATTTTATTTTAAAGCCATAACAAAATACAAAACATAGCAATCACTTCGGACGACAAACCCTAAAACTAGCCTATTACTCCGGACCGAAGTCACAATAACACACAACCAACAAAAACCAAGTATATCAGTCCGGCCTAAGAAACCAAGTCCAGACTCAACCAAAAAACCCTAATTCCGGAAACACTGTCAAAACAAAATCAAACCCCAAAAACCCACCAAGAATATAAATATACACTAATAGATACATGCAGACATACAAGCAACATCAACCAAAACAACAAAACACGAAACAAATCGAAAGATATCAACAATACTACTGATTTACAAGAAACGTAAACAAAATGGAGACAGAGGATGCTTACAATAGCAGATAATATGGAGCGGCTGGGGACGACCATAACATGATTCACAAACACTAGAGAACTCCTCTCCAAAACCCAGAACAAAGTACGAAGAAAAAGAAGAGAGCAAAAAACAAAGAGAAGCAGGAGAAAAGTAAAAAATAAAGAAAGAGGTCAAGGCCGCGTTTTATAGGCGTGGTGAAAAATGAAGGGCCACGTCACATGGCACGATCCTGACCACCCATCATTAGCGGTCATTATTGAAGAGTCATTATTACAGCACGTCTTTTGAAAAAAGACAACTGTAACAATTCAAATCATTGGGGGGAAAATCTCAAAAACCGTTTCAACTTCCAAATCCGGACTCCTTCGCACAACGCAATCCGGACTGGGAGCAAGAAAAGCTCAGCTCCTTCTAAAGACGACCACCATAGTCCTGATTCGCCGAACTCAGCTCAATCCGGACTGGGGGCAAGAAAAGCTCAACTCCTTCTAAAGACAACCACTTTAGTCCTGATTCGCCGAACTCAACGCAATCCGGACTGGGGGGGGTAAGAAAAGCTCAACTCCTTCCAAAGACAACCACTTTAGTCCTGATTCGCCGAACTCAACGCAATCCGGACTGGGGGGAAAGAAAAACTCAACTCCTTCCAAAGACAACCACTTTAGTCCTGATTCGCCGAACTCAACGCAATCCGGACTAGGGGGGGCAAGAAAAGCTCAACTCCTTCCAAAGACAACCACTTTAGTCCTGATTCGCCAAACTCAACGCAATCCGGACTGGGGGGCAAGAAAAGCTCAACTCCTTCCAAAGACAACCACTTTACTCCTGATTCGCCAAACTCAACGCAATCCGGACTGGGGTGCAAGAAAAGCATAAATTTTTCTAAACAAAACAATCACAAGCTCATGTTCTGCAAACAAGCCCAAATTTACTCCCCCATCAAGAAAATCTGCATAAGGAAGTGAGGGGCACATGATAGTACATACAGCTCCTGCAAGGCCTGGCTCCGGACTCCTAACTATATAGATCCTGGAAGGACTAGTCCTAGACTCCTAACTCTATATAACTCCTAGAAGGACTAGTCCGAGACTCCTAACTCCATACAGCTCCTGGAAGGACTAGTCCTGCACACTACCAGTCCTCCTGACTGCCCTAGTCCCGCAAGCCCAACTTTTATAAATCCCAGCACGTGAGACACTGGCTCAAGCACATGATGGGGACAATTGTCACACATCAATTATGGGAATAATCAGGGCACGTGTCAGAGGATCCTCAGAACATTCCTCAGCCAGTCCCGCACTGACACGTGTAAAGCATCCACTCCAGCCAGGTGTCCTCCGCTCCCAGAACCAATGGCTACGATTTAAAGGTACCAACCCTAAAACCCTACCATTGGGCTATAAATAGCCCAAGAAGGTGAGGTTTTGGGGTTAATCACTCTCTCACACTCATATACACACACAGCAACCCTTCATTCATATATATTTTCATCTTCCCCAAAAGCGAGTTCTTACTCTCAGACCAGAGGCGCTGCGGGACCAAAACCCCCCTTTCGGTGTTGTTTTGTAGGAACCCCACCACAGCTACACCTACACAGCGGCGAAGGATCCAGGCACGGCGTCGAAGGAGCGGCCCCGCCATCATGAGTTATCAAATATACCTATGAATCAGGAGAACAGAGACATGACACTTTGGAGATACTTTGAGACCGAATCCATTGTGCCACATGTAGGAAATAATCTTAGTACCTAGGTGGTGTTGGTTTTTGAAAGTTGCAACCCACGTTTGAACTCTAATTCCACTTTGCAGAGTAGATAAGTACAAGCACCTTCAACTTAAAGCTTAAATTAGTTTGATAAACACACAGTGTGATAAATAACTAGAAACTAGAATAACAGCGAGAATGTGTACCTTAGAAAAATGAGGAAGTGTTTACATTCTGACACTTACCGGCAATGATGAACACCGTCTCAAACCATCTCGTATTGATTCTATCTCCGCCGCTCTCCATCGAGTTCGATCTGAAAGCACCGCCACACCTTCCACTTGCACTGCCCTTATAACTACTGGAGAAGGCATGTTTTTCTCCAATGGGGGGGACATACCATGGGCTCAATCAAACAAACAAAAATTCTTGTTCTTGATGTCCAAAATAAGAGCCCTCTTCACTGATTTCATGTCTCTCCCTATGCCAACCATTGCTGTTGTCAATGGCCATGCCACTTGTGCTGGTGTTATTCTTGCCCTTTGCCATGACTATGTTTTCATGAGAAAGGATCGTGGTTATCTGTACATTAATTATAATGATATCGGGATAGTGCCTACATCCCCTTATATAAGAGCCACCATTAGGGCCAAAATTTCAAGTCCAGCTGTTTGGCGTGATCTCATTATGAGTGCCCAGAAGATTCCAGCCACGATGGCGGTGGAGAAGGGGATTATTGACGCTGCCTATGATAATGTGGAGGAGACGGTGGACGCGGCTATAGAGCTGGGAGAACAACTGGTCATGAGGAAGTGGAAAGGGCATGTGTATGCAGAAAATCGAAAACTTCTATTTCCGGAAGTGTTGCAGGCGCTAAGTGTTGTTGAAACTGACGAGAGTGTGAAGAATTCTCTTGTACCTATAAAGGACCTTACATCTCGACTTTGATGCAGGGGATCTTCGGCACGCAGCTGAACATGCAGATTGAGCTGCATGTTTTATGATCGAATAATGTATTATTAACCTTTCACGTATTTGTTTTCCTTGAAATCATCCGTTCACAGTTTGCCTGCTGGGTGCATTTTATTTGTACTAATCTACTGTTCTTCTATTCTGATATATAATATTGGAAAATAAAATAAAACCAAAAAAATTTGAAACGAATTTAAATTTTTATAACTGTTGACCCACGAGCCCACTTGGAATTGAGAATATAAGAATTTAGTTGATTAGGTACTCCTTATAAACAGCTTGCAATCAACATTCAAGGGGGTTGGAAAAATGTTCTATTATTTTGTTTAAAACCATGTCGATTTCTTTTCTCTATATATACGAGTGCAATTACCAAAACCCATAGTCTCTAACTTAATTTTGTTAATACGAAACTTCTAAGGACAAAGACCTATATATATAAAAAATAATATTGATGAGGAATTGCACGAACTGAGCTAAATAATAATCTAACGAATTCAAAAAAGTAATAATTTATTGAATTATAACATCAGTTATTCCTTATTCGTATGTGATATCAGATATGGCAAAGTGTAAAAAAATCAAAATAAGAAAATTCAGGAGTTTCTGTTACAAAATTTAGAAGTTTACTCGATGTTAACAGAGTAATTTGATTAACAAATATTCGAGATTCACGGCTGAAATCAAGATAGTGGTTCTTGATGGTAAAAGGTGTCGGGGTATAGTGATGCTGATGAATTGAGACCCGAGATCGCAAGGGTGTTTAGTGGTGGCATAAAGAGCTCTCGCTTTCAACCTGTTACAATGTGCCTACTTACCTGTAGTTATAGAGGATCAAACCCTACGTATTTTGTTGAGAACAAAGAAACCAACAGTACACCATATTTGAAATGTTACAAACCGAAATGCTACCTTAAGTTACTAAAAATTCGATAAGAGGTAACACTTTCTTTGGTGTTATAGTAGATGTTAGTCGTAGTTATCGTTGGCATGATTAAATTTATATTGTAACAAGAATATTGCGTTGCAATTGATAATTTAAAAAGTGTTACAAGAACTGGAAATTTGGGCGGCATTTACATAATTTGTGTTTGGCGGGTCAAATTTTGACCAAAATATTGCGCGACCATATCTAAAAAATTCAACCCGCTTATTTATTTGACTAAAAATCACTTAAACTAAAAGTACTAAAATTGTTATTTATTTCACTCTTATTTTAACTCTTATCTTCACTGCTCTAAAATCTCTTTCACTCTCCCTCTCTCACTCACTCTTCAACACCCACTTTTCACCACTTTCGCTCACATCTCGTGTTCATCAATAAATTGAAAAGTTTAATCAAATATGGCACTAGACTGAATGTTGTTTATGGCTTCAATCGGATAGTTTAGGGTTCCACTAATTAGGGCTTGAATTGGGGATTTCAACATTTAGTCGGGCATATATACTTCTTAGTTTCTTCTAATATTTGTGTGTATATCATCTTGTATGCTCGTATCTGTGTGTACATCTCGTTATAGTATATATTTAGGCGAGCTTTAGTTTTATTTGAGGTATTTCTGGATTTTGGTCATGTTTTGTGTTTATATCATCCTCATGTATATGTTATATGTGTTTTCGTAAGGGTACAAACGTTTAGTGTTAAGTTTAAGAATAGAAGCTCAATTGTCATGGTAAAAATTCATAACATATTTCTCAAGCTTTCATGTCAATACTCTATTCAACTTCTATTTATATTAAGTACATTATCTTTACTCTTTGTAAATGTGTTTTTCTTTTGTCTGAGTTATAAAACAATAGGCTTGAAAAATCAGTTTGGGACTCAACCATCTGCTTGTCTCCTTTAGTATTAACCACATAGTTCCGAAAAATTAATTATCATAGATTCTGTTAAATAATTTTTTGATTCTTGTCTTTGGCAGATAGTCATATCTCATATGGCTACATTATGAGCTCTTTATCTGCACAGTACGTGTCCTTTATTGAAGAAACTTTATTTTATTAATGATCATTTAATTCTATTCTGGATCGAGCACCAAAGAAAATTGATCCTCTATGAGACGAGAAAGTTGGCCAAGAAAAATCCCAAATTAAATGTTAAATTTGAGGATAGCAATATTTATTGTATTTTATTGAGAAAGATAAATAATATGTGTGATCAAACAGTCGTGGTTTTAAATTAATTTAAAATATGTATATTTTGATAGAGTTAGAACTTTGTATTTGTTGAATATGAACTTTATTTAAGAGTTCTTAAGTTAAATATGTATTTAAATTTTAAATGATGCAAGTCGATTTGGATGATTACATTTGGAAAATTAAAAAGTGTGACCATCAGATATTTTTATGTTGGTAAAAAATGGAAAAGAAAGTGTAGCAATAAGCTATAATAATGTTGAGTTGAATTCTATGGAGACCACTTTTTTTGGAGACTTGGAGACCACTTATGTTCAGCAAGTATAAATATTGCATAAAAACATTACATAACGTACTATTTTGCAAAACACACTCTACAAATATAATTATTTTACTCAAAATCTTCAATAATATATACACCGTGTGTAAAATATTATAAAATATCTTATTTTACTCTTATCTTCAATGCTCTAAAATCTCTTTCACTCTCCCTCTCTCACTCATTCTTCAACACCCACTTTTCACCACTTTTGCTCACATCTCGTGTTTAATAAATTGAAAAGTTTAATCGAATATGGCAGTAGATTGAATTTTGTTCATGGCGTCAATCAAATAGTTTAGGGTTCCACTAATTAGGGTCTGAATTCGGGATTTCAACATTTAGTCGGGCATATATACTTCTTAGTTTTTTCTCATATTTGTGTGTATATCACCTTGTATGCTCATATTTGTGTGTACATCTCCTTGTATGTGTATATATTTAGGTGAGATTTAGTTTTATTTGAGGGATTTCTGATTTTTTGTCATGTTTTATGTTTATATCTTCCTCATGTATATGTTATATATATTTTCGTAAGGGTTGAAATGTTTAGTGTTAAATTTAAGAATAGAAACTCAATTGTCATGGTAAAATTTCATAACATGTTTCTCAAGTTTTCATGTCAATACTCTATTCAACTTCTATTTATTATAAATATATTGTCTTTACTCTTTGTAAATTTGTTTTTCCTTTATCTGAGTTATAACATGGCAAATATCTCAACCCAACAATGAGATGCATGTCGTAGACCATATAATGACTTACGAAGTTGACAAACAGAACCAAGACGATGAGGAAAACCAGGAAAAGGTGTCATATAAACTTCCTCATGTAGATCACCGTACAAGAAAGCATTTTTAATATCTAACTGAAATATGTTCTATTTAGAAGCTGAAGCAACTGCAATTAGAGTACGAACCGTCATAATCTTTGCAACGAGTGTAAAGGTCTCCTTATAATCCAAACCATACTCTTGAGAATAGCCTTTAGCAACAAGCCGAGCCTTATAGCGCTCAATAGAATCATCAGATTTGGTCTTAATTTTATAGACCCAACGACAACTAATAGCATATTTCCCTAGTGGTAAGGGAACCAAAACCCACGTATGTGTTTGATGTAAAGCTGTAAGTTCATCATCCATAGCTGCCTGCCAAAGAGGATCATGAACTACATCTCTATAGGAAACATGCTCAAATAAACCTTGAACAAATGTAATAAATGAGGAAAATGGAGGAGAATAAGATGAATAAGAAAAAGTAGGAAGTGAAGTGGACTTACGAGTATGAGTAGATTGACGAGTAGGAAAAGGATGATCCAAAATCTCTGGAGCGGATTGAGTAGTCATAAACGGGGCGGAGATGGGGGAGTCTGAGATGTCTTAGGAACTTAAGTACCAGGACTTGTGGGCAAAGCTTCCTCAACATCCGAGTCAAAAGGATCAATACGAATGAGATATGCATTTGTCATATTATGGGAACTAGCAGGGACAGAAAAATATGGAATATGCTCAAGAAACATGACGAGAAACATATAATTTTTGTCTAGAAGGATCAAAGTAACGATATCATTTCTGACTGATACCATAACCCAAGAAAACACATAAAGCAGATTTAGGATTTAATTTTGTACGCTCTACATGTGGGAGAAGGACAAAACAAGTGGAACCAGAAACATGAAAATGACGAATAGTCTGGAATATCTCCATATAATTTCTGAAAGGGAGACAAACCTAAATTATGAGAAGTAGGAATTATGTTAATCACACAGGTCGCAGTAAGGACTGTTCCGCCCCCAAACATACTAGGAACCTGAGCGGATAACAAGAATGAGCGGGCTGTTTCTACAATATGACGATGTTCTCTTTCAGCAACTCCATTTTACTGAGGCGTGTTCGTACACGAGGTTTGATATATAGTACCATCAGAAATAAGTAACTGGCAAAATTCATTAGAAGTTTATTCACCCCCCCCCAATCACAATAAAAATATTTAATAACAACAGAATCTTGAGTATGCACAAGAGCACAAAATTCCTTGTATATATCAAGAAAATTATACCTACATTTTATCATATAAACCCTTGTAAAGTGAGTATAATCATCAATAAAGGACACATAATATCTAGAACCCCCTTTATGGGTAAAGGTGAAGGTCCTCACACATCAGAATGAATAATATTAAAATGTACAACGGTAAAAGAAACACTTTTATAGAATGGAAAAGCAGCAAATTTATCCAGTTTACAACCACTACAATAAAAAATATCATGAGTTTTTAAATGTCCTAAAACCCTTGTGGAAACCATATACTGTAAATAAGGGGCAGGCACATGGCACAATCGAAAATGTCAAAGATAAAAATCTGATGAAGAATTACTCAAATTAAAAGATGATAAATCAACAGTAGAAGCTCCACCATCCGAGACTTTCAGTTCATCTGAAACATAGAGTCCCCCTTGCTTACGACCTATCCCAATCACTTTCTGAGATATTGGGTTCTGAACACAACCAGTGGAAGAAGAGAATGAGAGTAAGTATCCGGATGCACAAAACTAACTCACAGAAACTAAATTCATCTTAAGACTAGGAACATAATATACGTCAGATAGGGACATGTTAGGTGTGGCAACAGAACCAACACTTTCCAATAACATGGGAGAACCATCAACGATCATAATGGACTAAGATGTGGTAAAATACAAAGATATAAAAGATGATAAAGTTGGAGACATATGATGAGAAGCACCTGAATCCAAAATCTACATAGAAAAAGATATATATGATGAAGTAGAGGATGACAAACCTAGTGAAGGAGATACATACATAGTATGTGGTTGAGAAGCGATAAATTGCTGAAACTTCTCAAGTATATAAGGATCCAAAGATGGTGCAACAACTGAATTAGTAGTGGGTTTCGATCGAGGTGTCCAATTAGCAGGACCTGAAGGGGGCTGAGGCTGACGTGGTGAACAAGGTGTCCAATGATGTTATTGCTACTAAGGTGAATAAGATGTCCAAGGTCATTGTTGCTGACGTAACTGTTGAGGTGTACGTTGTAGCATAGCCAATAATTGAGGACACGAAGACCTCCACTGACCCTTATCTCTATAATAAGAATATTCGTCTTGAAGAGGTCGTATAGACCTATTTTGAATACCACTGGATGATCGTAGAGGAACGGAAAAAATAGAATGAGTACCAGATGACAAGTTTTCCTTAACATAGTTAAATTTAATATAAATCTCCTCCGCTAAAAGTTCATTAACAATATAATTAACTGATGGAAGTGGAGTATGATGCAAGATTGACCCTCGCAAAGGTTTAAAATCAGAACGAAGAGCCATTAAAAATTATACCACATGTTGTTCTTATAGCCTCTTGACATAAGCAGCTACTGCAGTCAATTTTGCTGGTTCAGTCAATGCAAGTAGATCCCATAAAGAAGACATTGAAGAATAAAATTTTTGAATAGACATATTTTGTTGTTGAAGTGCACGAATATCCATCTCTAATTGATAATTTTTAGAAAAATTTGATTATGTATACAACCTGGATAGATGATCCCATACCTCATTAGCCGTTTCATACTTTTCTAACTGGGCACCGATAGAATGTGTAACAGAATTATTAATCAATGTAATAATTTTTAAATTATCAGCCTCATAAACCTCAATTGCTTTTGCAAAATCATCAACCTTAGCATCTGCTGGTTTAGTCTTAGTATCCTTATCACGAACATAATTCCACAAAGTTTTGCCACGTAATTTTTTTTTTATAATATAACTCCAAAATGAATAATTTGTACCATCCAACTGAACATTAATCGACTGAAGAGAATATCTTTATCGAAAGCCATGACAATAAAACGAATAACCTCAAATAAAGGTCAATTGTTACGACCAGTATTTTCGTGTAATATTATTTGTGGATTTGGTATAATATTAAAGCCGAATGAAAATATATTCAATTATTGTACGTTTGTGTGAGTGAAAATTTCTGCATTATAAATTTGTTGTATGTAGTATATGATTTTTCAAAGAAAAAGTTTATTTATTTCCTTTATTTTTGATTTATAAGGAATATTCTAAGCCTTGGAAAAATTTTCTTTTAAAAGTTATTTTGTTCACAAATTTTGAGAGTGATTTTATAAAATTTCTAAAAATCTAAGTTATTTTATGGTATAAATTTTGTAATTTTTGAACTTTTATTTTATTTTATAAAAATAAATCTTTGAAAATTAATTGCTTAGTAATTATCAAATTACATGGTTACCCTTGCATGCAAATACTCTTCTATTCAACTAAGGGGCAAGGAAGGCATTTCCAACCCCACTCACTTTCATTCTACTAGCCAAATTACCACCTTGTCCTTGCATGCAAATCTACCTAACTATGTTGGAAGGCTACTCTTGTAAATTCTCATATCCACTCACTTGTGGTCAAATCAAAAGCATAAAAACCAAACAAATATGATTATCACTCCACTTTCACTCCACCATCTCCACACCCCCTCCTTTCTCCCCCTCTCCTCTTGGCTCCTTCCTCTCGGCTTTTTGGCCGAAGCCCTACCCCGCTCCCTTTTCTTCATTCTTCATTCAAGATTCCATCTCCCATTCAAGTAAATGTTACTTCCTATATCTTGATCATATATAATCCAAAGAAGTTTGAGTAAAAAGTTTAAGTTTTGATCTTTCATGGCATAGTTTTAGTTGGAACTCAAAGTACAATCTTAATTCTCATGGATGTAAGGTTATATTATTGAGGGAACTACAAGGAATGGTGAAATGCCAAGTCATGAGAATGAGGCTCTTGATTTTAATGGTCATTTTCCCTTCCATTTCATTCGGCCATGACCTTGAGGGAGCCGAATAAATGGTTCTTAATGATGTTTTGGTTGCTTTGTTTCATTTTGTGTGTTTTTGTGATAATAACATGAAAATCTTAGTGAAATCTTGGTAAAAACCTTTGCATGCTAGGTGGTCATTTAGATATAAACCATGATAGGTTTGCATGTTGAGTTAAAATGAAAATTTATTTTGAAAGCATGTTGTTTTGATTGGTAAGACTCGAAGTCATGCATGCATGCAAATTTTTCTTGAATTCTTGGAAGTTCTTGATCATTCAGATTGATATCTTGATAGTAAACCTTAATTGTAGTTAATTTAAAATATTAATTAAGAATTGTGCTTCTTAAAATGTGATGTTATTTCGTTTATATTTATCATAAAGGTTAAAGTTGTTGTCCTTGAAAACTTGATGACTTGTAATTTGTATAATGTGATACCTTTGTTTTGCTATATTGCACCTTAGGTAAGGATGATCTCCACTAAGTCAATTTTGAGTGTAAGGGGGTTAGTTCAGTAGATCACCATATTTAAGTTATGGTTTGGGTATTTTGGTTGTTGGTGGTTGGGTTGTTAAGTGAGAACCTTGGAGAAAGGAGAGTCTTAGTTTCTGCAGAAAATCAGTTTGGTACCCTGAGGTTCAGAGTGAGTTTTGACCATGTCATTGTTGTGCACTTTGAGGCCCAAGCCACCAGAAGCTAGCATTAGGAGTATATAAAAGGTTTTAGGTGTTTGTTGGAGGTTTACAAGTCGTTTGGATAGGTGCACGAGTGGAATCATAAAATCTGTCCAGCAGGGGACAGTTTTGTTGCAACTTAGAAATAGGAAGTTTTGACCATGTCATGGGTAGACCCTCATTAGGCCCTGTTGGGCCTTATTTAGAGGGAGTGTCAGAGGAGTTTTTTCAACCATAGTTCATAGTATTTGAGTTAGAACCATGTGTCACAAGTTAGTTCAAATCAGGGCGTTTTCTGCCCAGAAAAACAGGGGAACCATGGACTTTAAGCTTAGGCCCAAGGAGGCCCAAGCTAGGACCTTGAGCCACATCAAGTTTGGGAGATGCATTTTGGTCAGAAGAGTCTAGTGTAGAAGTTTTGAAGGTAAACTTGTAGTTTAAGAGTGTCTAATGCACTCAAGAAACCATAGATGTCATTCTGAAATTTACTCCAGTGAGCACTTTCACTTACCACATAGTTTTAGAGCACTTATGAGTGAGACCTAGGTTGACCACTATGGTTGCAAGATAGTATAAAGCAATTAGAGTTAAAGGCCCAAGTGAAGGTCAATAGGTTTTGGATAGTTTAGTAAAGGCACATCGAGTTAGGAAGCCAAAATTTGGAGACTTTGTCTAGTTTAGCAACCAAGTGACTTAAGTTGTGGGTCGAGATCATCCAAGCCTAGTGTTGCATTATGATGTGTGCGATATTATTTGATATTAAAATATGATATGTGAGTATATGTGGCTATGTGGACTATGGTATTTATAAGGTGGTTATAAATTGAGTGCATATAGGACTAAGTGCCATTTGTGTTTAATTTCAGGTTGTAAATAGGTTGAGTTGGTGAGAATATATTATAATGAGGTTATTATTATTTATGTAGGATCTCGAGACGAGGGTAAACTTGCCATAAAGGTCGAGTAAAGCTTCCAGTTGCTCCTACCAGCCAGACCAGACTAGCCTTTCTCAAGGCAAGTGATTCAACCTGTCTTTCGTATTCACTGCAAATGTGTAATAATTAGTTCATATATATTGATGCGATTATCCTGAGTTATCTTGATATACTTGAACCAAGCGATTCTTAAATCTATCTTTATATTATATAGAAATGCCATGAACCCTCAAGTACATATTGCAAGTAGATCAAAAGTTGTATCACGCTAGTATATCAAAGTAATTGGAATGCCATGATAAAATAAAGATTTGATATAATATGTGATTGATCCTCTTGATTAACATGCTATTGATTCCTAAAATATTGACATCTCACCCTGATTCTTGAACCCCAATAGAAACTGTACTTTGATACCTAAAAGCCAGATATTCTTTAAAGTTGTTCTTAATTGATTGATAACCCTTTTTCTTGCCCTAAAGTTTGACAATCCTGAATTACCTTGAGCTAAAGATCATTTCTTCATACCTTAACACCCCTAGTATTCATGAAGCTTATCTTCTTGATGTTCTAGTACTTGTACCTTGTCGAAAACATTTGCTTTAAGCCTAGTTTGGCATTATTCTTTCATATTATCCAATAGCCTTGCTAAATCTCCTTGTCAAAGTTCTTGTTTATGGAAACCTCTTAATTACCCTAATATAGTAAAGTCTAGTGGATCATGGCCCTGAGATTTAGTGTCATATTTCAAGTGTTTCAAGTTGATCTATAATCCCTTGATAAAAATGTTTACTACTTAAGAGATTTTATTAAAAATCGGTATCAGTTTTTGAAATAATTAAAATATGGATTTTCAGTCCCAAAGGGGGATAAATGTTTTCTTTGAATAGTGGATCTGGACTGAGACGCGAGTCCTTTTCACACTTATATTGTAGGCTTAAAAGTTTCCTAGGGATCCCATTAATGTTTTAGAACCCAGCGAGGTTCGGGATTACTTCGTGGCTAATCACCGGCTGTAATCCGTAGTGTCATAAAATGATTTTGTTTAAGTTATAATTTTGAAAATGTTTTGATTCAAGCAAATGATGCCATCACTCAAAGTTTTATCTCTTGTTAACATTGGTTATGCCTTCACATTGTCATTCTTTTATATATATCTCGATTTATGTTTTGTACCATATAGTTTAGCACTTGTTGAGCATTTGACTCACTCCTTGCTTTACCCTGATATTACAGCTAGCAGCTATGGTTAGATTCAAGCAGACAACACGTAAGACCTGTGATGCCGATGCGTATGTCCGAGCTCAGGTAGAATAAGAGATAGTTTTGTGTGAGGACTCGATATTAAAATCAGTTGTAATAGATGGTAGTGTTGGGCTGTTCCAAACCCTAAACTGTAAGATCTTGGATTCAGTTATGTTTACTTTCTTTTAAATATTGTAATAGTTATATTTATTTTGTTTGTTAAGTTGGGGGTGTGACATCAATCCTCATTTTTATTACTTTTTCTTTCAAAGTCAAAATATTAGGAAAATAAAAATAATCAAAAAAATTTAAAACAAATTTAAATTGTTATTACTATTGGCCCATGAACCCACTTGGAAATGAGAAGAAGTTGATTGGTTGGGCCTAGAAACCCAGATTATAATAGGAAATTAAACTCATAAAAGCCTGTTAGGTGCTTTCTTTAAATAGCATGTAATAAACCTTCAAGGGGTTAAAAAAATGTTCCTAATTGAGGAGATTTTGAAGAAAACTCGCGTATATTACAATACATTCTAGTCTTTTTAAAAATGCATCTATATCTCGTATAGATATATATATGCCGTGTGTATCCTTTTCCGAGCAGTAGAAATCATGTAAAAGTTCACTAATATATTTTTTCTAATTAAGAGGTTGTTTGTTAACGAAATATTAGATTTTTAGTTTTCACCTAAAGGAACCCCTCAGGTGGGCATGTGAGAAATCCCCTCGGGATGGCTTTAAGTAAACCCCTTTGAAAGTCCCATAAATAACCTTCATACGAAAATTTGATGGGTGAATCCCCTGGTGAAAATCATGGTGGAAGCCCCCGAGGGAATCACGAAAAATAAACCCATTAGGGAAGCTTATAAGAAACCTCAGAAGCAGACCGTAGATATGAGTATAGGGTAACAACTAATCCGTAAAAATCCCTATTACAAACCTGCATGGTAGCCTTGTAGGAACCCCTAATAGATATCCCTAGGAAGCAATACTAACTTTTCAGCCCCTCCTCTTATATTCATTCTCATAGCCTTTGATAGGCTTATTCAACAGAACCTTCATCATTCTTAAAATTCAAGCTTTTCATGCCAATCAAAACCATTTTTTTGTGGGCCAAAAATCCGGCCCAAGCTTGATTTTAGGCACAACAAGATTAAAATTCCGTCAACTCTTTATTATGTCTATTCTCTTTTTGAAACCATGTTGAATGCTTTTCGCTACAGCTATATATGGCATTCAGTTATCTCATCCTAAAGTCCCTCTCTTATTTATACGAAACTTCTGTAAATGAAAGAGAGAATAGGAACATGACTTGCAGGAAACAATATCGATGAGGAATTGCACGAATTGAGAAAAATCATAATCAAATGAATTTTAACATCAGTTATTCGTGTGTGAATTGGAAAAGTGTCAAAAAGTAGGCTTAAAAATGAGACAAGTTTGAGGCGAGGATCTCAAATCACATACCTGCCCCGTCCCGTGATAGTCATCTTCGTTGTCATCTCCTAAATGAACCGGACTGCTATCGTCGTCGGAATCATAAATTGAATTTGCGAGTTGATGTAAGGATTTTTTGTATTGGCTTCTAGTTTTTACTTGGGCTAATAATGCCTGGGGATTTGATTTTTGGGCAAAGAAAGTGGTAACTTCGTTGTTGGTAATAAAATTCTGACTTGATAACCATTTTTGAATGATCTCTTTGGAAACCTTTTGGTCTTCTTTGAAATTGCTCCACCGTTTGACTTTAAAGGACCAAACAATACAGGACTGTATTTGGTTGAAATGAATTTTAAACTCCCAAGAACAGACCCATGGAAGAAAGAAATTTGAACATAACATTAAAAGAGGAGGAAAATGTCTTTCATATTCTGTAGGTTTGAAGTGTGTTTTGAACAGTCTTAGACATTCAGATGCAATTGGAGTAAGAATTTCTTCAATTGCTCCGAAGAAATCCCACCATTGAAGGAACCAAATAGGGAGTTCCTGAACTTGGATTTTGGTGTTGAAATAAAACAACCAGGAATGACTATTCTTCTGATTTTGGATAAAGAATGAATTATGCCATGCTTACTGGTAATCCCAATAGAAATATGAGGAGCAGTGGTTTAATTGTCTTTTGAAGTTTGTAGGAAAAAAATTTAGACGGTGGAGTTCTTGGCCCCATTGACTTGGGTGGATGACCATTTGTATTTGACATGTTGTGTATGAAGGCATTGAGTGTTCTCTATCCTGGGTGTTGTAAAAATGTTTGAACGTGACTGATTCAGTAGTCAAGAGAATGGCTTGATAATAGTCATTATTTTTTGATAGATCCCAGGGTTTGAAAATCCATCCTTTAGGGAAAACATTTGAAATTGCTAGGGAGGCATCATTATTGTTAAATCCTCTTTCGACTGATACTATTTTTTGATGGTTTCTTTTGGTATAGTAATCAGAATTGGATTTTGAAAAGTTTGACTGGCTGACTACTACCTCCTGGTTTTGCATTTTTGGGGTATCAATTTCTAATTTTGACATAGGTCTCTGAGGAACTAAGAGGGTTGGGTTTTGAAATCTGACTGTTTGTGTAGTTTGAAAGGGAGTATTTTATAGGTTTGCTAGAAGAAGTGTTTTGTTGGGTAACTTTAGTTGATTTTTCTGAAGAGCTTTAGGAGGCTGCTGAAGGATTTTGGATGTTGAGGCCATGGGCTTTGATGGTTTGAAGGGCTAGAAATAAGTTATTGTCTTCTTTATCTGCAATTACCTTATCGATCCCGGATGTGATCGGTTTTCCTGAAGAAGTACTCGGTTTGCTTTGTTGAGTGACCGGGAGTTGTCCGGGAAAGGCTGGGGTTTTTCCCCCACCTCTGTGTTTTCGAGGCATGGGACTATCTGTTTTGTAGAAACTGACGGGTCAGGAAATCAGGGACATGGTTCATATCTCCCTTAATGTGTTCAATATCAAAATCAAAAATGCTTAATAATGCTTTCCATCTGGAAAAAATTTGTTTTGATGCAATATTTTGGACATCTTTTTGTAAAACCTCTTTTGCAGATTTACAATCGACCCTAAGGAGAAACTTTTGATTTAATAAATCACTCTGAAATTTTGTAATACATAAAACAATTGAAAGTATTTCTTTTTTATAGTAGAATAATTTCTTTGATAATCATTCCAATGTGCAGATGTAAACTGGACTATTTGTTCTTTACCATTGACTACTTGTTTTATTATGCCGTCGTATCCTAACTCAGAGGCATCTGTTTCAACTACTTTAGAAGCATTTGGATTAGCAAGGTGTAGAAAAGGGATTTCTAGAACCTGAGCTTTGATTTGTCGAACAATTTCGGTATGTTCAGATGACCGAGGGATGAGGTTAGTTTTAAGGTGATTATATAAGGGCTTGGCTATCCTATTGATGTTTGGATAGAAGTCTAGGACATAGTTGAGACTTCCTAAAAATCTTTGGAGTTGGGTTTTATCTGTGATTTTATCGGGAAATTTTGTTGCAAAAGTTAGGGATCTTTCAATTGGTGTAACTGTTCCTTTTGATATGTAGTGGCCAAGAAATCTTACACGAGTTTGAAATAGGGAAATCTTGGATTTTGATATGACTAAACCATTTTTCATAGATACATGGTAGAAAGTTTTAAGGTGTTTGAAATGTTTTTCAATAGATTTTGAAAAAACTAGAACATCATCAATATATACTATACAGAATGTAGAATAGTCATTGAATATGTCAATCATAATTCTTTGGAATTCGCTAGGGGCAGTTTTGATTCCAAATGGAAGGACATTCCATTCATACTATCCGAATGCTACCGTAAAAGCGGTTTTATATCTATCTTTTGGGTGGATTTGAATCTGCCAAAATCCTGATTTTAAATCAAATTTGGAGAATATTACCGAAGATCTTAATTTTTGTAAAAGGTATTTGTTATTAGGTATAGGGTATCATACCCATATTAAGGCTTTATTTAGAGGCTTATAATTGATAACTAGCCATGGTGTCCCTCTCTAAATTTCAGCATTTTTTTTACATAGAAAGCTGCACAGGACCACGGGGATCTGGATTTTGATATGATTCCTTTGGATTCGAGATCGGTGATCTCTTTTCTGCAATATTATTCTAGGTCGGAGTTCATTTGGATAGGTCTCGCTTTTGTTGGTATTTCCTTCTCATAAAAATCTTTTTCATAAGGTAAATCAGTCATATGTTGTTTTCTGTGCCAAAATGCATTTGGTAAGTCAGAACAGAGTTCAACTTCTATTTGTTTTAGGAATTTTAAGATTTTTTCTTTGATAAAGCGGTCTTATAACTGCTTCTCAATCTCGTGAGAGGAAAGGTCTTGTTTTAGATGGGATAATTGTATCTGTTTGCCTTCTATTAAGGCATTTATCTCGTTATTATATATAGAATATGCATTTATTGTATTGAGGTTCCTTGTTTTGGGTTTTTCAAGAAATGTGAAGGTAAGTATGGTGTCATGGGTTTTAAAAGTAATACCTTCATAGGTGACAGTATAGGGGTTTATTAAATTGAAGAAAGGTGTACCTAATATGCAAGATGATGTATTCCTTTAACTAGGAGAAAAGATGTCTTAATTTGGAAGGTTTTATTATTGATAGATGCATCAACCTTACTGACTATATTGAGGTTTCAGTTATTAGTGGCGGTTAAATTTTCGTTGCTAAGTTGATGAAATCTTTTTGGTATTATTCCTTATTTAATGCAATTCAAATCTGCTCCTGTATTGAATAAGGCAATGGTATCTAAGATAAAGTCATCTGAGGAGACAATTTTGACTTTTATGAGATATTTTCAGTAGGTAACTTGTCTTAATTCATATAAGAAATCTTTATCTTGTTCAGGAGTATTGTTTAAACTGCTTAGTTGTCTTTGTTCAGTATTTTGCTCTTCTATTTCACGAACTAGAAGGACATTTAAAGCTTCATAATCTATCTTTTGTTGTTCTTTAAGGATTTTTAATTCTTCTTTGATTTCTTTGATTTCTTTGTGTAAGTCTTGTATTGTTTGAACGGATTTCTGGTTGGGTTTTTGTTTTTTTAATATTGTGGTCAAGTCATATGTAGTTTTTGGATGGGAGAATAGAAGGTTTTTGTTCTAGTTTGGGTTCAATTGGTCGTTGGAGTAATTTTTCTCAGAGCTCTTTTCTTATTTGGGGTTCAGTTCTCTTTTCTATAATTTCGAGAGAATGTTCCTCATTTCTGGTTAGGACGTTGATTCGTCTGTCTTCAGAGGAGGAATTGTGAGAGGAATATGAGCTTGTTGTAATCTCATCTATTTGAAGAGGTTCATCATTTCCAGACATTTCAGATGTCTCAGAGTCGGAAGATTCAAGCAGTAAAGCCGAGATTTTGTTGGATAGGCTTTCTTCTATGTTTAACTCTTGTATTTTCCTATTATGTCTGCAGAATCTAGATATATGTCCCTTTTTCCGCATTTGTAACAAGTTATATCTTTATTGGTTGGTTTAGTAAATCTATTTTTGTTGAAATGTTTTTTGTTGTAGGAAGGTTTATTGTTATTATTAAAGGAAGGTCTATTATCGAACGGTTCAGTTGATTTTTTGTAGAAATGTTTAGACTTTGTGAAAGACCTTTTCTGATAAGGTCTTTGGAATGGCATGCATTTGCCACATTTATTTTTTAAATAGCTTTTGTTGGGATTATAGTCAAACTGTTGACAGAAAGTACCTAATTCTTGCTTTGTTCTTTTCATTTCCCATTTGAGATGTCTTTGGAGTTTTAAATCTTGACAAATCTTTAGGCCTTCTCGTTGTGTTTGGCTTATGAGTTGGCCATATGTCAGGTTTTTGTAAGGTATCGGGCTACCGTGTTCATTTATTAAAGAGGTTCTAACTCTTTCACCGAGTAAGGTTGGAAGTCTGGCTAAGAATTTTTCCTTCCAATTTGCATGGTCCGAGTCTTCTCTAAGCATGACTCTGGTAAGGAAAGTAGTTTTATATCTTTGGAAATCACTAAGTTTTTTACATTTGAGATTATGTAAAAGCTCAACATTCTTATCTTTCAGGTGAGAAGGGTCACCAATGAAGTGGTGTGTTATGACTAGAATGAGTTGTGCTACTGCTCCTTGGATAGGGTTTCCTTGTTCATCTAAAATGGGTTTTTCCTCTTCATCTTCCCTAATGGAATTTAGGATTTCAAGATGATTTTCAGGGGTAAGGTGATAGTCCCACCAACCTTTTAATTGGCCAGAAAACCCTGCTATGAGTAATTCGGCTATAGCTTTGTCTGGGGTTCCTATTTGGGTTGTATAAGCATTGCCTGCCATGGTCATTTATTGTAAATTATTTAGAATGTTATATTCAGACATTCCGTCTATATTCCATTCATAAACAGAGGATGCATTAAATTTAGACTGGGTTAAAATTTAAGGTCTATTTTCAACTCCAATGTCTGGGGCTGTGAATTTTGGAATCATTTTTCGGAGGTCATGAACTTGGGGTATTTCATTTATGAAAGCATCTTCATCTGAGTCATGATGTATGACATTCAGTTTATTTAGATGAAACACTGTCAGCAGTTATTTGGGTTGTGGAAGCGGAAGCTTCAAGTCTGCCAAGATGGTCTTTGATGGCTTTAACGAATTCTGGTCTATTTGTTTGAATTTTTTGTTGGCTTTGTCTAGAAACTTGGTATGGCTTAAATATGAGTTCTTGGTTATTAGTACTTTTGGGGAAATCTATTATTTTTTAAATCCGGTCTTCTATTCGGTTTAGTTGACTTCTTATGCTATTTAAGTGGGTGTTTGTGTAATTAACAACAATGATTGTATTCCTAGTATATTTTAGTATGTCATCATCTGGTCTCTTGATGGGGTGTGCATCAATTTTTTCACTAGAACTGTTATTGTGACATTTCTAAAAGGTGGGTGGTGTGATTCTATAGTTCCGCTGCTTGTTTCCCATTATTTCTGTTTTTGGCTCATGCTTCGAGTGATAGGGTTTAGGTAATTTGTGAATGGGAAGAATAAGTTTTGGTCAGAGGAGTAAATTTCCAACCAATCAAAGAATAACATTTGGATTTTGTTTTGGTTGAGAAATTCATAATAAATTTCTTGAAGTTGTGTCTTTTGTTCTTTGAAGTTGGTAGAAAACCAATTTCTTTTTTCAGTATTTTGGGGAGAGTAGAACTCTTCACGGAGAAAAGTTTTATTGATTTGAAATTCTATTTCAATCACATTTAGCTCACTTGGCATTCCCATATTCTCAGTTATAGCAGAGAAGGTTGGGGATGTTGGTGATGAAGGGGAAATCGTGTTTTGGTTTGGTGGTAATTGACTTTGTTTATAGAAAGGGTGAGGTATATTGGAAGAATAATCCACACCACCCATAGAGGTATTGGGTATATCTGATGTAGAGTATCTTGGTCTTGAGGAAGTGTTAATGATAGAAGGGATTTGAGAAATCCTTCCAAAATTTAAGGTTCTTGAGGAAGCATCAGATTATCGAGAACTAATAAAAAGGGCTCGGGATGATCGATCAAATGCAAGAGTGACTCTTCCATTATCATCTTGGTGAACTTGGTGTATTTGTGTGTTCGGTTCTAATCTTTCCGGTAATCTAGGGCGAGCTACCCCTTCTAAAACCCATTCAGTGGGAAGGGAAATGTCATGCCATTTTATGGATTGAAGAATAACTGTGTTAGACCTTGAAAGGTCAGTTTGAAGAAGGATGGATTCTCCTTTGATAAAAGCATTTGTATGCCCATCATAAGTCCATAGGAGGCAGTAAACCCGTTTTCTCTAGGATTGTAAGCAAAAGCTTAGCCTACGTCTTTTTTGAACCTAGAACATGGATTCTGTATTCTGCAGAACTACATCTCTTTCAAACTCTTCCACTAGTACGTCAGACTCATTAGATATTACACATAGTGAGGAAACCAGCGTCGAAAACCTCTAAAAAGCAATAGAGCGTTGGGACATCCCAAAAATCCCAAAAAGCGAAGTTTATGATACAAAATGGTATAGTTCAAGTTCTTCCATCAAAACCGAAGAAAGGGACATACACCTATCAAAATCATTCGAAACAATTCACCTTCTCACCAAAAGTTCCCTAGAAAAACTAGCAAAATCAAACAATTACATCCATATAGGTCTAGTCCAAGTAGGAATTAAGCCCTTAACCAAAGAAGGATTAGACACCTCAATATTAGCCATTTTAAGAAATGCTAGATTCCTTGAGTTCAATGACTCTTTGTTAAGTTCCATAGAATCAAGTCTATGTAACAGACCCATTTCTTTTAGCTGCTATCTAAATTTATCCATTTCTCTTAAAGACAGGAATGTTATCCATATCATGACACTCCAAGTTAAAACTCACAACTATAAAATGTTAGAAGGATCAATTTCGGTTGCTTTAATCTTTCGAATTCATTACAAAGCAATAATGTCCATTGGTGATGATGGGCATAAAAATGCTTTCGTCAAAGGAGAAACCATCCTTCTTTAAACTGACCTTTCAAGGTCTAACACATTTATTCCTTGATCCATAAAATGGCATGACATTTCCCTTCCCACTAAATGGGTTTTAGAAGGGGTAGCTCGCCCTAGATTATCGGAAAGATTAGAACCAAACACACAAATACACCAAGTTCACCAAGATGACAATGGAAGAGTCACTCTTGCATTTGATCGATCATCCCGAGCCCCTTTTTTTAGTTCTCGATATTTTGATGCTTCCTCAAGAACCTTAAATTTAGGAAGGATTTCTCAAATCCCTTCTATCATTAACACTTCCTCAAGACCAAGATACTCTACATCAGATATACCCAATATCTCTATGGGTGATGTGGATTATTCTTCCAATATACCTCACCCTTTCTATAAACAAAATCAATTACCACCAAACCAAAACACGATTTTCCCTTCATCACCAACATCCCCAACCTTCTCTGCTATAACTGAGAATATGGGAATGCCAAGTGAGCTAAATGTGATTGAAATAGAATTTTAAATCAATAAAACTTTTCTCCGTGAAGAGTTCTACTCTCCCCAAAATACTAAAAAATAAATTGGTTTTTTACCAACTTCAAAGAACAAAAGACACAACTTCAAGAAATTTATTATGAATTTCTCAACCAAAACAAAATCCAAATGTTATTCTTTGATTGGTTGGAAATTTACTCCTCTGACCAAAACTTATTCTTCCCATTCACAAATTACCTAAACCCCATCACTCGAAGCATGAGCCAAAAACAGAAACAATGGGAAACAAGCAGCGGAACTATAGAATCACACCACCCACCTTTTAGAAATGCCACACTAACAGTTCATAGTGAAAAAATCGAGGCACAATCCATCAAGAGACCAGATGATGACATACTAAAAAATACTAGGAATACAATCCTTGCTGTTAATTACACAAACACCCACCTAAATAGCATAGGAAGTCAACTAAACCGAATAGAAGACCAGATTCAAAAAAACAATAAATTTCCCCAAAAGTATTAATAACCAAGAACCCATATTTAAGCCATACCAAGTTTCTAGACAAAGCCAACAACAAATTCAAACAAGTAGACTAGAATTCGTTAAAGCCATCAAAGACCATCTTAGCAGACTTGAAGCTTCCTTTTCCACAACCCAAATAGCTGCTGGAAGTGTTTCATCTAAACAACTGAATGTCATACATCATGACTCAGATGAAGATACTTTCATAAATGAAATACCCCAAGTTCATGACCTCCGACAAATGATTCCAAAATTCACAGCCCCAGACATTGGAGTTGAAAATAGACCTGAAATTTTAAACCAGTCTAAATTCAATGCATCCTCTGTTTATGAATGGAATGTAGACGGAATGTCTGAATATAACATTCGAAATCATTTACAACAAATGACCATGGCAGCCAATGCTTATACAACCCAAATAGGAACCCCAGACAAAGCTATAGCTGAATTACTCATAGCAGGGTTCTCTGGCCAATTAAAAGGTTGGTGGGACTATCACCTTACCCCTGAAAATCATCTTGAAATCCTAAATTCCATTAGAGAAGATGAAGAGGGAAAATCCATTTTAGATGAACAAGGAAACCCTGTCCAAGGAGCAGTAGCACAACTCATTCTAGTCATAACACACCACTTCATTGGTGACCCTTCTCACCTGAGCAATAAGAATGCTGAGCTTTTACATAATCTCAAATGTAAAAAACTTAGTGATTTCCAAAGATATAAAACTAATTTCCTTACCATAGTCATGCTTAGAGAAGACTCGAACCATGCAAATTGGAAGGAAAAATTCTTAGCCGGACTTCCAACCTTACTCGGTGAAAGAGTTAGAACCTCTTTAATAACTGAACAAGGAAGCCCGATACCTTACAAAAACCTGACATATGGCCAACTCATAAGCCAAACACAACGAGAAGGCCTAAAGATTTGTCAAGATTTAAAAGTCCAAAGACATCTCAAATGGGAAATGAAAAGAACAAAGCAGGAATTATGTACTTTCTGTCAACAATTTGACTATAATCCCAACAAAAGCTATTCAAAAACAAAATGTGATGGCGAATGCAAGCCATTTCAAAGACCTTATCAGAAAAGGTCTTTCACAAAGTCTAAACATTTCTACAAAAAATCAACTGAACCGTTCTATAATAAACCTTCCTTTAATAATAACAATAAACCTTCCTACAACAAAAAACCTTTCAACAAAAATAGATTTACTAAACCAACCAATAAATATATAACTTGTTACAAATGCGGAAAAAGGGACATATATCTAGATTCTGCAGACTTAATAGGAAAATACAAGAGTTAAACATAGAAGAAAGCCTATCCAACAAAATCTCTGCTTTACTCCTTAATATTCTGACTCTGAGACATATGAAATGTCTGGAAATGATGAACCTCTTCAAATAGATGAGATTGCAACAAGCTCATCTTCCTCTCACAATTCCTCCTCTGAAGATAGGCGAATCAACGTCCTAACCAAAAATGAGGAACATTCTCTCCAAATTATAGAAAAGATAACTGATCCCCAAATAAGAAAAGAGCTCTTAGAAAAATTACTCCAACGACCAGTTGAACCCAAACCAGAACAAAACCTTCTATTCTCCCATCAACAAAAACTACATATGACTTGACCACAATATTAAAAAAACAAAAATCCAACCAGAAATCTGTTGCAACAATACAAGACCTACACAAAGAAATCAAAGAAATCAAAGAAGAATTAAAAATCCTTAAAGAACAACATAAGATAGATTGTTAGTCCCTTAACAATATAGCAAGAATTACAGAAGGGGGGTTGAATGGAATTCTTTATCTTTTTCTTGAAATAAAAATGTTCAACTCGATTATAGATATATCTGTTTTGATTAGCACAATGCGGAATATAAACTTAAATGAATCAAAACAAGAGTAATTAAAAACAAGAGTCTTTAAAAACTTTCCGGTGGATTTAAACAATTCCACCAGAGATATATATTAATATATCGAGAGAACTCTGTGTGCAGAAATGCTCACAGCTGCTTTTACAAGATAGAACAACTAAGAACACAGGAAATGCTAAAGATAGTGCTTACAAAGATTTCTCTGTGTTTGTTTTTAAGCTCACTTAGTTTTCTTAGTTATTTTTTATTTGCTACCCTCTTGGTTTATATATATTACCAAGATTACAAAGTCAAAAGAACTGAATAAATATAAAATCTAACAGTCTTGATCTTTGCTGCTTTTCGTCCTCTATTACCCAGTTAATAGGCTTCCACAGTGTTTGTATCCAATCTCGACGGTTGTGTGTCAGCTTTCACTGTTCAACTGATGTTTGAATCTTGATATTATCATCCGTCGACTTTCAGATCATCCGTCGATGACTTAATTGATCATCCGTCGACTGCTATTTTGAACATCCGTTGAAAGTCATTTGATCATCCGTCGAAGCTTTGTTAAGCATCCGTTGATAGCTATTTTGGCACTTGACTTCATTTCACTTATACAGAATTACAAGACATTGCTTATGTACAGTTAATCAACCTATTCTGCATATCTAGTTAAAGTCAACATGACTTATATGCTACTACAGATTCTATACAAAGGTGCATACAACACTGTGCTACAAACTTATCATCATATAAGCTACTCACTCGATGGATAATAAATTACTCATCCGTCGGTACTCAAACTGAGTTATCCGTCGGGACTATAATACTTATCCGTCGAGTGCTACATTATTTCACTAAGTAAAATCTACTTAGATGTTTTATTTAGGTAATCATCAAGTGCACAACATATTCACAACAATCTCCCCCAATTTATGTCTACTGGAATTGTAGCCATAAATTAAGAGACACTTGATGATAACAAAACATCCTAAACATATATCTTTAAAGATAAGTAGATAAAATTGAAAGTGCTTCAATTTAAACAAGGTATACAAGGTTTGGCTCACAGTCAATTCAAGATGCTCCTCTAGCCTGAGCAGATTTTTCTAGTTTCTTGAAGGTCTGGATCTTCTTCCAAGCTTTCTATTGTTTTCTTCAATTTGATTCTGGAGCTGTCTGTGGAATTCTAATTCATCAGATTCTGAGAGATCTAACATTTCTTGCATTTCCAAAAGAGTCTCATTGCTAGAGATACTCAATTGGTCTTCTAGTCTGAAGAATCTTCTCACACCCTTGTCATCCATGAATTCCATCAGCCAGTAGGGCCTTAGATGCACTCTTCTCCCTATGTATTGGATGATAAGAGTTTTGGGTAGTGCATCTTTGGCTCTAACACTCCTTAGCTCTTCAATCTTCTTCAATACTAATCTTCTTGCAGTTACATTAAACCCAAAGTTTTTCTTGAAGGATGAATAGACTTTGATCAACACAGCTTGGCTTTCTTGAAGTATCCTGTGAAGAGGCCACTGAATCTCCCTTCCTCCTTTGTACTTGAAGACCAACCTTTCAGGTAGGTTTCTGTATGCATCAATTGCCCTTACCTCATCCAGCTCCTCCAGATAAAGGTTTAGGTCTGAAAATTCCTTGATGTCACACAAGTACAAGTAGTCTTCCTTGTTGATCTTGGGTTGAGTTTTGACTACTGCCTTGGATTTGAGAGGTGACAGCTTCACTTTCAGACCTTGAGTTTTGACTACTGCCCTTGATTTTGTCCTTCTTGGCCTAGTGAGAATTGGCAAGTTGAAGTCAGGAATTGGTAATTTATCCCACTCTATTGGCTCATCCTTTGGCACAATAGGCTCTCCATGTATGTTCCTGTAGGGGTCTACCACCCTTATGTCTTCAAATACCACAGAGGGCTTTGATGCTTGAGTTTCAGCTTTAGAGGATTCCATTGGAAATTGATCTTCCAATTCCTTGTTAACAATATCCAACTTTCTTTTTGTTCTTTTAGCCAATTCTTTCTTTCTTGGAGATTTCTTCTGTTCTTCAATCTTCTTCTTTGATCCAGTAGCTTGAGTTGGTTGAGAGGGAATTTGTTGAGAAGAGTTCACAGCCTGTAGCTTGGTCAGGATAGCAAACTGTTCTTTCTTTTGTTTAGACTTCTTTGCATCTAGAGCATCTTGCCTCTTTTCCTGCTTCAATCTGGCTTTTTCTTCTTCCTTTGCTTGAGCAAATTGTGGATGTCCAGCTACCACACAAATTTCCTTTCCATTTCTGAATATCTTAGCAATTTTCCTTTTTGAGGCTGAATCAGCTGGATCTTTATAGAAGACAATGGTTCTTGATAGAAGTTTCTTTTTATCAGGCTTGGGTGTCTCATACACAGTGTCCAAGGGATTCTTCAAAGATGACTTTGGATAATTTGCCCTTGGTTTAAGAATCATCTCAGCCTTTGTAGTCTTGATGCAGGAAGATTGTCCTTTCTCCAGATAGTTCATGTTCATCTCATTCACATTGATTGGCTTGACATGAGAGTGATGGATTGCTGACTGATCTGGTTCCTTGACTAATTGAAACTTTCTTTGTATTTCCTCATCAATCTTTTTCCAGTTGATCAGAGTCAACTCTTCTTTATCAGCATCTTTCAAACTTGCTGCTGCTGCATTTATAAGATCTATACCATCTGCAACTGGTGGCTTGGAGATAGTAATTGAAGGTACAATTACTTTGCTGATTTGAACTACAATATTCTCCCCCTTAGTTGGTCCTTTCTCCCCCTTACTTGATTCTCTCTCCCCCTTTTTGTTATCATCAAGTGAAGGAGTTAGGCCTTGTGCTTTAGCCAGTTGCATGAGAAGATTTGTCTGAGTCTGTTGTTTTTGAAGAAGTAGGGCCACTGAATTCTCAATAACTTGAACTCTGGTCTCCAGCTTTGCTATCTTCTTTTCAGAATCTGATTCTCTTCTCAACCTTTGTAATAAATCATGCATGGTACCATATGGCATTATTGAATCCAATTTCTCAGAGTTGTATGTCTTTAAGTCAGCTATCTCCTTTTTCAATTCATCCACACTGATATTCTGTCTGGAGTGTTGGATCTTCATTAAGTGCAAGGAGTCTAGATGAGATTTAAGAACAGCCTTGGTACCAGCATCTGAAACTTCCTGAAGGGCTTGCTGAATAGCTGTTACTTGTCTTACCAAAGACACCTCAAATTGTCCTGGTGTAAAGTCCTTTGCCCATGCCCATTCAGGTAAACTTAAAGCAGAACTTTGGCCTTCAGCTCCCCCTAAGTTCATGCTTCCATTCAAAAAACTGGAGTCATCATCATCAGAATTTACTCCAAATTCTTCAGATGGCTCTCCAGCTTGAGGAGGCATCCTGTTGACAGCAGCTTTATCTCTTTGAAGAGATTCTGTGGTGTGCACTAAGTGTAAAGTCTGCTCTGCCTCCACATTGCCCTGAGCAGCCAACAGTTGATAGGCTGAAACAGGGTGAGTAAAAGTGTCAGCATCCAAGGAAATGTTATCAATTACAGCTTTGTAATGTTGCTGAAATTGTCTTTCCTTTTCAGCATCATCCACAATCATTGACTCACTAGCAATGGCTGGCTCCATCCTTATTGCTCCAGTACCTGCTTTTCTCTCATGTTCTCTCTTTTGTTGCATCAGGGTCTCACCCTGGCTCCCCACCCTCACACCCTCACCTTCACCTACTAAGGTGGGACTCCTCTCACTCACTTTTGCCAATCCTGAATGAATGGATTGCTGAGATTCACTCTTTTCCTCTCCTTTTGCCTGGGAGCAACCCAGCCTCTCACTCAATACACTCTCCTCTTTCAGTCCTAAGAGTGATTGTATTACCACCAAATCTTCTGCACTTGAAATTATTGAAGTTTGAAGTTGTGCAGAGACACTCGACGGATAAATGATATCCGTCCGGTGAGTGGTAAACCTATCCGACGGATAACTGCTGTTAAGCTTATCCGTCGGGATACAATCACTACTCGACGGATGAACAATATCCATCGAGAGAGTAGAAATGAATGAGGTGGGAAGAGAAACTATTGTTGACTCTGTGTTGATTGAAGTTATTTGAGGCACAGATGTCACAATAGAATCAGAAAGAATTGGCAAGTGAGCCAACAAATCATCTAAAAGATGATGCTCACTTGCACTAGATTTTGGCTTCCCCAATAGAGTTAAAGAAGGGGAATCAGGAATTGAAGTATTTATCATGTCCACTTCCAGTGAGTTGGTTGGTGAGTATTGTGTTTCAGTGGCTTCTATCAAGAGAGATTTTGGCTGTGACTCCACATTTATTGGAGCCACATCAATCTGAATTTGAGAAGGTGCAGAGACTGTGTCTTTAGCACCATTTTACACTAAGTGTGTGTCCTGTGCATCCCCAGTTGTTTTGGATTTCTTCTTTCTAGTGTAAGTTTGGTGTAGGCTTGTTTCCCTAACCCTCTTGGCCTGTGTTCTTGGATGAGAGCTTTGTTCAATAGCCACATCCTTTTGGGAGAATGCAGCTAGAAGTGAGCTTCTGTCCTTTTTAAGCACTGCAGTGTGTTGGGAAACTGCAGTGTGGCTAGGCTGGGATTCACTTATCTCTCCAACCTTATCCTTGGGGTTTCTTTGATGTTCACCCCTTCCCTCACCTATCTTACCCTCTTTCACACTCCCCTCTTTGTGTTTGGTAGAATTTTCAACTGGTACCTTTTGAGAGATACCAGAGGGGGTTTTCTTTGATTTGGATTTAAGAATTGCAGTTGTTTTGGCAGCTTTGGTAGGCAACTGTTTGGTCATTGTCACAGTTGCCATAGCTATGCTTGAAGCCAAAGAAATAGAAGGGATTGGAATAGTTGAGAGTGTAGATGAACTTACCTCACTTACCTGAGGTGCCAGCATTACAGGAAAATAGAACATTGGCACATCCTTGTGATGGTTGGCTCTGTTCATATTTGCAATGATTCTTCTCTCTTGAACCCAACACACTAATTTGTTGGTTGGGTTCTCAAGTACAATCTCTTCAGAAAGATGGTTAGCCAAAAGCATAAAAAATCTAGCATAGTAAATATTCTTTCCTCTTTTGGCTAAGTCACCTAGCTTATAACCTAACTCATACACAACCAGATCACTTAAGTTGTAATATTTGTCTGTAACTAGCATGTATAGCATGTTAAGCATGGAAATGTTCACAGAATCAAAATTACTGATTTTTCCAGAAAAGACCTTAGTTACTACATCACACAAGTAACTCCATTCCTTCCTAAGACCTAGTCTTCTAATTTCACTTAGTTTTGCAGTAGGAAGTGCATAATGAATGGAATTTAGCATATTGACAATATCAGTGTCAGTGTGTGGTGCAGTAACATTGTTATCAGGAATTTTGAAACATGCTTTTATGACATCACTATTGATACAGAAAACATTACCTTTGATGGTCAGAGTGATGGTTTTGTCAGTAGAGTTGTAGATTGCTGTTGTCCACATCTCCTCAACAACTTCACAATAAGTTGTGGGTGATTCCAGCATAGCAAAACTTAACTTGCAGTTCTTCACGAAGTCCATCATCTTATGATAGTCTTCAGATTGCTGAATCCCCTTATTGACCAAGGCAGTGAAGTTGTTCTTCTCATAGATGAACCCAGTCTGTGACATGATCTTTACTACGGGTGCCATTGTTAGGGAAGAAAAGCTTGAAGAGAAAGAGGATTTTTGCTTGAGAGAGAATGAAATAAGACGGTTGAATTTGAGAATGATAAAAGAAAATGATTAGAATGAAATAGGCTTTTATACTTTGCTCAAACTCAACGGATAAAAATAATAAAGAGAAATAAATTACCCAATAGAAACTGCCTAAAATTACCGTTTTAAAATAAAATTTAAAAAATTCCACCCATTATCCGTCGTGTAATGCTATTAAACTGTAAGTATACTCGATGGATAATGTTCAGGGAATTAACGGTTAAGATTTAGACACTTCGACGGATGAGGATAAAATGTTATCCTTCGAGCTTTAAAATATTCCAGAAAAATAATTGATTTTTATTTACAATTTGTATATCGACGGATGACTCAACCCGATGGAAAATGGTCATCCGTCGAGAGACAAATTTTGACTTAGCCAAAATTTCATCCAAGACTAAAAATCAACTAAATTTCTGGCTTCTTTTCAACTTGCAAGAATAATTCAGATAAATTCAAGAGTAATTAAGCATACCTAACTCACTTACCAACCTAGAAAAGGTGGATTCATCCAGTGGCTTGGTAAAAATATCTGCAAGTTGCTTCTCACTTGGAACAAAATGTAACTCTACAGTACCATTCATTACATGTTCCCTTATGAAATGGTACTTGATGTCTATATGCTTTGTCCTTGAATGTTGCACTGGATTTTCAGTGATGGCAATTGCACTTGTGTGTCACAGAAAATAGGAATCCCTTCAACTTGCAAACCATAGTCTTGCAATTGATTTTTCATCCATAAAATCTGTGCACAGCAACTGCCAGCAACAATATATTCAGCTTCAGCTGTAGAAGTAGAAACTGAATTTTGCTTTTTACTGAACCAGGACACAAGCTTGTCTCCTAAAAATTGACAGGTTCCTGTTGTGCTTTTTCTATCAATTCTGCAACCTGCATAATCTGCATCTGAATAACCAGTTAGATCAAAACCAGAATCTCTAGGATACCAAATTCCAAGGTTTGGTGTTCCTTTGAGATATCTGAAAATTCTTTTAATAGCTATCAAATGAGACTCTCTAGGATCAGCCTGAAATCTAGCACACAAACATGTAGCAAACATTATATCTGGCCTACTGGCTGTTAAGTACAGAAGTGAGCCAACCATGCCTCTATAACTTGAAATATCCACAGACTTTTCAGTAGTGTTTAGTTCAAGCTTAGTTGCAGTGGCCACGGGAGTTTTTGTAGATGTGCAATCCATTAGATCAAACTTCTTTAAAAGATCAAAAATATATTTAGTTTGACTAATGAATATTCCATCATTAACTTGCTTAACTTGTAAACCAAGAAAGTAAGTTAGTTCTCCCATCATACTCATTTCATACTTGCTTTGCATCAGTTTGGCAAACTTTTTACAATGTTTCTCATCTGTAGAGCCAAAAATAATATCATCTACATAAATTTGAACAAGTATGCTAGAGCCATTCATATTTCTGAAAAATAAAGTTTTATCTACAGTACCTCTTGTGAAGTGATTTTCCAAAAGAAACTTTGATAAAATGTCATACCAGGCTCTAGGTGCTTGCTGCAGTCCATAAAGTGCTTTCAATAGATAGTAGACATACTCTGGGAAATTTGGATCTTCAAAGCCAGGAGGTTGACTTCCATACACTTCTTCCTCCAAATCTCCATTCAGAAAGGCACTTTTGACATCCATTTGATAGACCTTGAAATTGGCATGGGCTGCATAGGCTAAGAAGATTCTGATGGCTTCAAGTCTTGCAACAGGAGCAAATATTTCATCAAAATCTATCCCTTCTTACTGACAATAGCCTTTAGCAACCAATCTTGCTTTGTTCCTTACTACTATGCCATTTTCATCCATCTTGTTTCTGAATACCCATTTGGTGTCTATTGGATTCTTTCCTTTAGGCTTGGGTACCAGCTTCCATACTTTATTCCTTTCAAATTGGTTTAGCTTCTCCTGCATAGCTAAAATCCAATCAGGATCTAATAAGGCTTCTTCTACCTTCTTTGGTTCTTCCTTAGACAGGAAGCTGCTGTATAGACATTCTTCTTGAGTTGCTCTCCTGGTTTGAACTCTGGAAGAAACATCACCAATAATCAGTTCAAAGGGGTGATCTTTTGTCCATTTTCTTGGTTGAGGTAGATTAGCCCTAGATGAAGAGACCTCAATGTTGTCTTGATGTGTGATTGAGTTTTGATTGCTAGAAACCCCCCCTGAGTTTGTGGATCTTTGATTTGAAATTGGGGTGCTTTCTATGGGTGATCTGCCTTGACTTCCTGCTCCTTTTGATAACCCGACGGATGGTGAATTTTGAGTACCGACGGATAATACAGATTGCCTTCCGACGGATGAAGCATTATGTAACTCAACGGATGTTGAGTTTTGTGCTTCATTTGTAGTAAATTTGTCTGCATTATCCTTAGACACTGTTTCTTGATCACTTTCATCATCACTTTCTTCACTGACCATCTCAACATTGTCGAATTTGAGGCTCTCATGGTAATCTCCATCTTTTAGTCCTTCAATCTTTTTATCATCAAACACAACATGTATAGATTCAACAACAATGTTGGTTCTTAGATTGTAGATTCTATATGCTTTACCAACAGCATATCCAACAAAAATTCCTTCATCTGCTTTAGCATCAAACTTCCCATTTTGATCAGTTTGATTTCTCAGAATATAGCATTTACAGCCAAAGACATGAAGAAAGTTCAGAGTTGGCTTCTTGTTCTTGAACAATTGATAAGGTGTCTTGCATTTTGCTTGATTAATCAGAGAGATGTTCTGAGTGTAGCATGCAGTGTTGACAGCTTCAGCCCAGAAATATGTTGGTAATTTTGATTCTTCAAGCATTGGCCTTGCAGCTTCAATAAGAGATCTATTCTTTCTTTCCACTACTCCATTCTGTTGTGGAGTCCTTGCTACTGAAAACTCATGCAGGATCCCATTTTCCTCACAGAATGCTCTCATGACATAGTTCTTGAACTCAGTTCCATTGTCACTCCTGATTCTTCTAACTTTGAAATCAGGATGATTGTTAACTTGCCTTATGTGATTGATGATGATTTCACTAGCTTCATCTTTGGACTTTAGGAAATAGTTCCAAGAGAACTTTGAGAAATCATCTACAATTAATAGGCAAAATCTTTTCTTTGAGATTGACAAAACATTGACTGGTCCAAACAAATCCATGTGAAGCAGTTGCAGAGGTTCTTCAATTGCTGAATCAAGTTTCTTCCTGAATGATGTTTTAATTTGCTTCCCATTTTGGCAGGCATCACACAGTCCATCCTTTGTAAACTCCACCAGAGGAATGCCTCTAACTAGCTCTTTCTTTACCAGCTCATTCATGGTCTTGAAGTTCAAATGGGATAGCTTCTTGTGCCATAGCCAACTTTCATCTTGACTTGCTTTACTGAGAAGACAAGTTACAGATTCTGCTTTATTTGAGTTGAAGTCAGCTAGGTACACATTTCCTCTTCTCACACCAGTGAGAACCACTTTGTTGTTTTGATTATTAATCATAACACAGGTTTCTTTGTTGAAGGTTACTGAGTTGCCTTTATCACAAAGCTGGCTGATACTCAACAGATTGTGTTTGAGACCATCCACTAAGGCAACCTCTTCAATGATGACATTGTCCTTTGAAATCAAGCCATATCCCACAGTATAACCTTTGCTGTCATCTCCAAAAGTGATACTTGGGCCAGCTCTCTCTTCAAACTCTGTGAGCAGGGTAGAATCACTAGTCATGTGTCTTGAACAACCACTATCCAAGTACCAAAGATTCCTTCTGTTTCCCTGCACACATCAAAATCAAATCAAGTTGATTTTGGTACCCAAGTTTCCTTGGGTCCTACCTTATTAGCTTTCTTCTTCTGTTTCTTAGGTTTTAACTCATTTGACTTAGGAATTTCAGATTCTTCCTTAGTCATTTGGGTTGGCCCTTTGAAACCACTAGATGCTACAGAATTATTATGCATGTTATGACTAACAGGAAATGGCATGCTTGGTGCAAACATGTTATTCCAGTAAGGCATGCTAAATGGCATTTGAGGCATATTGTATGCAGCATAATATGGATTAGGTGCAAATGGCATATTAGCAAACTGTGCATTCATGTTCTGTGAAAGCATAGCATTAACAGGCATAGGAGACATGGCATTCATGTTAGAGAATTGAGGCTGAACAGACATGGGAGTAGGCATGGCAGATTTGTAATTAACAGACAAATGATTTACACTACCACATTTGACACAGATTTTTCTAGGAGCATATTTGTCAGGTGTGTAGTTGTTATGTTTGTTAATCCCTATTTTACCATTCCTATTGTTTTTCCTTTTAGTTTCTGTTTTTACCTCTATCTTCTCAAGTCTGTCACTCAACTGTTTGACAGTCATGTGACCAACATTAGCCTTCTTCCCTTTCTTGGCTTGACTTGACTCCCCTGAAACAAAGTTCTTGGAAACAGACCCATACTTTTCATTTAGCTTGGTTAATTTGGCTTTACTAATGGGTTTGTTCACAGCCGACGGATGAGGATTTTTATCATTCGACGGATAGAACATTTTGTTATCCGACGGATAGTCCTCATCATCCGTCGAGTCTACATCTGTTAGCAATCCATCTACCAAAATAGGTTCTAATTTCTCCTTATTCTTTTTCCAGGCTTCATCACAAAAGGACTCAATTCCTTGAACCTTGATGATTTGAGCATGAACATCTCTGGATGTTTTCCATGCTTTAATCACCTCCTGTTCACGATCGAGCTGCTTCTTTAAAATTTCTTCCTTTTTCAAGGACTCAGTTAATTCCTCCTTAGCAATTCTACACTCAATTTTTAGTTTCTCAAACTCAACAAACTGAGACTCAAGCACATTATTCCTCTCACTCAAAAACAAGTTGTTTTCTTTGATTTTAGCATTTTCTTTAGTGAGGGACTTAAGTGTAACACGCAAATGATACAATTCTGTAGACATGTCATTTATTGCATCATTACACTCAGCTTTAGATAAATGTACAAGGTATGTAGTAATTACCTGATTGCTTGAGGAACTTGTCTCTGTTTCATCAGACTTGGCCATAAGGGCTAGATTGACATAGCTGATCTCCTCATCTTCATCCAAACCATCAGCTGCCCAGTCATTCTCTTGTGTAATAAAAGCCCTTTCCTTCTGTTTGAGTAGATCAAAGTATTTTTGCTTATAATTGTTGTGAATATGTTGTGCACTTGATGATTACCTAAACAAAACATCTAAGTAGATTTTACTTAGTGAAATAATGTAGCACTCGACGGATAAGAATTATAGTCCCGACGGATAACTCAGTTTGAGTACCGAAGGATGAGTAGTTTATTATCCATCGAGTGAGTAGCTTATATAATGATAAGTTTGTAGCACAGTGTTGTATGCACCTTTGTATAGAATCTGTAGTAGCATATAAGTCATGTTGACTTTAACTAGATATGCAGAATAGGTTGATTAACTGTACATAAGCAATGTCTTGTAATTCTGTATAAGTGAAATGAAGTCAAGTGCCAAAATAGCTATCAACGAATGCTTAACAAAGCTTCGACGGATGATCAAATGACTTTCAACGGATGTTCAAAATAGCAGTCGACGGATGATCAATTAAGTCATCGACGGATGATCTGAAAGTCGACGGATGATAATATCAAGATTCAAACATCAGTTGAACAGTGAAAGCTGACACACAGCCGTCGAGATTGGATACAAAACTGTGGAAGCCTATTAACTGGGTCATAGAGGACGAAAAGCAGCAAAGATCAAGACTGTTAGATTTTATATTTATTCAGTTCGTTTGACTTTGTAATCTTGGTAATATATATAAACCAAGAGAGTAGCAAATATAAAATAACTAAGAAAACTAAGTGAGCTTAGAAACAAACACAGAGAAATCTTTATAAGCACTATCTTTAGCATTTCCTGTGTTCTTAGTTGTTCTATCTTGTAAAAGCAGCTGTGAGCATTTCTGCACACAGAGTTCTCTCGATATATTAATATATATCTCTGGTGGAATTGTTTAAATCCACCAGAAAGTTTTTAAAGACTCTTGTTTTTAATTACTCTTGTTTTGATTCATTAAAGTTTATATTCCGCATTGTGCTAATCAAAACAGATATATCTATAATTGAGTTGAACATTTTTATTTCAAGAAAAAGATAAAGAATTCCATTCAACCCCCCTTCTGTAATTCTTGCTATATTGTTAAGGGACTAACAATTGGTATCAGAGCAAGCTCTTAATCTACAAAGAGTTTAAAGATCAAAACAATTCAGCAAGATGAACAAGAAAGATGTTGGAATCAAGATTCCTTTTCTGGATAAAGATAATTACCATCATTGGAAGGTAAAGATGCATCTTCATATGCTTTCTCAAGATGAGGCCTATGTGGACTGCATAGAAAGAGGCCCTCATGTTCCAATGAGAGCTGCAACAGGAAATGAACCATCAGTTCCAAAGCCAAGGCATGAATGGTCTGATCCTGATCTTGAACAAGTCAGGAAAGATAAAAAGGCCATGAACATTCTGTTCAATGGTGTTGATGCAGATATGTTTGATAACATCATCAACTGCAAGACTGCCAAGGAAGTTTGGGACACAATACAGATAATCTGTGATGGTACTGAGCAAGTAAGGGAAAATAAAATGCAGCTCCTGATTCAACAATATGAGCATTTTCATAATGAAGAAAGTGAGTCACTCACTGACATTTTTAGTACATTCCAAAAGCTACTAAATGCTTTTAAATTGCATGGAAGAGTCTATCAGACTAAAGACTCCAATCTGAAATTTCTCAGATCTCTTCCAAAGGAATGGAAACCAATGACAGTCTCATTGAGAAACTCACAAGATTATAAGGAGTTTACTTTGGAGAGACTGTATGGCATTCTGAAGACCTATGAGCTTGAAATAGAGCAGGATGAAAGAATGGAGAGAGGAAAGAAGAAAGGAGGATCCATTGCACTAGTTGCTGAACTGGAAAAGGAGAAGGAAGTGAAGATGGAAGCTGTGGAATCAACTTCAAAGGCCTGTGAAAGCAAGGGTAAAGGGCTAGCTGCAGAAAGTGAAGATTCTTTGAGTCAAGATGACATGGAGGACATTGATGAGCACCTAGCATTCCTTTCAAGAAGATTTGCCAAGCTCAAGTTCAAGAAGAACTTTGGAGCTGCCAAGCCAAATAGAAACATGGTGGATAAGTCAAAATTCAAGTGTTTCAAATGTGGCTTGGCAGGGCATTTTACAAATGAATGTAGAAAGTCAGATTCTAGTAAGAAGAGATTTGAGTCTGTGGATTATAAGCAAAAATACTTTGATATACTCAAACAGAAGGAAAGGGCTTTTATTACACAAGAGAATGACTGGGCAGCTGATGGTTTGGATGAAGATGAGGAGATCAGCTATGTCAATCTAGCCCTTATGGCCAAGTCTGATGAAACAGAGACAAGTTCCTCAAGCAATCAGGGAAACAGAAGGAATCTTTGGTACTTGGATAGTGGTTGTTTAAGACACATGACTGGTGATTCTACCCTGGTCACAGAGTTTGAAGAGAGAGCTGGCCCAAGTATCACTTTTGGAGATGACAGCAAAGGTTATACTGTGGGATATGGCTTGATTTCAAAGGACAATGTCATCATTGAAGAGGTTGCCTTAGTGGATGGTCTCAAACACAATCTGTTGAGTATCAGCCAGCTTTGTGATAAAGGCAACTCAGTAACCTTCAACAAAGAAACCTGTGTTGTGATTAATAATCAAAACAACAAAGTGGTTCTCACTGGTGTGAGAAGAGGAAATGTGTATCTAGCTGACTTTAACTCAAATAAAGCAGAATCTGTAACTTGTCTTCTCAGTAAAGCAAGTCAAGATGAAAGTTGGCTATGGCACAAGAAGCTATCCCATTTGAACTTCAAGACCATGAATGAGCTGGTAAAGAAAGAGCTAGTTAGAGGCATTCCTCTGGTGGAGTTTACAAAGGATGGACTGTATGATGCCTGCCAAAAAGGGAAGCAAATTAAAGCATCATTCAGGAAGAAACTTGATTCAGCAATTGAAGAACCTCTGCAACTGCTTCACATGGATTTGTTTGGACCAGTCAATGTTTTGTCAATCTCAAAGAAAAGATTTTTCCTAGTAATTGTAGATGATTTCTCAAAGTTCTCTTGGATCTATTTCCTAAAGTCCAAAGATGAAGCTAGTGAAATCATCATCAATCACATAAGGCAAGTTAACAATCATCCTGATTTCAAAGTTAGAAGAATCAGGAGTGACAATGGAACTGAGTTCAAGAACTATGTCATGAGAGCATTCTGTGAGGAAAATGGGATCCTGCATGAGTTTTCAGCAGCAAGGACTCCACAACAGAATGGAGTAGTGGAAAGAAAGAATAGATCTCTTATTGAAGCTGCAAGGACAATGCTTGAAGAATCAAAATTACCAACATATTTCTGGGCTGAAGCTGTCAACACTGCATGCTACACTTAGAACATCTCTCTGATTAATCAAGCAAAATGCAAGACACCTTATCAATTGTTCAAGAACAAGAAGCCAACTCTGAACTTTCTTCATGTCTTTGGCTGTAAATGTTATATTCTGAGAAATCAAACTGATCAAAATGGGAAGTTTGATGCTAAAGCAGATGAAGGAATTTTTGTTGGATATGCTGTTGGTAAAGCATATAGAGTCTACAATCTAAGAACCAACATTGTTGTTAAATCTATACATGTTGTGTTTGATGATAAAAAGATTGAAGGACTAAAAGATGGAGATTACCATGAGAGCCTCAAATTCGACAATGTTGAGATGGTCAGTGAAGAAAGTGATGATGAAAGTGATCAAGAAACAGTGTCTAAGGATAATGCAGACAAATTTACTACAAATGAAGCACAAAACTCAACATCCGTCGAGTTACATAATGCTTCATCCGTCGGAAGGAAATCTGTATTATCCGTCGGAAGACAACCTGCCTCATCCGTCGGTACTCAAAATTCACCATCCGTCGGGTTATCAAAAGGAGCAGGAAGTCAAGGCAGATCACCCATAGAAAGCACCCCAATTTCAAATCAAAGATCCACAAACTCAGGGGGAGTTTCTAGCAATCAAAACTCAATCACACATCAAGACAGCATTGAGGTCTCTTCATCTAGGGCTAATGTACCTCAACCAAGAAAATGGACAAAAGATCACCCCTTTGAACTGATTATTGGTGATGTTTCTTCCAGAGTTCAAACCAGGAGAGCAACTCAAGAAGAATGTCTATACAGCAGCTTCCTGTCTAAGGAAGAACCAAAGAAGGTAGAAGAAGCCTTATTAGATCCTGATTGGATTTTAGCTATGCAGGAGGAGCTAAACCAATTTGAAAGGAATAAAGTATGGAAGCTGGTACCCAAGCCTAAAGGAAAGAATCCAATAGACACCAAATGGGTATTCAAAAACAAGATGGATGAAAATGGCATAGTAGTAAGGAACAAAGCAAGATTGGTTGCTAAAGGCTATTGTCAGCAAGAAGGGATAGATTTTGATGAAACATTTGCTCCTGTTACAAGACTTGAAGCCATCAGAATCTTCTTAGCCTATGCAGCCCATGCCAATTTCAAGGTCTATCAAATGGATGTCAAAAGTGCCTTTCTGAATGGAGATTTGGAGGAAGAAGTGTATGTAAGTCAACCTTGTAATAACCCCAATTTTTGGGAAATTTTGAAACCCTTATGAATAGTGTTTTTGCTGTATGAGAAAACTTTTCAAGCCACACTATGTAGGGGTTCTGTTATTGATCTTCTGGGATATTATTAGTACTCTATGTAGTATATAAGTGTATGTAAAGATCGTCAGAATCCAATTCCGAACACTTTGGTTTTTCCCGGAAATCTACTAGATACGGAGAGAATTGAGTATAAGGTAACATGATAAAAAGGATTTAAATTAAAGGATTATGATAGAGGATCATAAAAAAAGAAATATAATGTATTGAGAAAGGTTAAGGGAACCTAAGTAATAAGATCCCGGGTATGATCCTTCAAACGATAAACGAAAACGAAAGTTAAGCGAACCGTATAACAGATCAGCGGTCATTAGGCAAACAATTAGGAAGTTAATCAAAGGGATTAGAGAGGATGATGTCACCCAACCAATGAGAAGAGGACAAGGAGGGGAGGATGAAATCATGAGGATGACACAAGCATGACATGGGAAGGAAGGAGATGTGGTGACTTTTTAACAACACAAATTCAAGGGCAACAAGGTAATTGACTAAATCAAACACAAAAACAATCAACCAAGCCAAGCAAAATCATTTTTTCATCAAAATCAAAAAGAACCAAGGCTTGTTCTTGAAGAGCTCTCGGCTTTTTACTATTCAAAAGAGCAAGAATTTCAAAATCAAAGATCCAAGCTTCCTAAATTGGTGAGTTAATTCCCTAATCATCTTCATGCTTAGTTAGGGCTATATCATGAGTTTAAGCCATCAATTCCTTCTCCATCTTCTTCATTTAATCAAAGAAGAAGACTATGAATAGTGTTTTCAAGTTTTTAACTTGAAATTTTTCTTGTTTTCCTTGAAGATTCAAGCATTCCTAAGACTTCTCAAAGCTTCTTAAGGCTTCCTAGCTCCTCCCACCACTTCAAGGAAGGTATATCATCTCCAAACCCTAGTTTCCTATGTATTATAAGATGATTTTGATTAGTAGGATGATATTGTAGCTTGATGTTGGTGATTTAGAGTTTGGGATTATTGGTATTGAAATGGAATGGTAAGTGTTGTTGTTTTGATTAAAAGAACTTAAGTATGGTTAAAGTTAAGCTTAGGCATAAGTATGAATGTTAAAATTGAATTGGTTGGGGTTGTTATGATGTGGTAAGGATGGATGTTGGTTGTATGTTGGATTTGAGGTTGGTTTGTGGTTGGTTTTGAATGGTTTAAAATTGGGAAATCGCGTAAACATAGCCGTTGTAACGTCCGATTTTCTTTAGACTATTTTTGTGCATAACATTAGGACTCGAGAACCCCCTGCTAGATTATGACCACTGCCATTTTTAGATAGCTCATGTTACGAGCTTCGTTTTGATATGTATTTCGTTCGATTCCGATGCACGGTTTAGGAGAAACGACCGTTTCAAGTAACGGCGTTTCGCGAACGAAACTTTTCCCCTCGCCTTACTTTGAAACATAGGTTAAAGACCAAAAAGGGTTAATTAATGTATGAAACATTTATGGTAAGTGTGTTAGGCAGTTGGTAAGATACTCGCGAAGGAATCGCCTTAAAACTCGTAAAGGTTAAATTATTAAAAATGGTGGAGCCGAGGGTACCCGTGTGACTTAAGCAAATCAATAAGCGCAAAACAAGCGTTAGAGTCTAAGTTAGTTAAAGTATAGATTTACAAGTGACTTTGGTTTAATTCCAACTTACTTGTTGTTTATAGGTTACCAGACTCGTCCCGAGCCTTTTATCACCCCAAGTCGCTCAGGCAAGTTTTCTACCCGTTATAACTGTTGTTGTGATGAATATATGTATTTGCATTATCTTGCGATAGATGCATGTTGGTTAATTAGCAAATGTTGTTATATATATTGAAGCATGCTGCTATGGTATATATATATGCATGCATGTTTCGTATTCTGTCCATATATAATTGTTGATAATACCTATGCTAGAGGATAGCGGTAATTTGCATATACCCTTAGTATAGGGACCCAAAGGTGGAAATATTTTCTAAAATCGGGAGTCGAGGATCCCGAGTAGATTTTGTATATATGGATATAAATATAAATATATATATATATACTTATATATATATATATGGTCATAGTTTTCAAAACTATTAATCGAATAAGGTTTATTTGATAACTTTAACTTTATTTTATTATTGAATATTATTTCGAATGTTATTCGAAGGCGTATGACTCCTTTGTATTAAATGAATATTATTTGAATATTCAATTGAGGATGTATGACTCACTTTATTTTATTTAATGAATATTATTTGAATATTCATTCGAGGGCTTATGACTCAGTTATATTATTTAATGAATATTATTTAAATATTCATTTGAGGATCTATGACTCCGATTATTTGCTGAGATTTGTTCTTTATTTTATTAAAGAATAAGGTGTAAATAATCAAACTTATTTTCGATTATTCAAATAAAGATAGTACTTTCATATAAGTATATCTTTGGTTATTTAATACTCATTTCAAGTATAAGTTTTAATACTTCTACTTCAATTATTTTATAAAGATTATTCTTTATGGGAATATTATTTAAATAATAATATTCAGTCATTTTCTAAATATTCTGGGGACTGATTTACTTCATTAAATCAGCTTTACTCCAAACACTCTATAAAGTGTTTTCGAGTCTTCAAAATGATTTTTAAAAGATAGAGCGGATCCCAAAACTCATTTTTATATTTAAGATCTTCCTTTTAAGGGGATTTAAATACTCGCTCAAAACCTGAGGGATCCGACTCTGTGGTGTGTTTTATATTCGCAACAAGGTTGATGTTTGGTTAAATGAATTGATTACTTACCCAACACTCGGGAAGTAAAATTCTTGGAACAAGTTAATCCATTAACAGGCATCGCCTGGGAAATATCGGTGAGTTTTCCTTTCCAACTAGATACGACTTCTTGGTGGAGCCGTATCAACAAGTTCTACTTGGGGAAAGGGGGAACGAGCTTTACGTTTCAGAGTCATGGATTTCATCTGAACTAGGAGTGGCGTAAGTGGTCGAGTGGCGCCGGCCCAGCCTTATTATATTGGCCCAAATGGCCTGGAAGTTCCGCTAAGGCGGTCCATTCCTTAGGAGTTCAGTGTTCGGTTGACAAGTAAATCCGACAGGTTCTCCTCTACATGTAGAAAATGGTGGGGTTGTACTACTACGACTGATCATCGTAAGTGGTCTTCCTGGCGCGGAAAACTCCCGTAATGAGTTCATCATCCATTTGGATAATTCTGCAACACTACCCGTAGCATTTCGATCGAAAGGCTACTAATGGGTGGTTGCCGAAGCATTGACAGGGTCAAACATTTTTATTGGTGTATCCATTGAATGAAGTATCTCGTAACTTCATTTCTTTTCAAAATATTTCAAAGATCAAATATTTTCAAGTTTTATTTGTGGTCTCATCTATGGGATGACCTCGTGAATCTTATTATACTTCGAACAGTAGTAGTTCAAGTAGATTTCTAAAAAATGGTATAAGTATAGTGAAGTAATTGGTAACTTCATCTTCTTTTAAAACTTATATCCAGTAAGTAATTACCTTACTCAGGATAAAAGATTCTAGTAAGTATCCATTTAGATACTTATATTGTTGTTATCACTATATATTATCTTGCGAGCTGTAAGGCTCACTCTTGCTTTATTTCTTCATCACACAACAACAGTTAGGAAAGATGGCCAGACTCCAGCAGACCCAGCGCAAGCGCGTGGGAAGCGTCCCGCGTCTTCCCGATAATGTTGTAGCTGCTATAGCTGCAGAGGTAGATCTATGGGTAGATCAGGCATTCTATTTTGAGAATCAAATTATGTATAATTATAACTTGTGGCAGATAATGGCAATTAACTGTAAATTTATCAAGTAATCATTTTGGGTTGTAATAACTTTTAAATTGTGGATTCAAAGACTTGTACTTATTTCTATTTCATCTCTGAGACTATAACGGGTTGTGGTGTGTGTTAGTGTGGGGTCACAACATAAGGTTATTATTATTAATTAAGTGAAGTGATATTGTGGAAAGAAAGACCGTGACGACCCGGATCCCCGACCCCGAATCTGGGGGTGTTACAAACCTCCTGGCTTTGAAGATCCAAATTTTCCAGAGTATGTCTACTATCTATTGAAAGCACTTTATGGACTGAAGCAAGCACCTAGAGCCTGGTATGACACTTTATCAAAGTTCCTTTTGGAAAATCACTTCACAAGAGGTACTGTAGATAAAACTTTATTTTTCAGAAATGTGAATGGCTCTAGCATACTTGTTCAAATTTATGTAGATGATATTATTTTTGGCTCTACAGATGAAAAACTTTGTAAAAAGTTTGCTAAACTAATGCAAAGCAAGTATGAAATGAGTATGATGGGAGAACTAACTTACTTTCTTGGTTTACAAGTTAAGCAAGTTAGTGATGGAATATTCATTAGTCAAACTAAATATATTTTTGATCTTTTAAATAAGTTTGATCTGATGGATTGCACATCTGCAAAAACTCTCATGGCCACTGCAACTAAGCTTGAACTAAACACTACTGAAAAGTCTGTGGATATTTTAAGTTATAGAGGCATGGTTGGCTCACTTCTGTACTTAACAGCCAGTAGGCCAGATATAATGTTTGCTACATGTTTGTGTGCTAGATTTCAGGCTGATCCTAGAGAGTCTCATTTGATAGCTATTAAAAGGATTTTCAGATATCTCAAAGGAATACCAAACCTTGGCATTTAGTATCCTAGAGATTCTGGTTTTGATCTAACTGGTTATTCAGATGCAGATTATGCAGGTTGCAGAATTGATAGAAAAAGCACAACTGGAACCTGTCAATTTTTAGGAGACAAGCTTGTGTCCTGGTTCAGTAAAAAGCAAAATTCAGTTTCTACTTCTACAGCTGAAGCTGAATATATTGCTGCTGGCAGTTGCTGTGCACAGATTTTGTGGATGAAAAATCAATTGCTAGACTATGGTTTGCAAGTTGAAAGGATTCCTATTTTCTGTGACAACACAAGTGCAATTGCCATCACTGAAAATCCAGTGCAACATTCAAGGACAAAGCATATAGACATCAAGTACCATTTCATAAGGGAACATGTAATGAATGGTACTGTAGAGTTATATTTTGTTCCAAGTGAGAAGCAACTTGCAGATATTTTTACCAAGCCACTGGATGAATCCACCTTTTCTAGGTTGGTAAGTGAGTTAGGTATGCTTAATTACTCTTGAATTTATCTGAATTATTCTTGCAAGTTGAAAAGAAGCCAAAAATTTAGTTGATTTTTAGTCTTGGATGAAATTTTGGCTAAGTCAAAATTTGTCTCTCGACGGATGACCATTATCCATCGGGTTGAGTCATCCGTCGATATACAAATTGTAAATAAAAATCAATTACTTTTCTGGAATATTTTAAAGCTCGACGGATAACATTTTATCCTCATCCGTCGAAGTGTCTAAATCTTAACCGTTAATTCCCTGAACATTATCCATCGAGTATACTTACAGTTTATAAGTATTACACGACGGATAATGGGTGGAATTTTTATAGTTTATTTTAAAACGGTAATTTTAGGCAGTTTCTATTGGGTAATTTATTTCTCTTTATTATTTTTATCCGTTGAGTTTGAGGAAAGTATAAAAGCCTATTTCATTCTAATTATTTTCTTTTATCATTCTCAAATTCAACTGTCTTATTTCATTCTCTCTCAAGCAAAAATCCTCTTTCTCTTCAAGCTTTTCTTCCCTAACAATGGCACCCGTAGTAAAGATCATGTCACAGACTGAGTTCATCTATGAGAAGAACAACTTCACTGCCTTGGTCAATAAGGGGATTCAGCAATCTGAAGACTATCATAAGATGATGGACTTCGTGAAGAACTGCAAGTTAAGTTTTGCTATGCTGGAATCACCCACAATTTATTGTGAAGTTGTTGAGGAGATGTGGACAACAGCAATCTATAACTCTACTGACAAAACCATCACTCTGACCATCAAAGGTAATGTTTTCTGTATCAATAGTGATGTCATAAAAGCATGTTTCAAGATTCCTGATAACAATGCTACTGCACCATACACTGACACTGATATTGTAAATATGCTAAATTCCATTCATTATGCACTTCCTACTGCAAAACTAAGTGAAATTAGAAGACTAGGTCTTAGGAAGGAATGGAGTTACTTGTGTGATGTAGTAACTAAGGTCTTTTCTGGAAAAATCAGTAATTTTGATTCTGTGAACATTTTCATGCTTAACATGCTATACATGCTAGTTACAGACAAATATTACAACTTAAGTGATCTGGTTGTGTATGAGTTAGGTTACAAACTAGGTGACTTAGCCAAAAGAGGAAAAAATATTTACTATACTAGATTTTTTATGCTTTTGGCTAACCATCTTTGTGAAGAGATTGTACTTGAGAACCCAACCAACAAATTAGCGTGTTGGGTTCAAGAGAGAAGAATCATTGCAGATCTGAACAGAGCCAACCATCACAAGGATGTGCCAATGTTCTATTTTCCTGTAATGCTGGCACCTCAGGTAAGTGAGGTAAGTTCATCTACACTCTCAACTATTCCAAACCCTTCTATTTCTTTGACTTCAGGCATAGCTATGGCAACTGTGACAATGACCAAATAGTTGCCTACCAAAGCTGCCAAAACAACTGCAATTCTTAAATCCAAATCAAAGAAAACCCCCTCTAGTATCTCTCAAAAGGTACCAGTTGAAAATTCTACCAAAAAATAAAGAGGGGAGTGTGAAGGAGGGTAAGATAGGTGAGGGAAGGGGTGAACATCAAAGAAACCCCAAGGATAAGGTTGGAGAGATGAGTGAATCCCAGCCTAGCCACACTGCAGTTTCCCAACAAACTGCAGTGCTTAAAAAGGACAGAAGCTCACTTCTAGCTCCATCCTCCCAAAAGGATGTGGCTATTGAACAAAGCTCTTATCCAAGAGCACAGGCCAAGAGGGTTAGGGACACAATCCTACACCAAACTTACACTAGAAAGAAGAAATCCAAAACAACTGGGGATGCACAGGACACACACTTAGTGCAAACTAGTGCTAAAGACATAGTCCCTGCACCTTCTCAAATTCTGATTGATGTGGCTCCAATAAATGTAGAGTCACAGCCAAAATCTCTCTTGATAGAAGCCACTGAAACACAATACTCACCAACCAACTCACTGGAAGTGGACATGATAAATACTTCAATTCCTGATTCCCCTTCTTTAACTCTATTGGGGAAGCCAAAATCTAGTGCAAGTGAGCATCATCTTTTAGATGATTTGTTGGCTCACTTGCCAATTCTTTCTGATTCTATTGTGACATCTGTGCCTCAAATAACTTCAATCAACACAGAGTCAACAATAGTTTCTCTTCCCACCTCATTCATTTCTACTCTCTCGATGGATATTGCTCATCCGTCGAGTAGTGATTGTATCCCGAAGGATAAGCTTAATAGCAGTTATCCGTCAGATAGCTTTACCACTCACCCGACGGATATCATTTATCCGTCGAGTGTCTCTGCACAACTTCAAACTTCAATAATTTCAAGTGCAGAAGATTTGGTGGTAATACAATCACTCTTAGGACTGAGAGAGGAGAGTGTATTGAGTGAGAGGCTGGGTTGCTCCCAGGCAAAAGGAGAGGAAAAGAGTGAATCTCAGCAATCCATTCATTCAGGATTGTCAAAAGTGAGTGAGAGGAGTCCCACCTTAGTAGGTGAAGGTGAGGGTGTGAGGGTGGGGAGCTAGGGTGAGACCCTGATGCAACAAAAGAGAGAACATGAGAGAAAAGCAGGTACTGGAGCAATAAGGATGGAGCCAGCCATTGCTAGTGAGTCAATGATTGTGGATGATGCTGAAAAGGAAAGACAATTTCAGTAACATTATAAAGCTGTAATTGATAACATTTCCTTGGATGCTGACACTTTTACTCACCCTGTTTCAGCCTATCAACTGTTGGCTTCTCAGGGCAATGTGGAGGCAGAGCAGACTTTACACTTAGTGCACACCACAGAATCTCTTCAAAGAGATAAAGCTGCTGTCAACAGGATGCCTCCTCAAGCTGGAGAGCCATCTGAAGAATTTGGAGTAAATTCTGATGATGATGACTCTAGTTCTTTGAATGGAAGCATGAACTTAGGGGGAGCTGAAGCCCAAAGTTCTGCTTTAAGTTTACCTGAATGGGCATGGGCAAAGGACTTTACACCAGGACAATTTGAGGTGTCTTTGGTAAGACAAGTAACAGCTATTCAGCAAGCCCTTCAGGAAGTTTCAGATGCTGGTACCAAGGCTGTTCTTAAAGCTCATCTAGACTCCTTGCACTTAATGAAGATCCAACACTCCAGACAGAATATCAGTATGGATGAATTGAAAAAGGAGATAGCTGACTTAAAGACATACAACTCTGAGAAACTGGATTCACTAATGCCATATGGTACCATGCATGATTTATTACAAAGGTTGAGAAGAGAATCAGATTCTGAAAAGAAGATAGCCAAGCTGGAGACCAGAGTTCAAGTTATTGAGAATTCAGTGGCCCTACTTCTTCAAAATCAACAGACTCAGAAAAATCTTCTCATGCAACTGGCTAAAGCACAAGGCCTAACTCCTTCACTTGATGATAACAAAAAGGGGGAGAGAGAATCAAGTAAGGGGGAGAAAGGACCAACTAAGGGGGAGAACATTGTATTTCAAAACAGCAAAGTAATTGTACCTTCAATTACTATCTCCAAGCCACCAGTTGCAGATGGTATGGATCTTATAAATACAACAGCAGCAAGTTTGAAAGATGCTGATAAAGAAGAGTTGACTCTGATCAACTGGAAAAAGATTGATGAGGAAATACAGAGAAAGTTTCAATTAGTCAAGGAACCAGATCAGTCAGCAATCCATCACTCTCATGTCAAGCCAATCAATGTGAATGAGATGAGCATGAACTATCTGGAGAAAGGACAATCTTCCTGCATCAAGACTACAAAGGCTGAGATGATTCTTAAACCAAGGGCAAACTATTCAAAGTCATCTTTGAAGAACCCTATGGATACTGTGTATGAGACACCCAAGCCTGATGAAAAGAAGCTTATGTCAAGATCTCTTCTTCTCTACAAAGATCCAGCTGATTCAGCCTCAAGAGAGAGAATTGTAAAGATATTCAGAAATGGGAAGGAAATTTGTGTGGTAGCTGGACATCCACAATTTGCTCAAGCAAAGGAAGAAGAAAAAGCCAGAGTGAAGCAGGAAAAGAGGCAAGATGCTCTAGATGCAAAGAAGTCTAAACAAAAGAAAGAACAGTTTGCTATCTTGACCAAGCTACAGGTTGTGAACTCTTCTTAACAAATTCCCTCTCAACCAACTCAAACTACTGGATCAAAGAAGAAGACTGAAGAACAGAAGAAATCTCCAAGAAAGAAAGAATTGGCTAAAAGAACAAAAAGAAAGTTGGATATTGTTAACAAGGAATTGGAAGATCAATTTCCATTGGAATCCACTAAAGCTGAAACTCAAGCATCAAAGCCCTCTGTGGTATTTGAAGACATAAGGGTGGTAGACCCCTACAGGAACATACATGGAGAGCCTATTGTGCCAAAGGATGAGCCAATAGAGTGGGATAAATTACCAATTCCTGACTTCAACTTGCCAATTCTCACCAAGCCAAGAAGGACAAAATCAAGGGCAGTCAAGAAAGTGAAGCTGTCACCTCTCAAATCCAAGGCAGTAGTCAAAGCTCAACCCAAGATAAACAAGGAAGACTACTTGTACTTGTCTGACATCAAGGAATTTTCAGATCTAAACCTTTATCTGGAGGAGCTGGATGATGTAAGGGCAATTGATGCATACAGAAACCTACCTGAAAGGTTGGTATTCAAGTACAAAGGAGGAAGGGAGATTCAGTGGCCTCTTCACAGGATACTTCAAGAAAGCCAAGCTGTGTTGATCAAAGTCTATTCATCCTTCAAGAAAAACTTTGGGTTTAATGTAACTGCAAGAAGATTAGTATTGAAGAAGATTGAAGAGCTAAGGAGTGTTAGAGCAAAAGATGCACTACCCAAAACTCTTGTCATCCCATACACAGGGAGAAGAGTGCATCTAAGGCCCTACTGGCTGATGGAATTCATGGATGACAAGGGTATGAGAAGATTCTTCAGACTAGAAGACCAATTGAGTATCTCTAGCAATGAGACTCTTTTGGAAATGCAAGAAATGTTAGATCTCTCAGAATCTGATGAATTAGAATTCCACAGACAGCTCCAGAATCAAATTGAAGAAAACAACAGAAAGCTTGGAAGAAGATCCAGACCTTCAAGAAACTAGAAAAATCTGCTCAGGCTAGAGGAGCATCTTGAATTAACTGTGAGCCAAACCTTGTATACCTTGTTTAAATTGAAGCACTTTCAGTTTTATCTACTTATCTTTAAAGATATATGTTTAGGATGTTTTGTTATCATCAAGTGTCTCTTAATTTATGGCTACAATTCCAGTAGACATAAATTGGGGGAGATTGTTGTGAATATGTTGTGCACTTGATGATTACCTAAACAAAACATCTAAGTAGATTTTACTTAGTGAAATAATGTAGCACTCGACGGATAAGAATTATAGTCCCGACGGATAACTCAGTTTGAGTACCGACGGATGAGTAGTTTATTATCCATCGAGTGAGTAGCTTATATAATGATAAGTTTGTAGCACAGTGTTGTATGCACCTTTGTATAGAATCTGTAGTAGCATATAAGTCATGTTGACTTTAACTAGATATGCAGAATAGGTTGATTAACTGTACATAAGCAATGTCTTGTAATTCTGTATAAGTGAAATGAAGTCAAGTGCCAAAATAGCTATCAACGGATGCTTAACAAAGCTTCGACGGATGATCAAATGACTTTCAACGGATGTTCAAAATAGCAGTCGACGGATGATCAATTAAGTCATCGACGGATGATCTGAAAGTCAACGGATGATAATATCAAGATTCAAACATCAGTTGAACAGTGAAAGCTGACACACAGCCGTCGAGATTGGATACAAACACTGTGGAAGCCTATTAACTGGGTCATAGAGGACGAAAAGCAGCAAAGATCAAGACTGTTAGATTTTATATTTATTCAGTTCGTTTGACTTTATAATCTTGGTAATATATATAAACCAAGAGAGTAGCAAATATAAAATAACTAAGAAAACTAAGTGAGCTTAGAAACAAACACAGAGAAATCTTTGTAAGCACTATCTTTAGCATTTCCTGTGTTCTTAGTTGTTCTATCTTGTAAAAGCAGCTGTGAGCATTTCTACACACAGAGTCCTCTTGATATATTAATATATATCTCTGGTGGAATTGTTTAAATCCACCAGAAAGTTTTTAAAGACTCTTGTTTTTAATTACTCTTGTTTTGATTCATTAAAGTTTATATTCCGCATTGTGCTAATCAAAACAGATATATCTATAATCGAGTTGAACATTTTTATTTCAAGAAAAAGATAAAGAATTCCATTCAACCCCCCTTCTGTAATTCTTGCTATATTGTTAGGGGACTAACAATAATCCACAGACTCAAATCTCTTCTTACTAGAATCTGACTTTCTACACTCATTTGCAAAATGCCCTGCCAAGCCACATTTGAAACACTTGAATTTTGACTTATCCACCATGTTTCTATTTGGCGTGGCAGCTCCAAAGTTCTTCTTGAACTTGAGCTTGGCAAATCTTCTTGAAAGGAATGCTAGGTGCTCATCAATGTCCTCCATGTCATCTTGACTCAAAGAATCTTCACTTTCTGCAGCTAGCCCTTTACCCTTGCTTTCACAGGCCTTTGAAGTTGATTCCACAGCTTCCATCTTCACTTCCTTCTCCTTTTCCAGTTCAGCAACTAGTGCAATGGATCCTCCTTTCTTCTTTCCTCTCTCCATTCTTTCATCCTGCTCTATTTCAAGCTCATAGGTCTTCAGAATGCCATACAGTCTCTCCAAAGTAAACTCCTTATAATCTTGTGAGTTTCTCAATGAGACTGTCATTGGTTTCCATTCATTTCGAAGAGATCTGAGAAATTTCAGATTGGAGTCTTTAGTCTGATAGACTCTTCCATGCAATTTAAGAGCATTTAGTAGCTTTTGGAATCTACTAAAAATGTCAGTGAGTGACTCACTTTCTTCATTGTGAAAATGCTCATATTGCTGAATCAGGAGCTGCATTTTATTTTCTCTTACTTGCTCAGTACCATCACAAATTATCTGTATTGTGTCCCAAACTTCCTTGGCAGTCTTGCAGTTGATGATGTTATCAAACATATCTGCATCAACACCATTGAACAGAATGTTCATGGCCTTTTTATCTTTCCTGACTTGTTCAAGATCAGGATCAGACCATTCATGCCTTGGCTTTGGAACTGATGGTTCATTTCCTGTTGCAGCTCTCATTGGAACATGAGGGCCTCTTTCTATGCAGTCCACATAGGCCTCATCTTGAGAAAGCATATGAAGATGCATCTTTACCTTCCAATGATGGTAATTATCTTTATCCAGAAAAGGAATCTTGATTCCAACATCTTTCTTGTTCATCTTGCTGAATTGTTTTGATCTTTAAACTCTTTGTAGATTAAGAGCTTGCTCTGATACCAATTGTTAGTCCCTTAACAAAATAGCAAGAATTACAGAAGGGGGGTTGAATGGAATTCTTTATCTTTTTCTTGAAAAAAAAATGGTCAACTCGATTATAGATATATCTGTTTTGATTAGCACAATGCGGAATATAAACTTAAATGAATCACAACAAGAGTAATTAAAAAACAAGAGTCTTTAAAAACTTTCCAGTGGATTTAAACAATTCCACCAGAGATATATATTAATATATCGAGAGAACTCTGTGTGCAGAAATGCTCACAGCTGCTTTTACAAGATAGAACAACTAAGAACACAGGAAATGCTAAAGATAGTGCTTACAAAGATTTCTCTGTGTTTGTTTCTAAGCTCACTTAGTTTTCTTAGTTATTTTTTATTTGCTACTCTCTTGGTTTATATATATTACCAAGATTACAAAGTCAAAAGAACTGAATAAATATAAAATCTAACAGTCTTGATCTTTGCTGCTTTTCGTCCTCTATTACCCAGTTAATAGGCTTCCACAGTGTTTGTATCCAATCTCGACGGCTGTGTGTCAGCTTTCACTGTTCAACTGATGTTTGAATCTTGATATTATCATCCGTCGACTTTCAGATCATCCGTCGATGACTTAATTGATCATCCGTCGACTGCTATTTTGAACATCCGTTGAAAGTCATTTGATCATCCGTCGAAGCTTTGTTAAGCATCCGTTGATAGCTATTTTGGCACTTGACTTCATTTCACTTATACAGAATTACAAGACATTGCTTATGTACAGTTAATCAACCTATTCTGTATATCTAGTTAAAGTCAACATGACTTATATGCTACTACAGATTCTATACAAAGGTGCATAAAACACTGTGCTACAAACTTATCATCATATAAGCTACTCACTCGATGGATAATAAATTACTCATCCGTCGGTACTCAAACTGAGTTATCCGTCGGGACTATAATACTTATCCGTCGAGTGCTACATTATTTCACTAAGTAAAATATACTTAGATGTTTTGTTTAGGTAATCATCAAGTGCACAACATATTCACAACATAGATTTTGAAGCTTTAAATGTCCTTCTAGTTCGTGAAGTAGAAGAGAAAAATACTGAACAAATATAACTAATTAGTTTAAATAATACTCCTGAACAAGATAAAGATTTCTTATATGAATTAAGACAAGTTACCTACCGAAAATATCTCATAAAAGTCAAAGTTGTCTTCTCAGATGACTTTATCTTAGATACCATTGCCTTATTCAATACAGGAGCAGATTTGAATTGCATTAAATAAGAAATAATACCAAAAAGATTTTATCAACATACCAACAAAAATTTAACCGCCGCTAATAACTCAAACCTCAATGTAGTTAGTAAGGTTGATGCCTCTATCAATAATAAAACCTTCCAAATTAAAACATCTTTTCTCCTAGTTAAAGGAATACATCATCTTGTCATATTAGGTACACCTTTCTTCAATTTAATAATCCCCTATACTGTCACCTACGAAGGTATTACTTTTAAAACCCATGACACCAAACTTACCTTCCCATTTCTTGAAAACCCAAGACAAGGAACCTCAATACAATAAAGGCATATTCTATATATAATAAGAGATAAATTCCTTAAGAGAAGGCAAATATATATAATTATCCCATCTAAAACAAGACCTTTCCTCTCACAAGATTGAGAAGCAGTTACAAGACCGCTTTATCAAAGAAAAATTACTAAAACAAATAGAGGTGGAACTATGTTCTGACTTATCAAATGCATTTTGGCATAAAAAATAACATATGATTGATTTACCTTATGAAAAAGATTTTGATGAGAAGGAAATACCAACAAAAGTGAGACCTATCCAAATGAACTCCAACCTAGAACAACATTACAGAAAAGAGATCACAGATCTCAAATCCAAAGGAATCATATCAAAATCCAAATCCCCATGGTCCTGTGCAGCTTTCTATGTAAACAAAAATACTAAAATTGAGAGAGGGACACCAAGGCTAGTTATCAATTATAAGCCTCTAAACAAATCCTTAAGATGGGTATGATACCCTATACCTAATAAAAAAGACCTTTTACAAAAATTAAGATCTTTGGTAATATTCTCCAAATTTGATTTAAAATCAGGATTTTGGCAGATTCAAATCCACCCAAAAGATAAATATAAAACCGCTTTTACGGTACCATTCGGACAGTATGAATGGAATGTCCTTCCATTTGGAATCAAAACTGCCCCTAGCGAATTCCAAAGAATTATGAATGACATATTCAATGAATATTCTATATTCTGTATAGTATATATTGATGATGTTCTAGTTTTTTCAGAATCTATTGAACAACATTTCAAACACCTTAAAACTTTCTGCCATATATCTAGGAAATATGGTTTAGTCATATCCAAATCCAAGATTTCCCTATTTCAAACTCGTGTAAGATTTCTTGGCCACTACATATCAAAATGAACAGTTACACCAATTGAAAGAGCCCTAACTTTTGCAACAAAATTTCCCGATAAAATCACAGATAAAACCCAACTCCAAAGATTTTTAGGAAGTCTCAACTATGTCCTAAACTTCTATCCAAACATCAATAGGATAGCCAAGCCCTTACATTACCGCCTTAAAACTAACCCCGTCCCTTGGTCATCTAAACATACCGAAATTGTTCGACAAATCAAAGCTCAGGTTCTAGAAATCCCTTGTCTACACCTTGCTGATCCAAATGCTTCTAAAGTAGTTGAAACAGATGCTTCTGTGTTTGGATACAGCGATATATTAAAACATGTAGTCAATGGTAAAGAACAAATAGTCCAGTTTACATCTGCACATTGGAATGATTGTCAAAGAAATTATTCTACTATAAAAAAGGAAATACTTTCAATTATTTTATGTATTATAAAATTTCAGAGTTATTTATTAAATCAAAAATTTCTCCTTAGAGTCGATTGTAAATTTGCAAAAGAGGTTATACAAAAAGATGTCCAAAATATTGCATCAAAATAAATTTCGCCAGATGGCAAACATTATTAAGCATTTTTGATTTTGATATTGAACACATTAAGGGAGATATGAACTGTGTCCCTGTTTTCCTGACCCGTGAGTTTCTACAAAATAGATAGTCTCATGCCTCGAAAAGGCAGAGGTGGTGGGAAAACCCCAGCCTTTCCCGGACAACTCCCGGTCACTCAACAAAGCAAAACAAGTACTTCTTCAGGAAAACCGATCACATCCTGGATCGATAAGGTAATTGCAGATGAAGAAGACAATAACTTATTTCTAGCCCTTCAAACCATCAAAGCCCATGGCCTCAACATCCAAAATCCCTCAACAGCCTCCCAAAGCTCTTCAGAAAAATCAACTAAAGTTACCCAACAAAACACTTCTTCCAGCCAACCTACAAATACTCCCTTTCAAACTACACAAACAGTCAGTTTTCAAAACCCAACCCTCTTAGTTCCTCAGAGACCTATGTCAAAATTAGAATTTGATACCCGAAAAATGCAAAACCAGGAGGTAGTAGTCAGCCAGTCAAAGTTTTCAAAATCCAATTCTGATTACTATACCAAAAGAAACCATCAAAAAATAGTATCAGTCGAAAGAGGATTTAACAATGACGATGCCTCCCTAGCAATTTCAAATGTTTTCCCTAAAGGATGGATGTTCAAACCCTGGGATCTTTCAAAAAATAATGACTATTATCAAGCCATTCACTTGTCTACTGAATTTAAGAGTAATTAAGCATACCTAACTCACTTACCAACCTTAAAAAGGTGGATTCATCCAGTGGCTTGGTAAAGATATCTGCAAGTTGCTTCTCACTTGGAACAAATTGTAACTCCACAGTACCATTCATTACATGTTCCCTTATGAAATGGTACTTGATGTCTATGTGCTTTGTTCTTGAATGTTGCACTGGATTTTCAGTGATGGAAATTGCACTTGTGTTATCACAGAAAATAGGAATCCTTTCAACTTGCAAACCATAGTCCAGCAATTAATTTTTCATCCATAAAATCTGTGCATAGCAACTACCAGCAACAATATATTCAGCTTCAGTTGTAGAAGTAGAAACTGAATTTTGCTTTTTACTGAACCAGGACACAAGCTTGTTTCCTAGAAATTGACAGGTTCCAGTTGTGCTCTTTCTATCAATTCTACAACCTGCATAATCTGCATCTGAATAGCCAGTTAGATCAAAGCTAGAATCTCTAGGGTACCAAATGCCAAGTTTTGGTGTTCCCTTGAGATATCTGAAAATTCTTTTAATAGCTATCAGGTGAGATTCTCTAGGATCAGCCTGAAATCTAGCATATAAACATGTAGCAAATATTATATCTGGCCTACTAGCTGTTAAGTATAGAAGTGAGCCAACCATGCCTCTATAACTTGAAATATCCACAGACTTTTCAGTAGTGTTTAGTTCAAGCTTAATTGCAGTGGCCATGGGAGTTTTTACAGATGTGCAATCCATTAGATCAAACTTCCTTAAAAGGTCAAAAATATATTTAGTTTGACTAATGAATATTCCATCACTAACTTGCTTAACTTGCAAACCAAGAAAGTAAGTTAGTTCTCCCATCATACTCATTTCATACTTACTTTACATCAATTTGGCAAACTTTTTGCAAAGTTTCTCATCTGTAGAGCCAAAAATAATATCATCTACATAAATTTGAACAAGTATGCTAGAGCCATTAACATTTCTGAAAAATAAAGTTTTATCTACAGTACCTCTTGTGAAGTGATTTTCCAAAAGGAACTTTGATAAAGTATCATACCAGGCTCTAGGTGCTTGCTTCAGTCCATAAAGTACTTTCAGAAGATAATAGACATATTCTGGAAAATTTGGATCTTCAAAACCAGGAGGTTGAATGACATATACTTCTTCTTCCAAATCTCCATTCAGAAAGGCACTTTTGACATCCATTTGATAGACCTTGAAATTGGCATGGGCTGCATAGGCTAAGAAGATTCTGATGGCTTCAAGTCTTGCAACAGGAGCAAATGTTTCATCAAAATCTATTCCCTCTTGCTCACAATAGCCCTTAGTAACCAATCTAGCTTTGTTCCTAACTACTATACCATTTTCATCCATCTTGTTTCTAAATACCCACTTGGTGTCTATTGGATTCTTTCCTTTAGGCTTGGGTACCAGCTTCCATACTTTATTCCTTTCAAATTGGTTTAGCTCCTCCTGCATAGCTAAGATCCAATCAGGATCCAACAAAGCTTCTTCTACCTTCTTTGGTTCTTCCTTTGATAGAAAGCTGTTGTATAGACATTCTTCCTGAGTTGCTCTTCTTGTTTGAACTCTAGAAAAAACATCACCAATGATAAGCTCAAAGGGGTGATCTTTTGTCCATTTCCTTTGCCGAGGTAGATTAGCTCTAGATGAAGAGGCCTCATGATTGTCTTGATGTGTGATTGAGTTTTGATTGCTAGAAACTCCCCTTGAGTTTGTGGATCTTTGATTTGAGAAAGGAGGATTTTCTGTAGGTGATCTGTCTTGACCTCCTGCTCCTTTTGATAACCCGACAGATGGTGAATTTTGAGTACCGACGGATGAGGCAGGTTGTCTTCCGACGGATAACACAGATTGCCTTCCAATGGATGAAGCATTATGCAACTCGATGAATGTTGAGTTTTGTGCTTCATTGGTGGTAGATTTGTCTGTATTATCCTTAGACACTGTTTCTTGATCACTCTCATCATCACTTTCATCAGTAACCATCTCAACATTATCGAATTTGAGGCTCTCATGGTAATCTCCATCTTCCAGTCCTTCAATTTTTTTATCATCGAACACAACATGTACGGATTCCACAATAATGTTGCTTCTTAGATTGAAGACTCTATATGTTTTACCAACAGCATATCCAACAAAAATTCCTTCATCTGCTTTAGCATCAAACTTCCCATTTTGATCAGTTTGATTTCTCAGGATATAGCATTTGCAGCCAAAGACATGAAGAAAGTTTAGAGTTGGCTTCTTGTTCTTGAACAATTGATAGGGAGTCATGCATCTTGCTTGATTAATCAGAGAAATGTTCTGAGTGTAGCATGCAGTATTTACAGCTTCAGCCCAGAAATATGTTGGAAGTTTAGATTCTTCAAGCATTGTCCTTGCAGCTTCAATAAGTGATCTGTTCTTCCTTTCCACTACTCCATTCTATTGTGGAGTCCTTGCAGCTGAAAACTCATGCAAGATCCCATTTTCTTCACAAAATGCTCTCATGACATAGTTCTTGAACTCAGTTCCATTGTCACTCCTGATTCTTCTAACTTTGAAATCAGGATGATTGTTAACTTGCCTTATGTGATTGATGATGATTTCACTAGCCTCATCTTTAGACTTTAGGAAATATGTCCAAGAGAACTTTGAGAAATCATCTACAATTACTAGGAAAAATCTTTTCCTTAAAATTGACAATACATTGACTGGTCCAAACAGATCCATGTGAAGCAGTTGTAAAGGCTCTTCAATTGCTGAATCAAGTTTCTTCCTGAATGATGCTTTAATCTGCTTCCCCTTTTGGCAGGCATCACACAGTCCATCCTTTGTAAACTCCACTAGAGGAATGCCTCTTACTAGTTCTTTCTTTACCAGCTCATTCATGGTCTTGAAGTTTAAATGGGATAACTTCTTGTGCCATAGCCAACTTTCATCTTGACTTGCTTTACTGAGAAGACAAGTTACAGATTCTGCTTTAGTTGAGTTGAAATCAACTAGGTACACATTTTCTCTTCTCACACCAGTGAGAACCACTTTGTTGCTTTGATTATTAGTCACAACACAGGCTTCTTTGTTGAAGGTTACTGAATTGCCTTTGTCACAAAGCTGGCTGATACTCAACAAATTGTGTTTGAGACCATCCACTAAGGCAACCTCCTCTATGATGACATTGTCCTTTGAAATCAAGCCATATCCCACAGTATAACCCTTGCTGTCATCTCCAAAAGTAATATTTGGGCCAGCTCTCTCCTTAAACTCTGTGAGCAGGGTAGAATCACCAGTCATGTGTCTTGAACAACCACTATCCAAGTACCAAAGATTCCTTCTGTTTCCCTGCACACATCAAAATCAAATCAAGTTGATTTTGGTACCCAAGTTTCCTTGGGTCCTGCCATGTTAGATTTCTTCTTCTATTTCTTAGGTCTTGTCTCATTTGACTTAGGAATTTCAGATTCTTACTTAGTCATTTGATTTGTACCTTTGAAACCATTCAATGCAATAGAATTATCATGCATATTATGACTAACAGGAAATGGCATGCTTGGTGTAAACATGTTATTCCAGTAAGGCATGCTAAATGGCATTTCAGGCATACTGTATGCAGCATAATATGGATTAGGTGCAAATGGCACATTAGCAAACTGTGCATTCATGTTCTGTGTAGGCATAACATTAACAGGCATGGGAGGCATGGCATTCATATTAGGAAATTGAGGCTGAACAGACATGGGAGTAGGAATGGCAGATTTGCAGTTAACAGACAAATGATTTACACTACCACACTTGATACATATTTTTCTAGCAGCATATTTATCAGGTGTGTAGTTATTGTGTTTGTAATCCCTACTTTACCATTCCTATTGTTTTTCCTTTTAGTCTCTGTTTTTACCTCAATTTTCTCAAGTCTGTCACTTAACTGTTTGACAGTCATGTGACCAACATTAGCCTTTTTCCCTTTCTTAACTTGACTTGACTCTCCTGAAACAAAGTTCTTGGAAACAGACCCATACTTCTCATTTAGCTTGATTAGTTTGGCTTTGCTAATGGGCTTGCTCACAGCCGACGGATGAGGATTTTCATCTTTCGACGGATAACACTTTTTGTTATCCGACGGATAGTCCTCATCATCCGTCGAGTCTACATCTGTTAGTAAACCATCTACCAAATTAGGTTCTAGTTTCTCTTTATTCTTTCTCCAGGCTTCATCACAAAATGACTCAATTCCTTGAACTTTGGTGATTTGAGCATGGACATCCCTAGATGTTTTCCATGCTTTAATCACCTCTTGTTCACGCTCGAGCTGCTTCTTTAAAATCTCTTCCTTTTTCAAGGACTCAGTTAATACCTCCTTGGCAATCTTACACTCAATTCTAAGTTTCTCAAAATCAACAAACTGAGACTCAAGCACATTATTCCTCTCACTTAAAAACAAGTTATTTTCTTTGATTTTAGCATTTTCTTTAGTAAGAGATTTAAGTGTAACACGCAAATGATACAATTCTGTAGACATGTCATTTATGGCATCATTACACTCAGCTTTAGATAAATGTGCAAGGTTTGTAGTGATTACCTGATTGCTTGAGGAACTTGTCTCTGTTTCATCAGACTTGGCCATTAGGGCTAGATTGACATAGCTGACATCTTCATCTTCATCCAAACCATCTGCTGCCCAGTCATTCTCTTGTGTAATATAATCCTTTTCCTTTTGTTTGAGTAGATCAAAGTATTTTTGCTTATAATCCACAGACTCAAACCTTTTCTTACTGGAATCTGACTTTCTACACTCATTTGCAAAATGCCCTGCCAAGCCACATTTGAAACATTTGAATTTTGACTTATCCACCATGTTTCTATTTGGCTTGGCTGCTCCAAAGTTCTTTTTGAACTTGAGCTTGGCAAATCTCCTGGAAAGAAATGCTAGGTGCTCATCAATGTCCTCCATGTCATCTTGGCTCAATGAATCTTCACTTTCTGCTGCACGCCCCTTGCCCTTATTCTCACAGACCTTTGAAGTTGATTCTACAGCTTCCATCTTCACTTCCTTCTCCTTTTCCAAATCAGCAACTAGTGCAATGGATCCTCCTTTCTTCTTTCCTCTCTCCATCCTTTCATCCTGCTCTATCTCAAGCTCATAGGTCTTCAGGATGCCATACAGTCTCTCCATAGTAAACTCTTTATAATCTTGTGAGTTTCTTAATGAGACTGTCATTGGTTTCCATTCCTTTGGAAGAGATCTAAGGAATTTCAGATTAGAGTCTTTAGTCTGATAGACTCTTCCATGCAACTCAAGAGCATTTAGTAGTTTTTGGAATCTACTAAAAATGTCAGTGAGTGACTCACTTTCCTCATTGTGAAAATGCTCATATTGCTGAATCAAGAGCTGTATTTTATTTTCTCTAACTTGCCCGGTGCCATCACAGTTTATCTGTATAGTATCCCGGACTTCCTTGGCAGTTTTGCAGTTAATAATGTTGTCAAACAGGTCTGCATCAATTCCATTGAACAGAATGTTCATGGCCTTTTTATCCTTCCTGACTTGTTCAATGTCAGGATCAGACCATTCGTGCCTTGGCTTGGGAATTGATGGCTCGTTTCCTGTTGCAGCTCTCATTGGAACATGAGGACCTCTTTCTATGCAGTCCACATAGGCCTCATCTTGAGAAAGCATATGAAGATGCATCTTTACCTTCCAATGATGGTAATTATCTTTATCTAGAAAAGGAATCTTGACTCCAACGTCTTTCTTGTTCATCTTGCTGAATTGTTTTGATCTTTAAACTCTTTGTAGATTAAGAGCTTGCACTGATACCAATTGTTAGTCCCTTAACAATATAGCAAGAATTACAGAAGGGGGCTTGAATGGAATTCTTGAACCTTTTTCTCGAAATAAAAATGTTCAACTCGAATATAGATATAAGTGTTTTGATTAGCATAATGCGGAATAGAAACTTAATTGAATCAAAACATAAGTAATTAAAAACAAGAGTCTTTAAAAACTTTCTGGTGGATTTAAACAATTCCACCAGAGATATATATTATATATCGAGAGGACTCTGTGTGCAAGAATGCTCACAGCTGCTTACAAATGGAACTACTAAGAATACAGGGAAATGCTAATGATTCTGCTTACACAGATTTCTCTGTTTTTGTTTCTCAATTCATATTTTTCTATTTGCTACGTTCTTGGTTTATATATTACCAAGATTACAAAATCAAAAAGTCTGAATAAATATAAAAACTATCAGTCTTAAGCTTTGCTGCTTTTCGTCCTCTATTACCCAGTTAATGGGCTTCCACAGTAGATTTGTATACATCTCAACGGCTGTACTCAGCTTTCACTGTTCAACTGCTGTTTGAATTCTTTATATGATCATCCGTTGGATTTTATGAACATCCGTTGGATATATGATCATCCGTCGACTTTCTGAACATCCGTTGATGGCTTCATTGATCTTCCGTCGACTGCCATTCTAAACATCCGTTGATAGTCATTTGATCATCCGTCGATGGCTTTGATAATCATCCGTCGGTAGCTATCTTGGCACTTGACTTCATTTCACTTATACAGAATTACAAGACATCATTTATATACAATTAATCAACCTATTCTGCATATCTAGTTAAAGTCAACATGACTTATAGGCTACTACAAAATCTATACAAAGATGTATACATAACTGTGCTACAGACTTATTATTACATAAGCTACTCACTCGATGGATAATAAGTTAACATCCGTCGGGACTATAATGAGTTATCCGTCGGGACTATAATTCTTATCCATCGAGTGCTACATTATTTCACTAAGTAAAATCTACTTAGATGTTTTGTTTATGAAATCATCAAGTACACAACATATGCACAACAAAGGTCTTCCCAAAATTATGGGAATCTTCTTATCCTCCTCAAAATCAAGAATTACGAAATCAACAGGGAAGATGAGTTTATCAACCTTGACCAAGACATCCTCCACAATACCTCGCAGATATGTAATAGAACGGTCGGCCAACTGCAAAGTCATATAAGTCGGTTTTGGATCAGGCAAATTCAAGTTCTTGAAGATGGACAAAGGCATCAGATTGATGTTAGCTCCCAAGTCACATAAGCATCTGTCAAAAGACATTTTTCCAATAGTGCATGGAATAGTGAAGCTTCCTGGATCTTTAACCTTCGTAGGAAACTTCTGTTGCGGCATAGCACTGCATTCCTCCGTGAGAGCGACAGTCTCTAAATCATCTAGTTCACTTTCCGAGAGAGAATACCTTTCATAAAATTTATGTAACTAGGCATCTGCTCAAGAGCCTCAGCGAAAGGTATATTGATATGAAGTTTCTTGAACACCTCCAAAAACTTCTCAAATTGCTTATCCAGCTTTTTCTTCTACAGCCTCTTAGGAAAAGGCGGTGAAGGATAGATCTGTTTCTCCCCTGTATTACCCTCAGGAGGAGTGTGCTCAACAGTAGTCTTCTTTGGTTCCACTTCTGCTTCCTGCTGCTCTACTTCTTCTTCAACCCCATCTTCTTCATTCGAAACTTGAGTTTGTTCGGGATTTGCAACCTCTCCAGACCTCAAAGTGATTGCCTTCACCTGCTCCTTAGCTTTCCTCTTTCCTGGCACTTCAGTATCACTAGGTAGTGTACCAGGTTGACGATTTAGTAAGGCATTGGTAATTTGTCCAATTTGATTCTCCAAGGTCTTGATAGAAATAGCTTGACTCTTGAACATAAGCTTCAACTCCTCTAATTCAGATTTTTCATTAGCTTGTTGGAGCTGAAGTTGCTACCTTGGTGCATATTGTGGTTGCTGAAAACCAGGGGGGTTGTACTGCTTAGCTGGGTACTGCTGATAAGGCTGTTGAACCGCATTCTAAGCGTTGCTCCAGCTGAAATTAGGATGATTGTTGTTGTTGGGATGATAAGTGGCTGACACAGGTTGTTGCGATCGCTGAAAGTTGCTCACGAACTGAGCTGATTCACTAAAAATAGCACACTGATCAGTCTCATAGGCACCCGCACAAAGCTCACAGACACTAGTGATCTGATTAACTCCATAATTAGTTAAAGTGTCCATCTTCATCGTCAAAACCTTAAGTTGGGCAGCTATAGCAGTTGCTGCATCCAACTCCAGAATTTCTGCTACTTTTCCCTGAGTCAATCTCTGGGAAGGATTCTGGTATTCATTAGCAGCCATCAGTTCAATCAATTCATAAACTTCATTGTAGCTCTTATCCCACAAGGCTCCTCCTGATGCTGCATCGAACATGGGTCTAGAAGTAGCACCCAATCCATTGTAGAAATAGTTTATAATCATCCAATCAGGCATGCCATGGTATGGGCACTTCCTTAGCTTCTCCTAATATCGATCCCAAGCATCACACAGAGATTTACCAGTTTGCTGAGCAAACTGAGTAACAGCATTCCTGATTGCAGCAGTCTTCGCCATAGGGAAGAATTTAGTGAGAAACTTTTGAGCAAGATCCTCCCATGTGGTGATAGACCCTGGTGGTAGAGAATGTAACCAGCACTTTGTTTTATCCCTCAGAGAGAATGGGAAGAGTCGCAGCTTAATAGCATCTTCAGTCACACCATTAAACTTGAAAGTGTCGCAGATCTCAATGAAATCCCTGATGTGCATGTTGGGGTCTTCAGTAGAAGAACCCCCAAACTGAACTGAGTTCTGTATCATCTGAATCGTGTTTGACTTGATCTCAAAAGTGTTAGCCGAGTTGGCTGGCCTGATGATACTTGACTGAATATCATTGATCTTAGGCTGAGAATAGTCCATCAAAGCCTTAGAAATTTCTTCTTGATCTCCCATCACTACTAAAACTGGTTCCTCGATTTTCTCTTCTTCTTTTAACTTCCCTTCGTCCTCAAAAACTTCCTTTCGAACCACTACAACTTTCCTCGGCTTTATCCAGTGTTCTCTTACGAGACCGCGAATGCGTATGCATACACGCTCGCTAGAGTACCTCAAATAAGACAAGGATCAGATAAGTAATAATGGTCGAGTCAATGAACTTTAACGACCATTGATGACAAACACATAAACTAAAAATTAACACCGAGTCCCCGGCAGCGGCGCCAAAAACTTGTTAGTCACTAAACACGCGCTAAAATACACGCAAGTATACGCATTCGCAAGTAATATAAGATATAAATCAGATTCGTTCCAACAGAGACTGGTTTAGGTTAACTTTGTAATTTATGCACTTATGCAACAATGATAAGGCTATTATTTAATGCTAAGATGAATAACAAATTGAGATTGTTTTATAACTAAGAATTAAACTAACAATTATAACTAAAAGAATAAATATGGTTGAATTAATATATATGACAAACATGGGATTCTAACTTCATTAAATACTTCATTCAAAAGTCTTTTCATTCTTAACCTTAGCATGTAATGGTGATGACACTAATCAGATAACACGAAACTGATAAACGCCAACTTTCGTTGCACGGATACCATACTACCAGACATCCCAAAATAGATAGAAGCTGAATAGACACCAATTATATTGAGAACCTATATGTCTATAGAATTTGACAACATAACGGTTTAATGCACAAGTTATCTATCGTGATTACATAGGGTAAGTAAGATGGTTAAAATTACCTACGAATCATGCATAACAATAACACATGAACCTATGCTAGCATGGCAAGTTCTAAATCCTTAAATTCACTTTCGTTCATTCAGAATTAACAAGCTATCTTATAAGTTCGCGAAGCTCATAAGACGAATAAGCACAACCAATACTAGGTTATCATACAATCACCACACACTAAAGAAATCCATAATTAAATCCGTTAGAACCCCACGATGACGATTAACCCATAATCGGACTCATCATCAACGTGGGTTCCGATGAAAGCATGGTATAATAAACGTAGTCTTTATAAAAGAATAATAAACAAAGTATAACACAAGAGTATAGGTTCAAGAATAAGAAAACTAGCATCCAACATTACAACTTAAACAAAGAATCACAAGTTAAAACTAGGTCTTCTTTGCCTTGGTTGAATTATGCTGAAACGGTCTTCTTTTCTCCTTCTCCTTGTGCTCTGATGTAATAACCCCTAAAATTTTGGACTTTTTGTAATCCTTATGAATAGTGATTTTGCTGATTTTGCTGATCAAGGAAATTTTTCATGCCACACTATGTAAGAGTTCTTTTATTGATATTCTGAGATCTTATTAGTACTCAATAAAGTATATGAGTGTATGTAAAGATCGTCAGAATCCAAATTCGAACACTTTGATTTTTCCCGAAAATCCACCAGATACCGAAAGAATTGAGTATAAGGTAACATGATTAAAAGGATTTAAATTCAAGGATTATAAGAGAGGATCATAACAGGAATATAAAATATTAAGAAAGGTTAGGGGAATCCAAGTAATAAGATCCCATATATGATCCCTTAGATGATGAACAAGAACGAAAGTTAATCGAACCGTATATCATATAAGCGGTCATTAGCCAAGTAATTAAGGTTTAATAAAAGAGGTTAGTGGATGATGATGTCATCACACTACAAGGAAAAGACATGTGTTAAAAGATGACATAATCATGATGGCATAAGCATGACAAGTAGATTTGTTTTGTTGGATGATTATTGGCCAAGTATAATTTACCATGGTAAACTCTAAAAAGTAGCCAAGCCAAAAAGGGAAGCAACCAACCAAAAATCACAAAACAAAAATAGAAGTTGACTTATTACTTCCAAGAGCAAAAGCTCTCGGCTTTTCCCATTTCAAATAAGAGAAAAATTTAAAACTCAAGATCCAAGCTTTGTTATTTTGTAAGGTAATTATCCTAGGTCCTTTGTAATTAGTTATGGCTATACTAGGAATCTAACCCACAAATTCCTTCACAATCCTTTTCAATAAAACATTGAAGAAGAGAGTGAATAGTGTTTTCAAGAATTATAATTGTTTGATCTTATGTTTTTGGTTAGATCTAGCTTTGGTAAGGACTTTCAAAGGTTATTTCAAGCTTCTTAGTTACTTCTACTCACCAAGGAAGGTACCCTAGCTTTACTTTTGAGTATTTAGGAGTTGTTATGCTTAATATAGTATATGAGAAGCATGATCCTTGTTTTTTAGAAGCTTGGTTGGATTTGTAGTGATTTTGAGTTATGAATCTTGGTTATTGGTTAATGAACCTTAAATATAGTTAGTAGCTCTTGTTTGTGATTGAATGAGTTGGAAAACCTTGAGGTTATGGACTGATGTAGTAAAGTTTAGATGAATTTCATTTGTATTGATGGTTACGAGTTGGTTTGTGGTTGATTGGAGTAGTATAAACATTGGTAATCGTGTAAACATAGCCGTCGTAATGCCCATTTTGATTAAACTCCTTGTTCTTAGTGTTCGGGACAGATAGCTCACTGACCAATCTGTAATATTGCCATTTTTAGCTAGATCGTGTCATAATCTTCATTTTGGTATGTGGTTCTCTTAGATTCGATGTACGGTTTAGGAGAAACGACCGTTTTAAGTAACGGCATTTTGCGAGCGAACCATTACCCCTCGCTTTACTTTAAAACCTTGATTAAGGTCCTTAAATGACTAATTGGAGTACGAAACAATTATGTAAGATTAATGGTCAGTTGGTAGAGTATTCGCGAAAGAGTCGCCTTAAAATTCATAACGGTTAATTTATTAAATTTAGTGGAGTCGAGGGTACGCGAGCGGTTAACGGAAATCGTTAAGCGTATAAGCGATATTAAGCGACCGTTAGGGTATGAGTGAGTTTTGACTAGTTTCTTAAGCGACCGTGGTCTAATTCCGGATTATTTTTTTGTTTACCGGACCCATTCTAATCTTAAGTCTATCCGGGAACACTCAGGCAAGTTTTCTACCCGTTATACTGTTGTTGTGATGTAAATATATTGATGCATTATCTTGAGATAAGTGCATGACTGTTATTAGCAAATCTTGCGATATATTGGAGCATGTTGATATGGTATATATATTCATGTTGAGAAATCTTGATATTCTATTATCAATTCAAATGCCTATAAACTGCATAATACCTATGCTAGAGATAAGCAGTAGTTGCGTATACCCTTAGTATAAGGGACCCAAAGGTGAACATGTTTATAAACCGGGAGTCGATGTTCCCGAGTATAATATATGTATATATATATATATAGTTTTCTATAACTGTTAATCGAATAATGTTTTACGATGGTTTTGAATAATAATCAAACTTATTTTCGATTATTCAAATAAGGATCGTACTTTCGTATAAGTATATCTTTTGTTATTTATTATTCGTTTCAAGTATGAGTTTTAAAACTTCTACTTCAATTATTTTATAAATATTATCATTTATGGGAATATTTTTTAAATAATAATTTTCAGATATTTTCTAATATATCGGGACTGATTTATTTTACTAAATCATCATTACTCTAAACATTCTTTAAAATATTTTCGAGTCTTCAAAATGATTTTAAAAGTTAGAGCGGATCCCAAAACTCATTTTCAGATTTAAGATCTTCCTTTAGAAGGGGATTTAAATACTCGCTCAAAACCTAAGGGATCCGGCTCCGTGGTGTATTTTTGGAGCAACGAAGTTGCTAACTTGATAAAAGAGTTTGATTACTTGCCTAACATTCGGGAAGTAAGCCCAATCGAAATGCGTCAGCATAAGCAACATGGGCTCAATGGGTATAACACCCTCCAAACCCGGGGTATAGATTTGGGTCATTATTAATATTAACTACACACTTAACCTGCACAAGCAGAATATAAATATGATAATTACCCCGAACTACTGCTACTCAGGATCCTTTAAGGTTAAGAGTTGAAAACAAGAACGACACACTAACTTTATTACAAACCCAAATAAAAACAATCTGTCTCAAGAACTCTCTTTGTTACAAAACTTTATTCTATCTACATTCTCACCACACAACTTTTATTCAAACCACACAAAACTTTTATTCAACCCAACATTACTACTTATCCTGTTACACCTGATCAGGTAACTCAAAGCTCTCTTCTGGAATAGGGAGGAACACTCTTGGTATAAGAGGGTCCCGCTGCTTGACTCGCTTCCTGACTATGCGGGTCCTGATGGGTTTCATTCTCTACCTTAACTATAAAACAATAGGAATAACAATAAAAGGGGACGAGCCAAAATTGCTCAACAAGCCTGCAACAATATATATATATATATACATATATATATATATAGTATAAAGAGAGAAGAATAAATGAACCGATGATCTGGTGGTTTGAACAACCATCTATTTCTGTGTAGAATAACAATTTGCCATTGCTGGCGAATGCCAAATGAACAAGACTGAAAACAAGAACTAACTATGCACTATAACCTGCTGATCAGTAAGGATACAGTGCGGATCTATACCCAACTGCATAGACCCGACCAATATAAGGAGTACTCAGGCAACCACGGCCTATTAATTAATGGTCTGGGTAAAACCCAGCCTATTTAGTAACCATCCAGTCCTAAGCGTAGCATCCGGAACAATCGGAATGCTTTATCAGAGTATATGTAACAAGGGTAAAAGTATTGGAATATGAATAGGGATTCAATAAATTGAGAGAAATCAAGAATCAAAATGAAATAGAAACAAGAATCAATAATTGTGTAACAGTGTATATGAACAAGAATTATCAATGTGTAACTGATATGGAAAATTGGGTATAATTCACTATTCTGAATTTAGAATAGGGGAAAAAACTTGCCTTGCGCGTATACACATATAATTATATAGCACGTATGGTTCACATAATCACGTAAAGCACATAGCACATAAGGCACATAATTAATTTTTTTGAACTTATAAATATTTTTAGAATCGATACTAGACTCATACCTGTATTAACTAACCCTATTTGCTTTTATTATAATTTTTCGGGATTTATAGAACTAGAATCTAAAGTAATAGTCTTATTAAAACATGAAATCCTAAGCAAGCAAAGTTTCAAGGTGCTTTTCAACCTTTTTACCACTATAGTATGCATGAGCTATAGGTAGTAAACTTTCAGGTTTTGATCATGCCAAGTCTGAGGTACTTCTTCTCCATCCATGGTCTCCAATTTATAAGACCCTCTTCCTTGAACGCTCTTAACCTTGTATGGCCCTTTCCAGTTTGGGGCGAGTTTTCCTCTATGCCCAACACCGGAAGCTTCCGCCTTCCTCAGCACCAAGTCACCTTGCTTGAAGAACCTTTCCTTAACCCTTAGGTTGTAGTAGGACGAAGCTTTTTTCTGACATTCCACTATCTTCGCATGTGCCTCATCTCATACTTCATCAATTAGATCCAGGGCTAATCTTTGCCCTTCCTCATTTTCCTCGGCATTAAAAGCTTGGATCCTTGGAGACGAATGTGATATCTCCACAGGAACAACCGCCTCTACCCCATATGCTAACATGAAAGGAGTTTCTCCAGTTGTCACTCTACAAATAGTCCTATAGGCCCATAGTATTGGGAGTATTTCATCCACCCAGTTATTCCTCGACTTCTCGATCCTCTTCTTTAGTCCATCCAGGATTATTCGATTTGCCACTTCCGCTTGCCCATTGGCTTGCGGATGAGCTACGGAGGTGCATCGCAACTCAATCTCATTCTCCTCACAATACTTCTTGAATTGCTCTTTGTTGAACTGTGTTCCATTATCGGTAACCAGGATACGGGGAATTCCATATCGGCACATGATGTTTTCCCACAGGAATTGTGCAACCTGCTTAGTTGTGATCTTGGCCAAAGGCTTGGCTTCAATCCACTTAGTAAAATAATCAATGGCTACAATCAGGAACTTCCTCTGTGCCGTGGCCATGGGGAAGAGCCCAAGTATATCCATTCCCCACATGGAAAAGGGGATGGGAGAGTTAATAGAGGTTAACATCTCGGTGGGGTGTCAAATGACAGGTGCATGTTTCCGACAACGAGCACACTTTTTCACATAATCTTTGGCATCGGCCATCATTTCTGGACAATAGAAGCCTAAACGGGTTATCTTATGAGCCAGTACCCTGCCCCCAGGTGTTTCCCACAGATACCTTCATGTACTTCTTCAAGAGCCAAGAGTGCCTCATCGGACCTGAAACATCTTAAGTAAGGAATTACATAAGATCTTTTGTATAAAATCCCATCGATTAAGGAGTATATGAGTGCTCAAACAGCCAACTTCCATGCTTCAGTCATGTCATTTGGCAGCCAACCATTTTGAATATGGGCCTTAATTGGATCTATCCATGACGTCCCCAGCCCTATAGGAGCTACAAGCTTAACATCAATGCTTCGTGTCTTCAAAATGTGGAAGTATACACTTCCTAAACTTTCTTCTATCTCAGATGAAGCAAACTTTGACAATGCATCCACCTTAACATTTTCCTCCCTTGGGATGTGCTCGACATGGCACTCATCAAATTGAGTCATCACAGCTCTTACTAGGCGGACATACTTAGTCATCGTATCATCCCTTGCCTCAAACTCTCCCATCACCTGGGATATGACCAACTTCGAGTCTCCACAGACCTTCAAGTTCTTGACTCTCAGCGTCCCTTCTAGGCCGAGGCCACCTATCAGAGCCTCATATTATGCTTCATTATTTGTGGTTGGGAAGTCTAACTTCATAACATATTCAATCAGGAACCCATCGGGGCTTTATAAAACTAGCCCTGCTCCACTTGAATTTGTTTTTAATGCTCCATCAAAATTGAGGATCCAATATTCCTTTTCCTTAACATCCTTCTCTTTATCCCCTTTTTCAGCACCTTCTGTGTTTGGAGGTATAGTATCTTCATGCCCCCGACTTCTTGGTTGGGTATGGTACATTCCACCACGAAGTCAGCCAATGCCTGGGCTTTTATTGCCGTTCGTGGCTTGTACTTGATGTCAAATTCTCCCAACTCTATTGCCCACTTAATTAGCCTTCCACTAGCTTTAGGACTATGGATAATATTTCTCAAGGGTTGATTTGTTAGCACTTCAATCTTATGAGCCTGAAAGTAAGGACACAGCTTCCTTGAAGTCATTACCAATGCTAAAGCTAACTTCTCGATAGTTGAATAATTCAACTCAGCCCCATGCAAAATTTTGCTAGCATAGTATACGGGTTTCTAAACTTTGAATTCCTCCTTAACCAATACAGCACTCAAGGCATTTTCTGAAACGGCCAAGTACAAGTATAAAGTTTCATTCAAAGCTGGCTTGGCCAACAACGGGCCTGGGCCTTATATTTCTTTAATTCTTCGAATGCCTTCTTCCTTTCTTCTGCCCACACAAAATCCTTAACCTTTTTTAAGGACTTGAAGAACAACAAGCACTTGTCCCCAGATTTGAAGATGAACCGCCCCAATATAGCAACCCTTCCAGTGAGATTTTGAACATCTTTGATAGTCTTTGGGGGCTCCATATCCAAAATTGCCTTTATTTTATTAGGATTGGCCTCGATTCCTCTCTTAGAGACCATCAGTCCTAAAAAAATTCCGGATCCCACTCCAAAAGCACACTTTACAGGATTTAGCATCATTTTATGATATCTCAATACCTCAAAAGCTTCCCTCAAATGGGTTATGTGATCAGCCTTTAACAAACTCTTGACTAACATGTCATCAACATAAACTTCCATATTTTTGCCAATAAGATCTTTGAAAATCTTATTTACCAACCGTTGATAGGTGGCTCCTTCGTTCTTGAGACCAGACGCCATAACAAGATAACAAAAAACACCAAAATCAGTAATGAATGATACCTTTGGGATGTCATCCTTGTGCATCTTGATCTGATTGTATCCACTGAATCTATCCATGAAACTCAGCATCTCATGACCATCAGTAGCATCTATCAATGTATCTATCCTTGGTAATGGGAAACAGTCCTTAGGGTACGCATCATTCATATTAGTGAAGTCCACACACATCCTCCATTTCCAATTAGACTTCTTTACCATTATAGGGTTAGCTAACCATTCCGGGAACTATATCTCCTCTATGAAACCAGCCTCTAAGAGCTTCTCTACTTCTTGTTTAATAGCTTCTTGCCTCTCTGGAGCAAAGCTTCTTTTCTTTTGCTTCACTTTCTTCTAATTTGGATCCATATTCAGCTTGTGAGTGATCAGTTCTGGGTCTATGCCTGGCATATCAGTTGCCGACCATGCAAACACATCACTATTTTCTTGTAAACATTTCACCAACTTCCCTTTAAGGGGCTCCTCTAGTGTTGCTCCAATAAAAGTCATTTTCTCAGGATTCTCGGGAGCTAAAGGAATCAGAACAAAATCTTCTGCTGGCTTCCCTCTTTTCTCGTCATTCTCACGGATATCGAGGTCTTCAATAAGCAGAACCTGCCCCCCAACTCCATCTTCCCTAAGAGAGGCCACATAACAACTTCTTGCCATCTTTTGATCTCCTCTCTCTTCTCCAGTCCCATTCCGGGTGGGAAACTTCATCACTGAATGATAGGAAGAAGGGACTGCCTTGAAGGCATGTATCCCTGATCTTCCCATGATCGCGCTGTAAGTTGAACTAGCCTTCACCACCATAAAGTCCAACATATGTGTCGCTTGTCTTGGTTCCTGACCTATGGTCGTTGGCAACTTGATTATCCCTTCTACAAGGCAGTCCACTCATGCGAACCCATATATCGGCATATCGGTCGGGGTTAATTGAGAATCATTGTAACCCATCCTTAAAAAGGTATTATGGATTAAGATGTCCACTGAGGCACCGTTATCTACAAGGACCCTCTTCACCGGGATGTTCCCTATTATTGGTGTTATGACCAGCGGGTCGTTATGAGGAAATTTCACATCTTCCAAGTCAGAATCATCAAATGCCATTGTCACTCCAGTCCTGGCCCTCTTCGGGGCTTCCCCAATAATATGCATAACTTCTCTAGTATATGCTTTCCTTGAGTTCTTGGATAAACCAGCAGCAGTTGGTCCTCCAAAGATTGTATTAATCACAGGCCCTCGGGATCGCGGTCCTTCAAAGATTGCATTTATCACCGGTCCCCTAGGCTGGGGATTTCGCCCCGGATCATCTTGGTCCCTCCTACGATCATCAAAGTTCCTTCTCCCATTGTTATTCATATCTCCTCCATCTCCAGTGTACTTGCTCAATCTTTCTTTTCGAATGAGAAACTCTATTTTATCTTTCAACTATCTACACTCATCGGTGTTATGACTAGCATCCTTGTGAAATCTGCAATATTTACTCTTATCTAGCTTGGTAGGATCAGCCTTCAGGGGTTTAGGCCAACAAATATCTCTATCTTTCTTAATTGCCATCAATATTTGGCTTCTAGGAGCATTCAATTTAGCATATTCAGTGAACTTTTCCCCTGGTCCTCCCTTCTTCGGGGTTAAATCAGTGTTTTGCTCAGTTCTAGGATACTTGTCCTTAGCAATATACTCCAGATCAGTCTTTCACTTCTTACCGCCATCGGGCTTGTTACTCAATACTGTCATCCTCATGCTCTCCTCCACTTTGATGTATTTCCCGGCCCTATCTTGGAGCTGTAACATACTTTCAGGAGGGCACTTGGCCAACAACATCTTGAAAAACTCATCCCTAGTTCCCTGCTGCAGTGCTATCATAGCCACCTTGTCATCAAGATCCGGGACCTTTAAGGCTTCCTTGGTGAAATGATTCAGATAGTCTCTCAAGGACTCTTTTGCTCCCTGCACAATGCTCATGAGGGATGCTGAACTTTTCTCATGCACTCTCCCATTGATGAATTACTTAATAAAAGCCTGACTTAATTATTTGAAGGACCCAATAGAGTTTGGGGGCAAATGACTATACCATCTTTGAGCCATTCCGGACAGGTTTTGAGGAAAGGCCCGACACTTAATAGCGTCATTCATGGGCTACAACAACAGTGCATTAGAGAATGTCCTGACATGATTAGCGGGATCTCCAGTGCAATCATAAGTTTTGATAGTGGGCATCTTGAACTTCCTTGAGATATGGGCACTTATTATCTCTTCGGTGAATGCTGGAGTAGGATCATCAGGATCTCCAAGGGGAAGAAGATTGTTTGGATCAGCTCTTGGGACAACAGTCCTTGTTTGTGACGGACCATCCAGGTCTATGATTGGAGGATGATTTCTCCCACCAGGTGGTAGTGGGAGTCTGGGGGCCTGGTACGCCTCCAAGTCGTGCTTCAGCTTTTGAATCTCAGCCTCATGACCCCTGATTCTCTCCTGCACTTCTTGGGGATTCATCCCTCGGGTGCTCCTAGGACGTTGGTTACCATCAGGCATCGACTCTATGCCAACACGTCTCCTTCTTGGGGCCACTTCATCATCTGAAGATTCAAAGTCTCTCTCAGTATAAGGACAAGATAATTCTTGATCCTTCGGGATAGGAGCCAAACCATGTATGTAGGGGGTGTTTTCCCCCGTGCTTCACTCCATCCAGCATGTCCATTTCCTCCAACCTCGGGGTAAAGGGGCATCCCATAAGGGGGTTCGTGGTCACAATAGTTGAATACTCATACCCAACGGGTCGAGAATTCACAGGTGTATGTAGTTGTTGAAGTTGGGGATTCATCCCTTGAGGAGCCGGGGGAATCGTCCCTTGAGGTTGAGGTTCAGTTGCCCCTACCTGGGCTCATCCTTGGGTGGCAGCATAGGTTGAATGCGGAGGTACCTCCACTATTGACGAAATCGTTTGGGTTGTCCCCGCTGGTGTTCCTCCTTCAAGGGCGCTGCTTCCTCTCCGTGTTCTCGCCATGGTTGTTGTTGTGCTGTCCCACATATGGCGCCAAATATTATGGATAAAGAACTAGGGTGTATTAACTGCTGTATTTATTACTAGGGTTTGGGAGCTCAAGGCCTTTAATGGCTGCTCTCGTGTTTCGTAGCTTAACTCTGCCTTTACGAGATGCCTACGTATCTCTGTGAAATAGAGAATAAAGCCAAAAACGTAGTTCTGATTGATGGGGTGAGTCCCTTTATATAGATGTTGAGAGTCTTTGAATTGGACTAGGGTTAGGAGACTTGTTGAACAAGTTCTCAGACTTTGGATAGACTTTGAAGTCCTAGAATAGATGAATCAGATTCCTAGTTGGTGTAGGTGCCCTTGAGGCTATCTTTTATAGAATTACATCATCGTTATGACTCATTTAATGAGCTGGTAATCCCCCTATTTATTAATTATGAAATTAATAAATAATCAGGGCTTTGGGCCTCATTAATTGGGCTTCATTATTGGACCGTATCATGTCTAATTAATTCAATATTAACTATATTTCTAGGCTAATTTTAGGCCCATATCAAATACCTTAGAGTTCTTGAAGTTGTAGGATATTCAATGTCAAGTTGACTAATAAATTTTATGTAAAATAGGTTGGCCAATTGTACATATTAGATGCCTTGTAATTTTGCATAAGTGAAATGGAGTTAACTGCTATGGAAAACTTTCAACGGATGATTCTACAAGGTTTCAACGGATGATCCAAGTCACATTCAACGGATGATCTAATGAAGTTTCAACGGATGATCCAACACATTTTCAATGGATGATCAAATAAAGTTTCAACGGATATTCTAATTCAAATTGAAGTTGATAAAGACTTGACAGTCACATGGGTTGATTAGATGCAACTGGAATGTGGCATCCTATATACAGGTTTTTATAGAACAAAGAAGCATTTCCATTTTCATGCTTACTTGAAGAAAATCAAAGATACTGGATGGAGCAATGAAGAAGCATGTGATTAGACAAAGACAAGTTTTGTTTTATTAGTTTGTCTTACTCACTTGTATCTTGGTAATATATAAACCAAGAGTAGTTAGTAGTAAATTAAGCAATTAACAAGAGAAATAGAAAAAGCTGTATTTGTGAAGAATTTCCCTGTTCCTTGTAATTCTACTTGTAAGCAGCTGTGTGCAAACCTTGTATCACAGAGTTCTCAATCTTATATATATCTCTGGTGGAAAAATTCAATCCACCAGAAAGTTTTTAAATACCTGTGTTTAATTAATTTATGTTTAATTACTTTAATATTTTCATTCCGTATTTTTGCTTAATTAAACACTGTTATATATTTGAGATAAAGTAGTTCCTGAAATTGAAAAAGAACCAGAATTACATTCAACCCCCTTATGTAATTCTTTGTTAGATTGTTTGGGAGTAACATTCCAAAAGCTAATTTCTCATCCAAAAAATCTGAGCACAGCAGTTTCTTGCAGCAATATATTCAGCTTCAGCTGTAAATGTAGAGATGGATTTCCATTTCTTTCTTTGCCATGTAACAAGTCTTTCACCCAAATACTGACAGCCAACTGAGGTACTCTTGTTGTAAATTTTGCATCCTGGAAAATCAACATCTAAATAACCTATCCAACTAAAGTCTGATTCTCTTGTATACCACAAGCCAAAAGATTGAGTCCCCTTTAAATATCTCAAAATTCTTTTCACATCAACCAAATGAGGTTCTCTAGGCTTGGCCTGAAATCTTGCACACAAATAAGTTGCATACATAATATTTGGTCTATTTACAGTGAGATACACTAATGAGCCAACCATACCTTTGTAAGGACTGATGTCAACCTCATTACCTTGATCAGGATCCAACTTAGTAGCAGTGGCCATTGAAGTTGTAGTTGTAGTACTTTCTTGCATGTTAAATATAGTGAGTAGATTATTTGTATACTTAGACTGATTGATGAAAATTCCCTCATCAGTATGTGTGACTTGTAGTCCAAGAAAGTAGCTCAATTCCCCAATCATACTCATTTGATATCTTGTCTTGATAAGGGCATAAAATTTCTTGCACAACTTTTTGTTAGTAGACCCAAAAATTATGTCATCAACATAATTTGCACCAAAAGCATATTTTTACCCTTATTAATATAAAATAAGTTTTTTTCAATTGTACCTCTTCTGAAACCACTTTCAATCAGAAATTTTGCAAGTATTTTATACCTGGCCCTTGGTGCTTCTTTTAGTTCATATGAAAATTGCAACAGTGTAAGTAACTAGCACCTGAAGATCAGCCAACGAATATTTAACCCACATAATCTCAATGCTAATCGAACAAATGCACGATACTCAACCTCTGCAGTGCTCTGAGATGTGACCATTTATTTCTTAGTTTGACAAAAAATGAGGGAAGAGCCCAGCTGAAGTAAAAAAACCCAGTAAAAGAACGGCGTGAGATGGTACAACCTCCCCATTCACTATCACAGAAACCCTTCAAAATCAAAGGAGTATATACTGGAAAGCACTTTAAGTAGTGAAAGATGCTGAATAAGACATCCAGATACTTCAGATGGGGAGATTGCATAAAATGACTAATCAAGTGGATAGAGAAGCATATATCAGGACGAGTAAATGTCAAATATAACAACTTGCCAACTAAACTTCGATAAAGAGATGAATTCTTGATAAATGGCCCTGATTTGACATTGTCATAAAGTTTGAGATGTTGATCCAGATGAATCGATAAAGGTTTCAAATTTAACAAATTTGTATGAGTAAGCATGTCCAGAATAAACTTGTGCTGGCTTAAAAGTAAGTCTATATCAGGAATATAACCCTGTGGTAAGTACATGTAAACCTCTTCACTTAGACCCCCGTGCAAAAATGCATTATTGATATCAAGCTGAAACAAAGGGAAGTTTTTGGAATCTGCAATGGCCATAATAGATTTAACTGTGACCCTTTTTGCAACCGGAGCAAAAGTATCATGAAAAAAACCCCTAGTTCTTGTGTATATCCTTTTTCTACTAGAGAGGATTTAAACCTATCAACAGCCCCATTTGCAAGATATTTAATCTTGTAAACCCAGCGACAACCAATGGTTTGTTTACCAGGAGGTAGTGGTACCAAAATCCAAGTGTTATTAGACTACAGTGCATCTAATTCTTTGTTCATAACTGCAAAGTTAAACATAATATTCTAAATGATTTGATTAAAGAAAGCAACATGAGGAACATAAAAGGATCTAGTAGAAATATAGACATATGGTACTTGTCAAAAAAGACCCTTAAAATTATGTACTTGATAATCAGACCACCAAACTGGAGGCGTACGGTTTGGGTTTGATTTCAGAACCATATTTGTACTAGCATCATGATTCAAGTCTAAATCTGGAGAAAAGTTAACAAGAGTATCTTCATCAGGAGGCAAGTTGTGCCAATCAGAAAAGGAAGAATCAGAAGCAACATCCAATAAAGCAGACTCTGTGAATTCATGAGAATCAGAAGTAGTGGACACAGGGCTCAAAATATTGTCATTGTCTGAAGTACCTGACATAGGAGTAGAGGCATTGGCAGTGTCTGAAGTAGTGATGTCTAAACAAGGTGGGACATAATCAATAGGAGTCTCCAACAAGTGATTCAGAAATTGTGGATCTGTTGGAGATTTAGTGGGAGATTCATCATGAAAAGGAACCGAGTCTCATGAAAAATCACATGGAGAGATACAAAAACTTCCTTTATTGTGAGATTCAAAAGTTTGAAATCTCATTGATTAGGAGGATAACCCAAAAACACAGATCTTATGGAACGAGGATGAAACTTATCATTTTCATGTATGGATGAAAAACACAAACAACCAAACACTCGAAATTGAGTATAATCAGGAAACTTCTTACACAAACACTCAAAAGGTGTTTTATTGTCGAGTAATGGAGTTGGAAGCCTGTTGACAATATATATTATTGTTGAAATACACTCATCCCAATACTGAATTGGTAGACCATACTGAAAGCGAATGGCATGTGAAATGGATAAAAGTTGTCGATGCTTACGCTCCACACAACCATTTTGAGCTGGTGTATCAACACAAGAAGCTTGGTGGGTAATATCCTTGTCAAGGAAAATAGAATTCATAGCAACATTGAAAAACTCTGTGCCATGATCACTACGGATTTGATGTACTGTAATATGAAATTAATTTTTAACAGCAAGCAAAAATGATCAAATTTTAATGAAGACAAACTGCTTATTATGTAGTATAAAAGTCTAAACTAATCGTGTTTGATCGTCCACCACTGTAAGAAAATAACGACTACCTTGATAAGATTAATAAGCATATGGTCCCCATAAATCAATATGAATCAACTGAAAAGCTTGCTCTGCACGGATGTTACTCAAGATAAAGGCAATTTTGTTTGTTTTAAAAGTGGAAAATATGGCAACTCTAATTGTTGCTATCCAAAATTTTGACTAATGAGTTTAGAAATTTAATGCAATACATCATTGGAAGCATGACCTAAACGTAAGTGCCAAAGAGCACTAAGTTTGTGCTTGGTGGTTACACTATTCACCAACTGTAAATCAACCTTGTTAAAACCAGTATTCAAAGAACATTCCAAATGATAAAGATCATCAATATGTCTGCCCGAAATTAAAGGATCTATAGACTTCTTTTCATAAAACTCACAACTTTCAGGTAAAAACATGACACTCCCTTATGAATAAGACAACCATTTGGATACAGAGAACAAATTATATCCAATCGTAGGCACAAAAAATATATTATGCAACTTAATATGAGATTATATAATAAAAGTACTTGTTTGATGGACTAAAATAGTAGTACCAATAGGCAAAGCCAAACTGATAGGAGTTGTGAGATTTTGCACTTCTTGCAACAAATCAAATGAATAACGGATATGATATATGGCTCATGTATCAACCAACCAAACATATGCAGAAGTTTTTGACACAACGAGAATAGCTCATGAGGTAACCATACCAGCCAAAAGATCATCTCGGCTTTGTGCACCTTTTGAATTCCCAATATAAAGAAACTCATCATTTGGCTTATATGACTGATTTGATTCTGCATTTGACTAATCTAATCAGGAGAGGATCCAGTTTGTGCAGAATTGACTTGAGGTTGTTTCTTAGGAAAATATTTGAATTGAGATGGATCAGGATGTGATGTTGAACCAAGACCTTTCTTTTTCTTCCAATTTGGTGGATAACCAATTATTTTAAAGTAATTCTCTTTAGCATGTCCATTGTAATCAATGAGAACACCTGATGACAGGCTTCACTGCACTAGGAACAAAAGGCTCCTTTAAATTACAAGTAGAACCAGTAATATCTACACTTGCTATCAAGGAATTAGTAAAAGGTTTAAGTGGTGTCTAATGTCCCTGACGTGTCCTTTCATCCTGATTTACAAAGGCATAAGCCTGTAAAACTATAGGCAATGAACTCATCACGAGGATCTAACCTTGAATAGTTGAATTGCTCTCATGAAGTCCCATTAAGAACTGAAGTAACTTCCTTTTCAAATCTCATTCAATCTGAACCTTATGTGCTTCGGAAACACATTCCACAGTAGGTTCAAGAACAGTATATGTAACGTCCCCAAATACGGGGTCACGCAATCATCCAATCATCTAAAACCTGTATTAACTCAATAATCCAAAACAACACACCATAGACCCTAAACTCTCTCTCTCTCTCTCTCTGTCTATCACACACACAAACAAGTTATAGCCTTAGAAATGATATACAATATATAACATCTATTATTACAAACCAAACGTACATTCTAAGACCTTACACAACTACTCACAACCTCTATGTAAAATTGTAGTAATTTCTAATAATAACTGGAATCTATCTGAATACTCTTGCTCACCGGAGGTAATACTGCAAAGAGTCAACGGAAAACCTATGTGTTTTTCTTGTGTTGCAGTTGGTTAACTCCCTTACCGAAATATTGGTTATCTGTTGTGTTATGACATTTAAAGAAAGCAATAGTGAGCAATAATGCCCATCCATTATATTGAAAACAATATGAAAATCACTGTAAAAGTATAATAATATGTCCATACTTCACGTCAGAATTTATTTATATTAAAATATCTTGGTAATACTCTCGGTAACCAAGCTCATTGGATTTAGTTATAGTATTGCATAACAATTTCAATTGGAAGATTAAGACATTCACCGGAGCCCCCGATATACGATGATTAGTCGTTTAACGGTAAATCTATAACCTTTTCTAATAGTAGAAGGATGACAGCTCCGTATCCTGGTTCTCACCATGGCCACATTCGGGCTATATGTCCCATTTTGGGTATACACGCACTTCACAGGTTCATGAGTACACATGTTACCTTCGGTCGCGGTACCTTTGGGGGTCTCCCTAGTACCCATAGTACTACAGTCTACCCCTCCCAATCCTTTTAAATAATCCTATCATATACTTGTAACTCGAACTATATCGGAGTTTCCCAAGCATTTCGCTTGTTAATAGGCACAACTTATTATATATATGTTTGTACTTCCGTAAATTTTTGGGGAAGTACTATATTAAATTTGAGTTTACTGTTGTCTACAAATATATATTTTAGGGGGAGTTTCGTTTGACAAAATAATCAAAATAAATGAAATAAATTGAAATAATACTTTTTGAATATTTGAAAGTACTTGAATAATTTTCTGAAAGTCAGAAATACTTTTAAATAGGATTTAGGTTTTTTAAATCATAAAAAATCATTAATGAATATTTAATATTTAATAATAATTATGAAATAATTAAACCTTGAATAAATCCTTTTTAAAATTAATATTCATAATAATATTCATTGTTTAGATAGTATTTAATAATAAATAATGTTTGTTACTCAAAATAACATTTTTAGAAGATGTTTGATAAAATTTAATGTATTTATTATCATTTAAAGGAATGTCTCGTCCTTGAAAATATTTATACTATTATTTAACATCTCCGAAATGTTGGGTTCCGAGGCATAAAACGCAGCGGATAAATGTAAATAAAACAAAAAATTTTGAAACCCAAAAACAGGATCCATGTATAATTGTGGGCAGATTATGGAGATAACGAATCATACCTGTCAAGAGCTTAACTTTCACGAACTCAACGGAGATTCTAGCTATCACGCTTTGTGTCTACCTCTCAGAGATACACCTCTATGGTATCCATACGAGCACCTTGAAGAACGTCTCACGAACTTGACTATGGAATATATGTACTAGCCTCCTTCTTGACGATCCGAATTGCCTCTCCCTCTCTTTGCTGCTAGGGTTTTTGTTAGTCCCTTAACAATATAGCAAGAATTACAGAAGGGGGGTTGAATGGAATTCTTGAACCTTTTTCTTGAAATAAAATGTTCAACTCGATTATGGATATATTTGTTTTGGTTAGCACAATACGGAATGTAAACTTGAATGAATCAAAACATAAGTAATTAAAAACAAGAGTCTTCAAAAACTTTCTGGTGGATTTAAACAATTTCACCAGAGATATATTTAATATATCGAGAGGACTCTGTGTGCAAAAATGCTCACAGCTGCTTACACAAATAGAACTGCTAAGAACACATGAAATGCTAAAGATAGTGCTTACAAAGATTTCTCTGTTGTTGTTTCTTAGCTATCTCAGTTATTTTTCTATTTGCTACTCTCTTGGTTTATATATTACCAAGATTACAAAGTCAAAAGAACTGAACAAATATAAAATCTAACAGTCTTGATCTTTGCTGCTTTTCGTCCTTTATTACCCAGTTAATGGGCTTCCACAGTGTACTTGTATCCAACTCAACGGCTGTGTGTCAGCTTTCACTGTTCAACTGATGTTTGAATCTTGATATGATCATCTGTCGACTTTCAGATCATCCGTCGACTGCTATGTTAAACATCCGTTGATAGTCATTTGATCATCCGTCGAAGCTTTGTTAAGCATCCGTTGGTAGCTATTTTGGTCATCCGTCGAAGCTTTGTTAATCATCCATTGGTAGCTATTTTGGCACTTGACTTCATTTCACTTATACAGAATTACAAGACATTTCTTATGTACAGTTAATCAACCTATTCTGCATATCTAGTTAAAGTCAACATGACTTATATGCTACTCCAAATTCTATACAAAGGTGCATACAACACTGTGCTACAAACTTATTATTACATAAGCTACTCACTCGATGGATAATAAGTTAATCATCCGTCGGGACTATAATAAGTTATCCGTCGAGACTATAATTCTTATCCGTCAAGTGTTACATTATTTCACTAAGTAAAATCTACTTAGATGTTTTGTTTAGGTAATCATCAAGTATACAACATATTCACAACAATCTCCCCCAATTTATGTCTACTGGAATTGTAGCCATAAATTAAGAGATACTTGATGATAACAAAACATCCTAAACATATATCTTTAAAGATAAGTAGACAAAACTGAAAGTGCTTCCATTTAAACAAAAATGTACAAGGTTTGGCTCACAGTCAGTTCAAGATGCTCCTCTAGTCTGAGCAGATTTTTCTAGTTTCCTGAAGGTCTGGATCTTCTTCCAAGCTTTCTGTTGTTTTCTTCAATTTGATTCTGGAGCTGTCTGTGGAATTCTAATTCATCAGATTCTGAGAGATCTAACATTTCTTGCATTTCCAAGAGAGTCTCATTGCTAGAGATACTCAATTGGTCTTCTAACCTGAAGAATCTTCTCACACCCTTGCCATCCATGAATTCCATCAGCCAGTAGGGCCTTAGATGCACTCTTCTCCCTGTGTATGGGATGATAAGAGTTTTGGGTAGTGCATCTTTGGCCCTAACACTCCTTAGCTTTTCAATCTTCTTCAATACTAATCTTCTTGCAGTTACATTGAACCCAAAGTTTTTCTTGAAGGATGAATAGACTTTGATCAACACAGCTTGGCTTTCTTGAAGTATCCTGTGAAGAGGCCACTGAATCTCCCTTCCCCCTTTGTACTTGAACACCAACCTTTCAGGTAGGTTTCTGTATGCATCAATTGCCCTTACCTCATCCAGCTCCTCCAGATAAAGGTTTAGATCTGAGAATTCTTTGATGTCACACAAGTACAAGTAGTCTCCCCTGTTGACCTTGGGTTGAGCTTTGACTACTGACTTGGATTTGAGAGGTGACAGCTTCACTTTCTTGACTGCCCTTGATTTTGTCCTTCTTGGCTTAGTAAGAATTGGCAAGTTGAAGTCAGGAATTGGTAATTTATCCCACTCTATTGGCTCATCCTTTGGCACAATAGGCTCTCCATGTATGTTCCTGAAGGGGTCCACCACCCTTATGTCTTCAAATACCACAGAGGGCTTTGATGCTTGAGTTTCAGCTTGAGTGGATTCCTTTGGAAATTGATCTTCCAATTCCTTGTCAACAACATCCAACTTTTTTTTTGTTCTTTTAGCCAGTTCTTTCTTTCTAGGGGATTTCTTCTGTTTTTCAATCTTCTTCTCTGATTCAGTAGCTTGAGATGGTTGAGAGGGAATTTGTTGAGAAGAATTCACAGCCTGTAGCTTGGCCAAGATAGCAAATTGTTCTTTCTTTTGTTTAGACTTCTTTGCATCTAGAGCAGCTTGCCTCTTTTCCTGCTTCAATCTGGCTTTTTCTTCTTCCTTTGCATGAGCAAATTGTGGATGTCCAGCTACCACACAAATTTCCTTCCCATTTCTGAATATCTTTGCAATTCTCTTTCTTGAGGCTGAATCAGCTGGATCTTCGTAGAGGATAATAGATCTTGACAGAAGCTTCTTTTCATCAGGCTTGGGTGTATCATACACATAATCCATAGGGTTCTTCAAAGATAACTTTGGATAGTTTGCCCTTGGTTTAAGAATTATCTCAGCCTTTGTAGTCTTGATGCAGGAAGATTGTCCTTTCTCCAGATAGTTCATGCTCATCTCATTCACATTGATTTCCTTGACATGAGAGTGATGGATGGCTGACTGATCTGGTTCCTTGACTAATTGAAACTTTTTCTGTATTTCCTCATCACTCTTTTTCCAGTTGATCAGAGTCAACTCTCCTTTATCAGCATCTTTCAAATTTGCTGCTGCTGCATTTATGAGATCTATACCATCTGCAACTGGTGGCTTGGAGATAGTAATTGAAGGTACAATTACTTTGTTGATTTGAACTCGAAGTTTCTCCCCCTCAGTTGGTCCTTTCTCCCCCTTACTTGATTCTCTCTCCCCCTTTTTGTTATCATCAAGTGGAGGAGTTAGGCCTTGTGCTTTAGCCAGTTGCATAAGAAGATTTTTCTGAGTCTGTTGATTTTGAAAAAGTAGAGCCACTGAATTCTCAATAACCTGAACTCTGTTCTCCAGCTTGGCTATCTTCTTATCAGAATCTGATTCTCTCCTTAATCTTAGTAATAGATCATGCATGGTACCATATGGCATTATTGAATCCAGCTTCTCAGAGTTATATGTCTTTAAGTCAGCTATATCCTTTTTCAATTCATCCACACTGAGATTCTGTCTTGAGTGTTGGATCTTCATTAAATGTAAGGAGTCTAGGTGAGCTTGAAGAACAGCCTTGGTACCAGCATCTGAAGCTTCCTGAAGGGCCTGCTGGATAGCTATTACTTGTTTTACCAAAGACACCTCAAATTGCCCTGGTGAAAATTCCTTTGCCCATGTCCATTTAGGTAAACTGAAAGCAGAACTTGGGCCTTCAGCTCCCCCTAAGTTCATGCTTCCATCCAAAGAACCAGAGTCATCATCATCAGAATTTACTCCAAATTCTTCAGATGGCTCTCCAGCTTGAGAAGGCATTCTGTTCACAGCAGCTTTATCTCTTTGAAGAGATTCTGTGGTGTGCACTAAATTTAAAGTCTGTTCTGCCTCCATATTGCCCTGAGCAGCCAACAGTTGATAGGTAGCAATGGCTGGTTCCATCCTTATTTCTCCAGTACCTGCCTTTCTCTCATATTCTCTCTTTTGTTGCATCAGGGTCTCACCCTGGCTCCCCACCCTCACACCCTCACCTTCACCTACTAAGGTGGGACTCCTCTCACTCACGTTTGCCAATCCTGAATGAATGGATTGCTGAGATTCACTCTTTTCCTCTCCTTTTGCCTGGGAGCAACCCAGCCTCTCACTCAATGCACTCTCCTCTCTCAGTCCTAAGAGTGATTGTATTACCACCAAATCTTCTGCACTTGAAATTATTGAAGTTTGAAGTTGTGCAGAGACACTCGACGGATAAGTGATATCCGTCGGGTGAGTGGTAAAGCTATCCGACGGATAACTGCTGTTAAGCTTATCCGTCGGGATACAATCACTACTCGACGGATGAGCAATATCCATCGAGAGAGTAGAAATGAATGAGGTGGGAAGAGAAACTATTGTTGACTCTGTGTTGATTGAAGTTATTTGAGGCACAGATGTCACAATAGAATCAGAAAGAATTGGCAAGTGAGCCAACAAATCATCTAAAAGATGATGCTCACTTGCACTAGATTTTGGCTTCCCCAATAGAGTTAAAGAAGGGGAATCAAGAATTGAAGTGTTTATCATGTCCACTTCCAGTGAGTTAGTTGGTGAGTATTGTGTTTCTGTGGCTTCTATTATGAGAGATTTTGGCTGTGACTCCACATTTATTGGAGCCACATCAATCTGAATTTGAGAAGGTGCAGGGACTGTGTCTTTAGCACCAGTTTGCACTAAGTGTGTGCCCTGTGCATCCCCAGTTGTTTTGGATTTCTTCTTTCTAGTGTAAGTTTGGTGTGAGCTTGTGTCCCTAACCCTCTTGGTCTGTGCTCTTGGATGAGAGCTTTGTTCAATAGCCACATCCTTTTGGGAGGATGCAGCTAGAAGTGAGCTTTTGTCCTTTTTAAGCACTGCAGTTTGTTGGGAAACTGCAGTGTGGCTAGGCTGGGATTCACTCAACTCTCCAACCTTATCCTTTGGGTTTCTTTGATGTTCACCCCTTCCCTCACCTATCTTACCCTCCTTCACACTCCCCTCTTTGGCTTTGGTAGATTTTTCAACTTGTACCTTTTGAGAGATACCAGAGGGAGTTTTCTTTGATTTGGATTTAGAAATTGCAGTTGTTTTGGCAGCTTTGGTAGGCAACTGTTTGGTCATTATCACAATTGCCATAGCTAAGCCTGAAGTCAAAGAAATAGAAGAGATTGGAATAGTTGAGGGTCTGGATGAACTTACCTCACTTACCTGAGGTGTCAGCATTACAGGAAAATAGAACATTGGCACATCCTTGTGATGGTTGGCTCTGTTCAAGTCTGCAATGATTCTTCTCTCTTGAACCCAACAAGCTAATTTGTTGTTTGGGTTCTCAAGTTCAATCTCTTGACAAAGATGGTTAGCCAAAAGCATAAAAAATCTAGCATAGTAAATATTCTTTCCTCTTTTGGCTAAGTCACCTAGTTTAAAACCTAACTCATATACAACAAGGTCACTGAAATTGTAATATTTGTCTGTAACTAGCATGTATATCATGTTAAGCATGGAAATGTTCACAGAATCAAAATTACTGATTTTTCCAGAAAAGATTTTAGTTACTACATCACACAAGTAACTCCATTCCTTCCTAAGACCTAGTCTTCTAATTTCACTTAGTTTTGTAGTAGGAAGTGCATAATGAATGGAATTGAGCATATTGACAATATCAGTGTCAGTGTGTAGTGCAGTTACATTATCATCAGGAATCTTGAAACATGCTTTTATTACATCACTATTGATACAGAAATCATTACCTTTGATGGTTAGAGTGATTGTTTTGTCAGTAGAGTTGTAGATTGCTGTTGTCCACATCTCCTCAACAACTTCACAATAAATTGTGGGTGATTCCAGCATTGCAAAACTTAACTTGCAGTTGTGCACGAAGTCCATCATCTTATGATAGTCTTCAGATTGCTGAATCCCCTTATTGACCAAGGCAGTGAAGTTGTTCTTCTCATAGATGAACCCAGTCTGTGACATGATCTTAACTACGGGTGCCATTATTAGAGAGGAAAAGCTTGAAGAGAAAGAGGATTTTTGCTTGAGAGAGAATGAAGTAACACAGTTGAATTTGAGAATGATAAAAGAAAATGATTAGAATGAAATAAGCTTTTATACTTTACTCAAAATCAACTGATAAAAATAATAAAGAGAAGTAAATTACCCAATAGAAATTGTCTAAAATAGCCGTTTTAAAATAAACTGTAAAAATTCTACTCATTATCCGTCGTGTAATGCTTACAAACTGTAAGTATACTCGATGGATAATGTTCAGGGAATTATCGGTTAAGATTTAGACACTTCGACGGATGAGGATAAGTTGATATCCGTCGAGCTTTAAAATACTCCAGAAAAGTAATTGATCTTTATTTACAATTTGTATATCGACGGATGACTCAACTCGATGGATAATGGTCATCCGTCGAGATGCAAATTTTGACTTAGCCAAAATTTTCATCCAGGACTAAAAATCAGTTAAATTTCTGGCTACTTTTCAACTTGCAAAATAATTCAGATAAATTCAAGAGTAATTAAGCATACAACTCACTTACCAACCTAGAAAAGGTGGATTCATCCAGTGGTTTGGTAAAAATATCTGCAAGTTGCTTCTCACTTGGAACAAAATGTAACTCTACAGTACCATTCATTACATGTTCCCTTATGAAATGGTACTTGATGTCTATATGCTTTGTCCTTGAATGTTGCACTGGATTTTCAGTGATGGCAATTGCACTTGTGTTGTCACAGAAAATGGGAATCCTTTCAACTTGCAAACCATAGTCTAGCAATTGATTTTTCATCCATAAAATATGTGCACAGCAACTGCCAGCAACAATATATTCAGCTTCAACTGTAGAGGTAGAAACTGAATTTTGCTTTTTACTGAACCAGGACACAAGCTTGTCTCCTAAAAATTGACAGGTTCCTGTTGTGCTTTTTCTATCAATTCTGCAACCTGCATAATCTGCATCTGAATAACCAGTTAGATCAAAACCAGAATCTCTAGGATACCAAATGCCAAGGTTTGGTATTCCTTTGAGATATCTGAAAATCCTCTTAATAGCTATCAAATGAGACTCTCTAGGATCAGCCTGAAATCTAGCACACAAACATGTAGCAAACATTATATCTGGCCTACTAGCTGTTAAGTACAGAAGTGAGCCCACCATGCCCCTATAACTTGAAATATCCACAGATTTTCAGTAGTGTTTAGTTCAAGCTTAGTTGCAGTGGCCATGGGAGTTTTTGCAGATGTGCAATCCATTAGATCAAACTTCTTTAAAAGATCAAAAATATATTTAGTTTGACTAATGAGTATTCCATCACTAACTTGCTTAACTTGTAAACCAAGAAAGTAAGTTAGTTCTCCCATCATACTCATTTCATACTTGCTTTGCATTAGTTTGGCAAACTTTTTACAAAGTTTCTCATCTGTAGAGCCAAAAATAATATCATCTACATAAATTTGAACAAGTATGCTAGAGCCATTCACATTTCTGAAAAATAAAGTTTTATCTACAGTACCTCTTATGAAGTGATTTTACAAAAGGAACTTTGATAAAGTGTCATACCAGGCTCTAGGTGCTTGCTTCAGTCCATAAAGTGCTTTCAGTAGATAATAGACATACTCTAGGAAATTTGGATCTTCAAAGCCAGGAGGTTGACTTACATACACTTCTTCCTCCAAATCTCCATTCAGAAAGGCACTTTTGACATCCATCTGATAGACCTTGAAATTGGCATGGGCTGCATAGGCTAAGAAGATTCTGATGGCTTCAAGTCTTGCAACAGGAGCAAATGTTTCATCAAAATCTATTCCTTCTTGCTGACAATAGCCTTTAGCAACTAACCTTGCTTTGTTCCTTACTACTATGCCATTTTTATCCATCTTATTTCTGAATACCCATTTGGTGTCTATTGGATTCTTTCCTGTTGGCTTGGGTACCAGCTTCCATACTTTATTCCTTTCAAATTGGTTTAGCTCCTCCTGCATAGCTAAAACCCAATCAGGATCTAACAAGGCTTCTTCTACCTTCTTTGGTTCTTCCTTAGACAGGAAGCTGCTGTATAGACATTCTTCTTGAGTTGCTCTCCTGGTTTGAACTCTGGAAGAAACATCACCAATAATCAGTTCAAAGGGGTGATCTTTTGTCCATTTCTTGGTTGAGGTAGATTAGCCCTAGATGAAGAGACCTCAATGTTGTCTTGATGTGTGATTGAGTTTTGATTGCTAGAAACTCTCCCTGAGTTTGTGGATCTTTGATTTGAGATTGGGGTGCTTTCTATGGGTGATCTGCCTTGACTTCCTGCTCCTTTTGATAAGCCGATGGATGGTGAATTTTGAGTACCGACGAATGAGGCAGGTTGTCTTCCGACGGATAATACAGATTGCCTTCCAACGGATGAAGAGTTATGTAACTCGACGGATGTTGAGTTTTGTGCTTCATTTGTAGTAGATTTGTCTGCATTATCCTTAGACACTGTTTCTTGATCACTCTCATCATCACTTTCATCACTAACCATCTCAACATTGTCGAATTTGAGGCTCTCATGGTAATCTCCATCTTTTAGTCCTTCAATCTTTTTATCATCAAACACAACATGTATAGATTCAACAACAATGTTGGTTCTTAGATTGTAGACTCTATATGCTTTACCAACAGCATATCCAACAAAAATTCCTTCATCTGCTTTAGCATAAAACTTCCCATTTTGATCAGTTTGATTTCTCAGAATATAGCATTTACACCAAAAGACATGAAGAAAGTTCAGAGTTGGCTTCTTGTTCTTGAACAATTGATAAGGTGTCATGCATCTTGCTTGATTAATCAGAGAGATGTTCTGAGTGTAGCATGCAGTGTTTACAGCTTCAGCCCAGAAGTATGTTGGTAGTTTTGATTCTTCAAGCATTGTCCTTGCAGCTTCAATAAGAGATCTATTCTTTCTTTCCACTACTCCATTCTGTTGTGGAGTCCTTGCTGCTGAAAACTCATGCAAGATTCCATTTTCCTCACAAAATGCTCTCATGACATAGTTCTTGAACTCAGTTCCATTATCACTCCTGATTCTTCTAACTTTGAAATCAGGATGATTGTTAACTTACCTTATGTGATTGATGATGATTTCACTAGCTTCATTCTTGGACTTTAGGAAATAGGTCCAAGAGAACTTTGAGAAATCATCTACAATTACTAGGCAAAATCTTTTCTTTGAGATTGACAATATATTCACTGGTCCAAACAAATCCATGTGAAGCAGTTGTAGAGGCTCTTCAATTGCTGAATCAAGTTTCTTCCTGAATGATGCTTTAATCTGCTTCCCTTTTTGGCAGGCATCACACAGTCCATCCTTTGTAAACTCCACCATAGGAATGCCTCTAACTAGCTCTTTCTTTACCAGCTCATTCATGGTCTTGAAGTTCAAATGGGATAGCTTCTTGTGCCATAGTCAACTTTCATCTTGACTTGCTTTACTAAGAAGACAAGTTATAGATTCTGCTTTAGTTGAGTTGAAGTCAGCTAGATACATATTTCCTCTTCTCACACCAGTGAGAACCACTTTATTGTTTTGATTATTAATCACAACACAGGTTTCTTTGTTGAAGTTTACTGAGTTGCCTTTATCACAAAGCTGGCTGATACTCAACAGATTGTGTTTGAGACCATCCACTAAGGCAACCTCTTCAATGATGACATTGTCCTTTGAAATCAAGCCATATCCCACAGTATAACCTTTGCTGTCATCTCCAAAAGTGATACTTGGGCCAGCTCTCTCTTCAAACTCTGTGAGCAGGGTAGAATCACCAGTCATGTGTCTTGAACAACCACTATCCAAGTACCAAAGATTCTTTCTGTTTCCCTGCACACATCAAAATGAAATCAAGTTGATTTTGGTACCCAAGTTTCCTTGGGTCCTGCCTTGTTAGCTTTCTTCTTCTGTTTCTTAGGTCTTAACTCATTTGACTTAGGAATTTCAGATTCTTCCTTAGTCATTTGGGTTGGGTCTTTGAAACCACTAGATGCAACAGAATTATCATGCATGTTATGGCTAACAGGAAATGGCATGCTTGGTGCAAACATGTTATTTCAGTAAGGCATGCTAAATGGCATTTGAGGCTTATTGTATGCAGCATAACATGGATTAGGTGCAAATGGCATATTAGCAAACTGTGCATTCATGTTCTGTGTAGGCATAGCATTAACAGGCATGGGAGGCATGGCATTCATGTTAGAGAATTGAGGCTGAACAGACATGGGAGTAGGCATGGCAGATTTGCAATTAACAGACAAATGATTTACACTACCACATTTGACACAGATTTTTCTAGGAGCATATTTGTCAGGTGTGTAGTTGTTATGTTTGTTAATCCCTACTTTACCATTCCTATTGTTTTTCCTTTTAGTCTCTGTTTTTACCTCTATCTTCTCAAGTCTGTAACTTAACTGTTTGACAGTCATGTGACCAACATTAGCCTTCTTCCCTTTCTTGGCTTGACTTGACTCTCCTGAATCAAAGTTCTTGGAAACAGATCCATACTTTTCATTTAGCTTGGTTAATTTGGCTTTGCTAATGGGTTTGCTCACAGCCGACGGATGAGGATTTTTATCATTCGACGGATAACACTTTTTGTCATCATCCGTCGAGTCTACATCTGTCAGCAATCCATCTACCAAAGTAGATTCTAGTTTCTCCTTATTCTTTTTCCAGGCTTCATCAGAAAAAGACTCAATTCCTTGAACCTTGGTGATTTGAGCATGAACATCTCTGGATGTTTTCCATGCTTTAATCACCTCCTGTTCTTGATCGAGCTGCTTCTTTAAAATTTCTTCCTTTTTCAAGGACTCAGTTAATTCCTCCTTGGCAATTCTACACTCAATTTTTAGTTTCTCAAACTCAACAAACTGAGACTCAAGCACATTATTCCTCTCACTCAAAAACAAGTTGTTTTCTTTGATTTTAGCATTTTCTTTAGTGAGGGACTTATGTGTAACACGCAAATGATACAATTCTGTAGACATGTCTTTTATTGCATCATTACACTCAACTTTAGATAAATGTGCAAGGTTTGTAGTGATTACCTGATTGCTTGAGGAACTTGTCTCTGTTTCATCAGACTTGGCCATAAGGGCTAGATTGACATAGCTGACATCCTCATCTTCATCCAAACCATCAGCTGCCCAGTCATTCTCTTGTGTAATAAAAGCCCTTTCCTTCTGTTTGAGTAGATCAAAGTATTTTTGCTTATAATCCACAGACTCAAACCTTTTCTTACTGGAATCTGACTTTCTACACTCATTTGCAAAATGCCCTGCCAAGCCACATTTGAAACACTTGAATTTTGACTTATCCACCATGTTTCTATTTGGCTTGGCAGCTCCAAAGTTCTTCTTGAACTTGAGCTTGGCAAATCTTCTTGAAAGGAATGCTAGGTGCTCATCAATGTCCTCCATGTCATCTTGGCTCAATGAATCTTCACTTTCTGCAGCTAGCCCTTTACCCTTGCTTTCACAGGCCTTTGAAGTTGATTCCACAGCTTCCATCTTTACTTCCTTCTACTTTTCCAGTTCAGCCACTAGTGCAATGGATCCTCCTTTCTTCTTTCCTCTCTCCATTCTTTCATCCTGCTCTATCTCAAGCTCATAGGTCTTCAGAATGCCATACAGTCTCTCCAAAGTAAACTCCTCATAATCTTGTGAGTTTCTCAATGAGACTGTCATTGGTTTCCATTCCTTTGGAAGAGATCTGAGAAATTTCACATTGGAGTCTTTAGTCTGATAGACTCTTCCATGCAATTTAAGAGCATTTTGTAGCTTTTGGAATCTACTAAAAATGTCAGTGAGTGACTCACTTTCTTCATTGTGAAAATGCTCATATTGCTGAATCAGGAGCTGCATTTTATTTTCTCTTACTTGCTCAGTACCATCACAGATTATCTGTATTGTGTCCCAAACTTCCTTGGCAGTCTTGCAGTAGATGATGTTATCAAACATGTCTGCATCAACACCATTGAACAGAATGTTCATAGCCTTTTTATCTTTCCTGACTTGTTCAATATCAGGATCAGACCATTCATGCCTTGGCTTTGGAACAGATGGTTCATTTCCTGTTGCAGCTCTCATTGGAACATGAGGGCCTCTTTCTATGCAGTCCACATAGGCCTCATCTTGAGAAAGCATATGAAGATGCATCTTTACCTTCCAATGATGGTAATTATCTTTATCAAGAAAAGGAATCTTGACTCCAACATCTTTCTTGTTCATCTTGATAAATTGTTTTGATCTTTAAACTCTTTGTAGATTAAGAGCTTGCTCCGATACCAATAGTTAGTCCCTTAACAATATAGCAAGAATTACATAAGGGGGGTTGAATGGAATTCTTGAACCTTTTTCTTGAAATAAAATGTTCAACTCGATTATGGATATATTTGTTTTGATTAGCACAATGCGGAATGTAAACTTGAATGAATCAAAACATAAGTAATTAAAAACAAAAGTCTTTAAAAACTTTCTGGTGGATTTAAACAATTCCACCAAAAATATATTTAATATATCGAGAGAACTCTGTGTGCAGAAATGCTCACAGCTGCTTACACAAGTAGAACTGCTAAGAACACATGAAATGCTAAAGATAGTGCTTACAAAGATTTCTCTGTTGTTGTTTCTTAGCTATCTCAGTTATTTTTCTATTTGCTACTCTCTTGGTTTATATATTACCAAGATTACAAAGTCAAAAGAATTGAACAAATATAAAATCTAACAGTCTTGATCTTTGCTGCTTTTCGTCCTTTATTACCCAGTTAATGGGCTTCCACAGTGTACTTGTATCCAACTCAACGGCTGTGTGTCAGCTTTCACTATTCAACTGATGTTTGAATCTTGATATGATCATCTGTCAACTTTCAGATCATCCGTCGACTGCTATGTTAAACATCCGTTGATAGTCATTTGATCATCCATTGAAGCTTTGTTAAGCATCCGTTGGTAGCTATTTTGGTCATCCGTTGAAGCTTTGTTAATCATCCGTTGGTAGCTATTTTGGCACTTGACTTCATTTCACTTATACAGAATTACAAGACATTGCTTATGTACAGTTAATCAACCTATTCTGCATATCTAGTTAAAGTCAACATGACTTATATGCTACTCCAGATTCTATACAAAGGTGCATACAACACTGTGCTACAAACTTATTATTACATAAGCTACTCACTCGATGGATAATAA